>NC_051078.1:46472310-46772310 GCF_004664715.2 Peromyscus leucopus | reverse complement strand
CTGGGGGGCAGATCCTGTTCTATGCACCTCACAGCAAAAGGAGTCTCAGCCTTGAAAAGTGGGGCCTTGGGGCTGGAGCTGGGCAATCCCTTAGGAGGAGACTTGGGCACACGATAGATGGGTGGACTCCAGCATACAGGGCCACCTGAGCCTGAGTCCAGCACGGCGCCCCATTTTCTAATCTTTAAGTGGATGATTTTTTTTAATACAAAGAATCCCTTACACTTTTCTATACAGAAAGCTGGTTGACACTGGTAGAGATGTGACTTATTGCCCAATGGAACAGAAGGGCTAATGGATTACTACAGTGTATTTGAACCTGAGGCTTCTTACAGGGGTAAGGGTTCCAAAGCTGTTAGGTTCTCATGTCCTCTAGTTGGATGGAACAGAGATTACACTACTCACTTGTGGTCACCTGAACTTAAAGCGATGGACTAAAGCGATGGACTATTAAAGTCAGTTTTGCAGTGGAGTAACTGGGAACTGACTCAGTGGTCCCTGTTGCTCAGTTCTGGTTCTGGTAAGTATTGGTTACATATGATAAGGAAATCTGGATTTTAAGACGAACAGGAGGACATTTCCATGTTTGGGTAAGAACGTAATGAAGAAGACCCATCTCGGTTATCATGTTTGGGACAGTTTAGATTAAAGTGCTTTGTGGCATTCAGGTTGAGATAGCTTATCTTTTATTGTGGGTGGGCACGCAAATTCCAGCTAGGGTGGTGGGAGAACAGACTGTGAAGTTCTAGAACTGGGAACTCCACATAGCAAAGGGGAGACTCCATGGAATACTGTTGGCACAGGAGACAATTACTTCTTGGGAAATCCAGCAAGAGATTCAAGATGGTCCCCAAAAAGTCGTAAGTTTTGATGGCATTAAAGAAGGTGTCAGTACAGTCTGTCATCAGGTGTGAGCAGGGGTCATGGGGTCATGGGGTCATGAGGTCACAGGGTGGGCTTGGACAGGGAAGAGAACCCCTGCCTGTGCTCCTGTCTAATAGAGCCTTACATATCAGGTGCATTATTAAAGCAGAAGTCTACATACAAGTCACAACTTGGGGCTTAGCTGGGACAATAGTGAATGCCAATTATGGACTGCCTTCTGCATGGTAGACCTCTGTTGTGTCTACCCAAAGTGAGTTTCATGAACCTTCTCTTGCCATGGTGGGGGGCAGTACTTAGAAAACACAAAAATGACAGGCAGGGATAGAAGGTCTAGATACAAAGGCTAAATAATCAAGCCCAGATCCAACCATTTCCAGCTCAGATCCAATATATGTGACTCTACTAACAGGCAGTGACCATTTAAAAGGTATAAAAATGAGATTATCGGGCACAAAACCAAGCCAGTCCGTACTTACATTAATTCTAGAAAACGAAGCACTATCTACAGATGTCCTGTATCAGCAAAACCTATTTGCAAACCAAGCATATTAATAACATTTGATTTTCTTCTAGCACAGAGGCCAAAGAAGGGTAATTGCAGTTATTTATATGTTCAGAAAACATTAGAGAATTGTATTTATTTCTCAGATGTAAATTGCTTTAGATCTTTAGATCAGCAGTAAAAAAGAATGAAAATTAAAATTTGAGAGACAAAGAATACGGTGGATAGCTCTCTAGAACATTCTCAAGGTGTATTTATCAACTGTGCTGAGACACCTCAAGAGAACCATTGCTTGAGCCTTTATCTACTTGGCAAAGGAAGTGAATGCTTTGACTTTAGCATTTCCATACAACTCAAAGAAAGCCGTTCTCCTCTTGCAGTAACAGAATTCGACAGCATGTAAAAGAAATGTCTCTAGAACTTTCAGTTTAAGATTCACTACTTAATTCAGTTATTTAAGTAAAATGTTTTAAAAAATTATTTGTATTGTCACAACTTCATATATATGAAATATGTAACACATTACAAATAATACACATATACATGTATCTTATTCCCCTTCTACCAAACCTGTCCTTCTTCCTAATAATCAAGTAGATCAATTGATTTTTATTACATTTTAAATTTATTATTTTTGTGTGTGTGAGCGTGTATAGGTGTGTGAAGGTCAGTAGACAACTTGTGGGAATTGATTCTCTCCTTCCAATGTGTGGGTCCCAAGGATTGAACTCAGGCCATTTGTGACAAATGGCCTTACCCAGGGAATCATCTTGTTGGCCCTGAGTAGACTCACTTTTGACCAGACCTCTGGTCTTATTTTCATAGCCATTTTTCTTCATGTGGGTCCTAGAAATCACACTCAGGTCCTCACGTTGCGAGGCACACACTTTAGTGAGCACCTCCTAGCTCAATTTATGTCTGTACTACTACCCCAACCACATGGAGGAGGGGCCTTAGGTCTGTGCCCTTCGATCCTTCCTCAGTGGCATCGTCACCACTCAGGCTGACAATGGCATCCATTTCCTGCTTGGGTATCTCTCCTCACTAGTCTATCAAGACGAGCAAGGCTTGCCTTGTGTTATGCTGTATCTAATAGGGCTTCCAGAAGTCTTTAGAATGGATGGTGTTGTACAGTGAGTTCATCCATATCAAATCACCACCTCCAGGAGGGAAGGGGGAGGCACATAGGAATCAAGAAGCTAAAAAAAAAAATTTTTAAAGCCCAGAAAGCTCCTGAAGTTACAAGATTTATATAGTTGAGGTCTCTCCTTAATGTTATGAAATCAGTAAAAAAAAAAAAATTACCATCAAATCACCATCACCACCACCAAAAAACTCTCGGGGCAAAGGAGACTGTCTTCAGTGGAACTGCCTGCAGATTGGGTGCTGAGCTCAGGGAGGCAGCGTCTCAGAGAGTCCTCCATGCTGGGCTGGGCCTTCCCATGTCTTTGAGTCACCATGCTCTGTGAGTAATATCTTACCCATGCTCCTGTAAGTGACCCCAATAAACTCACTGGCTCACGAAGCGAGACTTGAATGTAATTGGCTCTTTGGTCTGTCATGCAGCCCTACCTGGGGTGAATGGATGCCTGCTCACATCTCAGGAAAAGCGATGCAGCTGAATATATTGCTTAAGTCTGCAAATGTGCTCGGCTTGAATGCTGGTGGGTTTCCTGCTCTGCTCTGAGGGGTGCTTCACAGTATTGGCTTATAAAGACTAAGGAAAATGATAAAAATAGCCAAACGTGATTCTTTTCCAGCTGCAGTAAAGGAATAAACTCCACATCATTAGGACTCAATGAGAACCAGACTTGAGTAAAAACTAGGTTAAAAGTCAGACCTAGGACCCTGCCAAGGGCCCAGAATAATTTCCAGTGACCATCCCCCTAAGACATTAGAGCCTGCGAAAGACAGAAGAAGTGAGGTAGAAACACCAGGCTAGTACCAGGCCTCTGTTCCTCAGAAGCAAGATGCCCCCTGAACCAGCTCTGTCATCTCACTGCGGCTGGTGCACTGGCTGGAAAAGGCTGTGGAGTAATCTCCGAGGCTCTGTGATGCCCAGAAGGATGAGACGCTCGACGGAGCAGGTTGTAAAGTTGCTCCAGGGATTGATTACAAAGCTGTGTTTTCAGGTAATAAGGGCAGACTAGGGGAGCAGCTGCTTCCAAACTGTGTCCTAGCCCGGGGACACCTGCTGTGCCTCAGTTCAGTCCCTCAGGACGTCAGTCGCACAGACCCGCACTGAGCATTTAAAGAACCCAAGCTCCTCACAGGTCTGACCTGCCCCCCTCGGGTTACGGCTCCTTCTGCCCTCCCCACTTGCTCTGATCCAGCCTCCTTAGCCTCCTCGCTGGTCCCTAAACTTTGTAAGTGTGCTCTGGCCTCAGGACCTTTGCTTGTATTGTTCCCTGTGACTGGCAAGGTCAGTCCTTTTCTACTCCCCCGGCTTGCTGCCTCGTTTTCTTTAGGTCCCTGCTCCAGAGAAGAGGAACTTTCTGAGCATCCTCCCGAAAGCAGCTGCTTCCTTGATTTAAATACCTGGTGTTATTTCTCTCTCACACACTATACATTGCTATCTATGCCTTTGTTCCCTTCCACCTCTTTTGGTAGGATCTGAAGCCCACGAAGGCAGCTATTTTGCCTGGCCCAGAGGTGCTTACTGAATGAGTGAATGCGTAAATAAGCATCTCCTGGGCACCAGCTTCTGAACTAGGTGATACTGCAGAGCACTTCTGAACTAGGTGATACTGCAGAGCACTTCTGAACTCAGTGATACTGCAGAGCATTTCTGAACTTGGTGATACAGCAGTTCTGAACTTGGTGATACAGCCCTCGGGGCTTCTGCTCCAGTGTGAAAAGCACACGAAAGGAGAGCCACAATCTAGGAGCTTCATGGCCAGGGGCACGCAACATTCTGAGATGATGATGTTTGTGCTCTGACATCAGCCACAGATGAGAGGGTGGCCCTGGCCTGTGGAAGGGAGGGTTACCAACAGAGTGTAGGCCGAGGGGATGAAATGAGAGAAGACGGCATTTTAGGAGGACTCTGTGGAGTAGCGGAGGGGGAAAGAAGTTGGGAGACACTGAACCCAAGTTAGAAAGTACATGAACAGGGAGAACTATTTGGAGCAGTCTCAGCACTGATTGGTTCCCTGTTTTAACAGTCACCATGGAGGGAGGAGCAGGGCCTGAATCTCATGGAGGACTCCAGGGTTGAAAGCCTGGTCCTTAGTGTTTGAGCTACCCGGGGGGTTAGTGTAAGCCACTCAGTATCGACTTAAAAACTGCCTCAGTGGCAAGAAGCCTGGCTGTCCCTGGTTATTCCTGCATGCTTGTTAGAGCAGGGTTTGCAGCTAGTGGCTGGGGCATGAGCGGCCTCCAACACGGGAGGCAGAGAGCTAGAACACCAGGCGAACTGCAGAGGGCCGTGCCGCCTCTTCCCGTGACGCACTCTGGGACTCCAGCGCAGAGGCAGATCCTCAGAGAATGAAAATGGCAGTGTCCCAAGCGTGTTCTCCATTTCATCGTGGACAACTTCTTTCCCTGTTCCCCAAAATGTCCATCCACACCACGCTGCCCAGGGCCTGGGGAGAAGCCACGTTAAGGGTGGGGTTTCTGTGTCGGGGCAAGCGGAGAAGATCTTGACAGAAGACTGTAGAAGGGCTCCCTCCAGCCTCACAGTTTGAACTTGGCGGTGAGAAGAGCGAAACCTGGGGAAACAGCTACCTGCTTTTGCTCGCCTCTTAGTCCACATTCCCGGGCATGCCAGAGCCTGACTGGCTGAACCTTGATCGAATTTCCCAGTCTTTAAAGACTGAGAGGAAGCCTGCCTGGGCAGAGTTTAGGAAATATAGGCTGCAGAGCACAAAACTTGAAATCCTCACAACCGCCTCATGAACAGAAGGCTCAGCCAAGCGCGTGTGAGGTGACCTTTGTGTAAAAACAAAGCTAACACTTGCTTCTGGTGTTTCTTTCCAGAAACAACCCGGGAAGATGGCTGAAGAAGCCCAGCTGAAAATTCTAGTTTCAGTTTAGGAAAACCTCACCGTTATGGTTGGGCGTGTGTGTGTGTGTGTGTGTGTGTGTGTGTGTGTGTGTGTGTCTATGAAAACATCAGAACAGTCCCAGCTGATCTTGCCGGGGGCTTTGCTGGGAGCCTGGAGGGAGGTTGCTTGTAGAAAAGCTACGGAGGCCCAATGTGCTCATTCTAAGAGATCCTTTTTGTGATTGTGGGAAGGAAGCTTGCAGGCCTGGAAGTTGCCATTCATTTCCCACAAGGCCTTGCTTCTCGAAAAAGGAAGTAGGAGGCTGGCTGGGCAAGGCTCCCTTTGAGGAGAAGGCTGGGCTTCTTAGCCGGTTTCTCGCTCACATTGGCCATCAGAGGCCCCGTGAATTATCTTTCAATTGCTCTCCTCCACACAGACTCCTCTTGTTGGAGCCTCTCTCTCTCTCCATAGATGTTTTAGTCGTGCCGTGGTGGGTAGTTTTCAAAGAACAGCAATTCGCAGATTGGAAACAATCCAAATGACCAGCAACGGGGGAGACATCAGGCAAATTACAGTACATGCAGAAGATGGACTATTTCACAGCCATTAAAAATGATGGGCATGAGTGTTCTGCAGTACCAACGAATGCTCACGGGACACTATTAAGTGAAATCAAAGGGATATAGAGTTATATAGACAGTACCAATATTTTAAAACTCGCACTGTTTGCATTAAAGAACAACAAAAGCCCCGAGAAGATGCCCTAAGTACTAATTGTTGGCTATCTCTGGATAGCACAGTTGTAGATAATTTTAGTTTCCCTTCTTATGTTTTTCTGCATTTTCTAATAGTTAAGAAAACAAGCTTATATATCCTTTCAGGAAAAAATAAGCATAAAAATGGGAATTTATCTCACTTTACACTGCAGCTGTAAAACAGCACAGCCTACGAGGAGAATAGAATGGAAGAAGGGCTGATGATTAAACCGGTAAGAGTCAGGAAACCGGACAAGTGTGGAGGTCTGCCTCAGAGTGAGCCTTTGAAGACTGCAAAACTGTGGGTACAAAACACACCTGTGGGTAGAGGAGCGGACGTGCTGTTCCGGCTAGTCCCACCGTGCTCTGGCGGTGATCCCCATCACTACTGCCGAAGAGTGGGCGTCTGGGGGCTGTGGATGTAGCCTAGTGTTGCAGTGTGTGTGAGGCCGTGGTTTGACTTTGGGTGTGGCAGCACCCTCATGCAATCTCAACACCTCGGAGATGGAAGCAAGAGGATCAGGAGTTCAAGGACATCCTCTGCTATATCCTGAGTTTGAGGCTAACCTGGGCTGCATGAGACCATATTTCAAAAAACTGGGGGTCGGGGAGAGAAGAGTGGAAATTTGACCTGGGGGGCATGGTGGTTTTAGGTTGCTTGGGTCTGAAGACCTGTTCTGCAGGCCTCTGCTCCCAGGCATCCAGTCTCCCTGATGGACCACCCCCCATGCTGGGCCAGCTCCCAGTTCCCAATGGGCAGTATCTGAGATAATTTGCACTTATGTCCTTTTTGAATTTTTGGCTTTTTCCCCGGGTGTTCCAGGATTCAAACACAGAGCATGCAAAAAGCTGTCAGTTCCAGGCAAATCAAGCATCTTGCCTTCGGGCCATAGAGGAGAGGGAGGCCAGCTGGTGGCACCAGGCCCTGGGGGATGCAGAGACTTGCACTCTGTCACCCCTCTCTGGGGCTCTTGCGGGAAGCTGCTTCCCGCACAGTTCGAGGCTCTGTCTTGGTGCTGCGTCCCATGCTGGCCTGATTCTCTTACCTACTGAGTACCAAGAAGAGTGAGAGGCCGACAACCTTGAGCCTGCCAGGGGTATGGGGCAGTGGTGGCAGACACAGACATGGGGTGGGGGGTGTCAATCTGCAATGTCAGAGCTACATGGGGTGTCAGGAGGACATGAAGAACTCTGGGATCACCGAGTGTAGGCACTCAGCTTCCCGCCAGTCACTAACAGGACTCTGTGACCTTGGGCAAGGCCTTGAATTTTTCACTCTCTGCGTCATTAGTAAAACATGAAGACAAGCCCTGTCTATCCCAGAGTATGACCCTGAAGTTCAAGGTGAGGAATTCTGACAGGCACTTTCCTGGGCCGGGCACAGGCTGGCACTCCATCCACAGCTGTTCTAGCTCTCCAGAGAAGGCTCCAAGGAGAGCAGTGGCTTTCTGGGGCCTCAGGGGCAGTGTAGCACACACAGTGCCTGCAGGAGAGGAGAGTGAGCGCCTCCAGGGAGGGGCAGGCTCTGCATTCGGCTCCTCCCCTTCCCTGCACCAGGGCCTCTTACCCTCATCCCTAGTCCCCTACCAGAGGCACAAAGACAGAAGCCATATGGCAGGCCATAATTTTCCCTATACTTCAATCTCATGGATGACATTCCAAATAGTGAACTCCCCAATAGGTAGGTCAAGCTGCAGTCTACTGCTGTGACCTCAGTACAGACAGGGCCTTCCAGGCCCACCGGAAGGCCAGACCCCAACCGTGGTTACGGCAGGGTGTCCAGGACACACTGTGGAGGTGGGACCCATGAGGCAGGAGCTCTGGATCAACGGTTAGAAAAGCATTTGAACATTTTAGTGCAAATTTGCCTCCCACCATGAATCTTGAAGTTTTTTAGTCTAGGGCCTGTGGGTCCACCCCTGGATTACCTCCCAGCTTCCAAAGTCAGACTCGACTCAATACCATCTTCGTGATCCCAGGCAGCTTCTCTGCACCCCCCTTAGACACTCTGCACTCTACCCCTGTCAGTGGTGCCAGGTGGGGGCCCCATGAGGCCCCTTTGTCCCCCTCTTGTGCTCAGGGACTGACAGACAGCAGCAAAGTGTCACTGTTGAGTCCCACTGTTCTGGACGAGGCCGCTGGAGAAGAGTTCCTGAGCTGTCACTCTGGGGCCTAACCCCGAGCCATGTGCTCCTCTTCTCTGCCTCACCTTCTCCATCTGTAATTCAGAACATGCTAACCACACACATCTTGTGGGGCGATCGTGAAGGATACCTGAATTCATTCACCAGAAGCTTTGGAGTGCTCTTGCCCCAACTAAGAGTCGGAGAGGACCGTTAGCTTTCCTATACTGCAAAACTCACGGCAGACACCGGATGGACACAACTGACTGACTGATGAGTGAGTAAAGAATCAAATGCTTCAGAGTAAGTAAACCTAACGAAAACATCTACATAAACTGAAACATGGATGCTCAAACCGTGTTGAGGAGGCACCGCTTCCCTGGGAGGCACATTCTCACAGCGTTGGGGTTGCCAGAGGTCTGTCAGCAGGGGCAGAGTCAAAGGGAGAGAGAGGAATGGATTTTCATCTCCTGAGCATGAGACTGTTGCTGACTACAGTGTTGTCTATGCTTCAAAACCCTGAAGGGGGATTCTAAACATCCTCACTCCCAAGAAATGGCGAGCACTGGGCTGAGAGTTACGCCAACAAGCCCCGTTTGCTCGCGCTTCAGGAGGGTCTGTGGTTACCACGTGTCAATTAGAAATCGAACCTCAGGGGCGGACTCTGGTTACCTTTACAGGAATTTAGGAAATCAACACGTTTCTCTGAGGTTTAAAAACGGTAGTCAAGTTAGATGAGTGACTGGCAATCTTTGTTCCATTTGTTATTAGCAGTATTTGTTGAGGCCCCAGGCAGGGAAAATACTAGAAGGAAAAGGGAGAGGGAAGGGAAGCATATTGAAAACAAGATGCCCTGGGTGTAGGCTTGCAGGCTTCTGCCTTGCTCAGGGCTCCTGGTCCCCAGCCAGGGCGTGTGGCTGGGGGAGGTGGCCTAGGCTCATGCTTCCGGCCCTGGTGTCCTAGCTTGCTTCCTCTCTAGCTGTGTGACACAGGCAAGCTGAACAACCTCTCTGAGGCTAAAATTCATCCACTGGATAGGGCTACCAAAAGGGAATGATGACTGGGATAGGTTCACAGACTCTCATGAAGATCACTGACTAATGCACTGCCCTTAGAAGGGAGCTGGCATACTAGGAATTTCTGGAGAAACGGCATGGTGAGGCTAAGATGGTTGCTTTAGGAAGCTCTGCTCTAAGCCAAGCCTGGAGGCATAGACCTATAAATCCAGCTACTCAGGAGGCTGAGGCAGAAGGATCACAAGTTTAAGGCTTGCCTTGGGCAACAGACTCAAAAATTCTCAACTTAAGAAGCATAAAGAAAAGGGCATCAAAGTATTTGCCTAGCATGTGTGAAAACTCGATTTCGGTCTCTGGGTACAGGATTGCCTTCTCCCCACAAATGCAGCTCTATATAATTGAAAGCAACCTATAGGTTTAATATGATATTTATTAAAATTCAAATGGTATTCTGCACAGAAACAGAAAAAAAATCCTAAAATTCATGTGAATTCTGAGGAGTTAAGCAGTCATGATCAAAGAGAGCAAGGCTATGGGAGTTATAACGTATCTTCAGATTATACTACAGAGCCACAGTAACAAAAACAGCATGGTACAACACAAAACATACCAGCCAAAGGAACAGAGTGATGTCTATATTGGTTGGCCTTTGGGGGATTGCCTTTGCTAATTAATTGATGCTGAAATACCCAGCCCATTGTGGGTGGCACCACTCCTTAGGTAGGGGTCTGGAACAGTGTAAGAATGGAGAAATTGAGTGGAGCACAAGCCAGCACGTACATGTTCAGTTCTCTCTGTCCTTGACTGTGGATGTGATGTAACCAGTTATTGTAAGTTCCTGCTGCCTTGGCACCCCTGCTGTGCCGGGCTGAAGCCTGGAATTGTGAGCTAAAATAAAGTCTCCCCTAAGTTGTTTTCTTGTTGGGGTATCTTGTCACAGCCACAGAAACACAACTAGAACCACCCTTCACTGGGGAAAAGACAGCCTCTTCATCAAAATCAAACACCAAAAAAAAAAAATTATCCAATTAATAAATGGGCAAATGAGTTGAACAGAAAGTTTTAAAAGAAACACAAATAGTTGCCAGTATATGAAAAAAATGTTCAGTATCCCTAGCCTTCAAGTACATGTAACTCAAGACTACCGTGAGAGTCCATCTCACCCCAGTCAGGACGGCGAACAGAGAAAACAACAAATCCTGCCCAGGACGTGGGGAAAGAGGAGCTGTCTGTCGTTCATTTCTGGCAGGAGTGTAAACTGGGGTATCAATGATGGGAATCAGTATGGGGAGGGGTTCCTAAAATCCTGAAATTGGGCTGCCAAATAACTGAGCCAAACCACACCTCGGTATGTACCGGAAGGGCTCAGGTCACCCCCACGTGCACCGCTGCACGGTTGTTAAGAGCTGGGGATGAAATTAACTGAACAGGCAGTGGGTGAGAAAATGAGGCGTTTGTACACGGCAGAGCTTCGTCCAGCCATAGGAAGAATGAGATTGTGACTTATTTGCAGGAAAGTAGACAGAAGTGGAGGCCATCTGTTAGCAAAATAAGCCGGACTCAAAGATGAATACCATGTTTTCTTTCACACGGGAAACTAGACTGAAATAGTGTATGTATACAAGACATGAATGTAGACGAGGTCTATTTGGGAAGCAGGACACAGGAAGATACAACAACAGAGGGTAATGTGTGACTATGAGCAGGATACGTGATCCACACATATGAAAGTGTCATAATGGAATCCATCATTATATATGCTAGTTAGAAAAACTAAACTAAGCTTGGCTGTAAGATGATCGAAGTGGGAACATTCCATCAGGTAACTGGTCCTGGGTCTGTAATGATTCTTTTCATGGTGTTTGGGGAAGGAGGAGTTCCCTGGCTGCCATCCTAAAATGCCGCTTGCATTGAGTCTCACAGCAAAGTCTATGAGATGTCTTAGGTCCCTGTCCATCATCACAAGACCTGTCAGTCCCCCATGAGGCCACACCAGCTGCCGAGCATCTGAAAGGAGGCCAGGCTCCTGATGGCAGGGAACTGACTCTTTAGTTTGGTTTGATTCTTTTTCATTTAAATTTAAACACCCACCCATGGGGAGGGATTATTGTACCAGGCTGGGCAGCTGTAATTTGTGATTCACAGTGTTATAAAAGGAAGGTTTCATGGGCTGGAGAGGTAGCTCAGTTGATAAAGCACTGGCTTGCAAGCATGGGGTCCTGAGCGCCATCCCTAGAACCCATATACACACATCCAGACATGGTGGTGTGTGCTTGTAAGCGGAGACGTGCTGGGGAAGCAGAGAGGATCCTTGGGCTCACTAGCCAGGCAGCCTAGACTACTTGGTGAGAGACCCTATCCCAAAACAAAGGGCCAAAATGAATGAGCAAACCAATAAGGTGGATAGCACATGAACAATGGTGACTGAGAGACAACTGCCATTGACCTCTGGCCTCTATACACACTGGCACCCACGTGAACACACCGGCCCCCACCCCCACCCCCACCCCCACATACACACAAATAAAAAGAGTAAAGTATTTCCTCCCTTCCTGCAAGGCAAGGAGAAGCCGGTGTCAGACCCCATGGGCTTGCTGTGGTGTCCAATGGGGCAGATCCAGAACAAGTGTGGTGCCTGTCGGCAGTCAGGCTACGCCTGTACGCTGTGTGTGTGTGTGTGTGTGTGTGTGTGTGTGTGTGTGTGTGTGTGTGTGAAGCTGCCCTTCAGTCTGAGCCTGCCCCTCAGCTTGTCACCTGTGGGCACAAGCGGTCCCTCTCCCTAGGTAAATTCCCTAGGTAGCCCAGCCAAAGCTGTTTAACAAGTTCTGAGGCTGCAGATGCCAACAGCTCAGATGCTGGAGTCCCATTTGCCTGGATGCTGTCCTCAGGGATGCCTCGCCTCTGCTTTGCACAGTTCCGCATTAATTTGCCAGCCTTGAGCTGTGTAGGGGCACTGGGCCACCTTGGGGAAGCTGTAGGTGATCATTAAACTGGGAGCTGTTCTTTGGTAGTGGCCCCAGAGCTGTGCCTGCTGCAGGCTGGCCATGTCAGGACAATCCCACATTCCATTTGTTTAGGTAACTGCAGAGAGCTCCTGGGATAAGGAGAATGGAGGCTGCAGCCAGCCCTCACTGGGATGGTTATCAGGCACCAAAGATCATAGGCCCCCACCACTAGGCTTATTTCTTGTCTGTATGTGTCTTTAAAAAATGGAGGTTTGTATAAACTTTGAACAAAAACAAAACAAAGAAAAAATGATAATATCTTGTTACAGTGCTGTCCAGGCCCCAACAGCTTCACCTGGGAGCTAGTTAGCAGGAAACTGTGTAGGCTCCATCTTCAGGCCTCATGAATAGGGTCTACATTTTATCAAGATCCCAATCCTTAACCTGTCCCAAGCCCACATGATAGACACTATGACAGCAAAGTGATGACGGCCATTATTTCCAATGTGCGCAAAGACCTTTGAAGTGTTTAAATATACCAACTCACAAAGCTTCATGAGCACCCCTGAAATAGTTTCTGTGATAGTCCAGGAAAGTGAGGCTCAGAGTAGTTAAGTGCCTTGTCCATGATCACTCAGCTAATGAGTGTGCAAGTCAGGATCTCAATCTGAGCACTCTAGCTCCAGAATTAAAGAATGCCCAAAGCATGTTTCTCTTTGTTTAACACGTGTGTGCACATGGAGGGAAACCTCACTGTATCTTGTAAATAGATCAATTACTCTCCATCAGTTTTTTAAAGTGCTGAGATAAAATGAATGAATTAGGATGTTGGTTGGACTCCGAAGAATGATGTTCTTACTATCAGTTTAATTTGTTTGGTCCGCAGACATGGGTGTGAGGGTTACACTACACTCCGTCCTTGCCAGGTACAGAGCGGATGCTGAGTAAATAGCAGCATCTCACGCCAGCATCACCTCCCTCTTCAGGGGTCCTTCCTCATCTTCCCTAATGACAGTGGGTCTCTCCATCTTCCTTTCAGCCTAGGCTGTTGCTGTGCCCCCAGATCCTCTCCTGGCCAGGACCAGCCTCTATGTCCTGACACATTCTGTACCCAGGACTCATTCAGACTTGTCCATGTGTATCTGACCATGAGCTTACTTGCTGTGTCTGTCAGGTAGGAGGAACAGGTGATGTAGCTCCTGCCTCAGGGTGATCATGTGAGCACTGGGTATGCACCCAAGGAGTTTAGGAAAGATCCTGCCTGAGATCACTAGTCATCTGAGGGAGGCCAGTCTGGATTACCAGGTGAAGAATAGCACCTGTGTGTGTCAGTGACTGCACGAGGCATGAATGTGATTTCAGCAGCCACCCAAACGGCTGAGGAAGTAAGAGTCACTTCTGGCTGACAATTGAGGAAACAGGCCTGGAGGGTACAGGCACAGCATGTGAGCTGCAGAGCCTGTACGAAGCTGACGGCTGCCAGAATGGGCACTGACAACATGGTGGGTAATCCGGGACAGTACCCAGGATTCTCAAGTGTTAGAATGCAGCCCCATTTGGTCCTGCAAATGTCTGCCTGGTGCATAGGACATGCTACGCACTGAGCTAGGTTCTGGTTACTTAGCACAGTCAGGTGGGACGGAAGGGTTGGTAGAAGAGGAGATGCCCAAGATCAACCTTGAAAGATGAACTAAGGATGGCAGCCTGCTGGTGGCATGGAAGGAAGAGAGTATTCCCCGTGGAGGGGAAGCATGGGCAAAGAAACTGAGGTACTACTTTGCAAGTTCTCTGTAAATATGACTGGGGATCTGATGAGTCCTCTAAGCCTACTGGGCTTTAGTTGCCTTCAACATGAATGAAGCAAGTGAACTTCATCTATTTCATAACTTCACTTGACTTGAAATCCCATGTCCAGTGGCAGAACAGTTCGTTGAAAACCTGTGCTTTCAGGGGTCAATCAATGAACAGAACCTTGTTAATCAATGACAGGTTCTATTCAGTCCCTACCTCACTGTGTCATGAAGCAACCGAAACACCTTTGTTTGCAGTCATGGTGCTTGCTTGCCACAATGGCCATGTGGAATTCCGTCTTTATAGCTTTTTGGTACTCATCATACCCTATTTATAATATGTTCATCTTATGACATGTAAACACTCATGAAGATCACAAAAGAGTCTAAGGATTTAAAAGATGCTTTCCAATGTTATTATTTTAAAAAAATCCATCATCTGTTAACAGCCTAGTGAGCATGAACACACAGCAGAGGTCACCTCTAAGGGGTCAAGTTCTCCATTCAGCTACATCCCTTGGGCATGCTAATTAACTCCAGTCAGGACCTAGAAAGTTCATGAACATATGTGCTTTACCTTATGAAGAATACAATGGTATTTAAAAATTCAATCTGAATTTTTTTAAAGTGATAGTTACAAGTCAGCATTTTTTTTTTTATTTTCTGGAAAGGGCCAAATACTACTTTCAGTTTTATGAACATTCAAATATCTTTCACTAGGAACTGACTCTGCCACAGTTCAAAAGCTGCCATATAAATAATATGTAAATGAATGAGTGTGGCTGTGTCCCTGTAAAACTTTATTTTCAAAACTAGGCGATGGACCAGATTTGGCCCATGGAGCAGCATCTGCTAATGTGTGCACCATGTTGACTTGCTGACTCGCTCATGAACTTTAAAGCTTTGCAGACTGGCATTTACTGGGGTGAAAATAATTGTTTCCCCTAGCCAGTTAAAGAAAGTTGCAGCCATGTTCAGTTTACAGTCATACATATCACATTATAAAACTTTGCCCCCAACATCAATTATTTCAAATTTGGCATGCATATTTTCTTCATTACAAATCATTTGAATGGTGGTTGAGATCGGGGCCAGTTTCCAAAAGCCAACTGTAATGGTTACTTTTAGCTATTAACTTGATGGGATTTACAATCACCATGGAAACAGATCTCCAGGCAGGTCTATGAGGGATTAACTAGGTTAACTGAGGTGGGAAACCCCACCTAACTGTGGGTAGCACTGTTTCCTGGACAGAGTTCTGGACTGAAGACAATGGAGAAAGAAGCCGAGCACTGGGCTCCACTCCTCTCTCTGCCTCCTGCCTGTGATGTACCGTGCCCAGTCATCTCATGCACTTGCGTTATGACTTCCTTGCCCTCAAACTGTGAATCCAAATAAGTCCTTCCTTGTCTAAATTGCTAGAACGAGACAAATAACTAATTCATCCACAAACAGCTGTGTAGCAAGCAGGACCCTTTTTTGTGCCTGTTCATCTGGGCCACCAGTCCTGGGCTGGGCATTTAGTACCAAAAAATGAGCCAACATGATCCTCTCTTTGAAGGAGGAGGTGGCATCCTTTTTCTGAGAAGAGTTATTATAATCCTTGTTGAGGTTTCCAAAGCCATCTCTTCTGTTCTCTTTTCAGCTTTTGAGGCTTCCAGGGTGTGTCCTTGTGTTGAGACAATATTTTGGTTCTCAGCTGTGAGACTGTATGTCCAATATGGTTAAAACTACTGAAGTATGAAAATTAAGCATGTGTGTTTTATTATTATTTAAAAACAGTGAAGTAGAAGTGTGCAGTGGGGACTTTCCTGGCTCCCAAGAACCAGGGCTAACATTGAGAATTCCCATGCTATATGTCATGTTTGCCCGAGCTACAAATTCCCCTACAGATTTCCCTGCAAAAGTACAGGCATTCATTCTGAGACTACCCAAGCGTGACAGGTGTCATATCTAGCTGACAAGAGTGATTACAGAGACCTTCCCTCTCTTGAGCAATGGTGACAGAAGTCTTCTAGGGGCACCACATGGCCAGTAGCAGCGGTGTGACATCAGGTGTCTATATCACTTCCACTGATGTGGACCTGGCTGTCACTTGGCTACTGCTTTAGGCTGTGAGCCCGGAGCTCTGGCTCAACTCAACATTCCGACTCACAGTTTATCCTAGATCTCATTTGCACAGCAGGCCAACGCCCCATGTTCCATTCAATATGAATCTCGGGAGCCTTGCACTCTGCCACCCTGGAGGAACTACCATCTGCCCAGGGGATACTCAGGTATGGGGACAAGGTCTGCCTGAGTAGTTGTGGGGATTTCTCTGGCTTACAAATCCCATGTCTCCTGGTCCTTGTCAAACATTTCTAGTATCACCAGGTCAGATGTGATTTATCAACATGTGGCCATTCTGATGGTGCACAGAGTTGCCTAGTAACACAGCTGACACTGTAGTTTTTTCCCCCAAGTTTCCAGGGGAACAGAGCCAGAGAATTAATCCCAGGTCAACTTCTCACACTGAAGAGGGCAGGGTGTATGAGCCTTCTACCCATACCCAGCCTCTCAGAGGTTTCCTTTTGCTTTAAGCTAAACTTAGGCAAGTAAGCGCACTGTGGAATATTTACATCCAGTCTCCTGGGTGTTTTGCACAAGCCTAGGAAAGCCCCTGCGAGTCTGTTGGAGTCAGAGTCTTGCTCACCCCATAGGTGGAAGTGTGCTAAGAAGAGAATGGTACAGGAGGATTCTTGGCAAAGTGAAGCTCTAGGAAAATATACCTGGGTGATGGTATCCTCTGAGGTTCTGCTGTGTTTGTTTTATGAACTCTGTTTCTTCGAGTGTAAACTCTCAGAATGGTAAGGCTTTTTGTTACACACTGTTAGTTTTCCTCCAACACTGGGCAGTTGATGAATGGGTGATGGTTATGGTTGTGGTTGAGATTCCCTCCAGAAGGCATTCTGCTACATTTGTTTATAAACTCTGCTTGCTGAAGAGGTGAGAGCTTTTGCTACTTCAATCAGTTCTGGTGCTTTCCTTCCGGAAAGACTGGGGTGGGCAGACTTGTCTGGCCTGCTCTTCCCAGCGAAGCCCATCGTCGCTCCTCCCTGCAGCACCAGCTCCTTAGGCCCCAAAGCACTCCTATGTGTCCTCTTATTTTTTACATTGTGGCAACAAATGAGTGAATTCATCCATGGCCAAAGATATCTCGGAATCGCTGATATTTCCAGCAGAGATAACGACTTGGGAGACTGTCCTCAACATAAGATGAAGATGATTCTATTTTAAAAAGTGGTTCACTCTCACCACAATATTAAGGTGTTTGAACGTACCACTACTGTTTGGAAAATAAACAGCCTAATTATAAATCTCACAAAGTCTGTTGGAATTTAACAAGGGCACGTACCTGCCATGCTTGACAGCCTCGAACAGCTCTAGAACATAGGCTATAGTTATTTCATATGCAGGCTGAGCTTCTTCAACACCACAACAACAGAACCATCCAGAACAATGTAGCAACTGGAGGACTGTGTCCATGTGACACAGAAAATAGCATCTGTGGTCTACTTCTTATATTTTTGGTTGTGAGCGTAGCCTTTAACGGCTGAGCTATCCCTCCAGCCCCCGTGGTCTACTTCTTAGCAGCTCAGTCAAGACTCTTCCGACTGGAAGTGACAGTATGAGGTATGAAGAATCCACATCTTACTCAGATGTTTCCTAGGCTCTCTGCTGGCATGGAGAGACCTGTATCAGTCCTGTTCCTAAGGAGATAATGGCCTAGGAAACACACACAAACACACATACATATACTACACACACACACACACACACACACACACACCACAGACTACACACACCATACACACATATACAGCACACACACAAACACACGCATATACACTATACCCACCACACACACTACATACATGCACACTACACAAACACATATACCACACACACACATATACACCACACACAAACACACACACATATACACCACATATACACCAAACACATATACACATATAACACACACCACAAACACATATCATACACCACACACACACAAGCATACATATATACCACACACACACACATATATATCACACACACACCACACACACTAACACACAAACACACATATACAGCACACATATCACACACACACACCACACACATATCACATGTACACCACAAACACATCACACACACACCATACACACACACACCATACACATACCACACATACACACCACAAATACATCACACACACACACACACACACACACACACACACACACACACACACACACACACACGCACACACACCATATCCCTACCCAAATTTGCCAGAAGAGAGAGCCAAGAAGATGCCACTGGGTAGGGTGGGGCGATAATGCAAAGCAGAGTCCTAGCTCCCAAGGTAAGCTCTGTTTGGAGGCTTTGGAGTGAAGCTGACCGGAAGGAATCCGGGGACTTCTCTCCCCTGCGATCCCTGCGTGAGGGTTTCAGAGACTAAACTCCGAAGTGTTAAGGGACAGGAAGAGCAGTTCTGGTAGAAGGAGCCACTCATGAGCTTCTGGGAGGATGATAAGAACGTTTCAGAGGGACAGATGACGGCAGCTTCCCATCCATACAACAATGGACTGGGAGCGGCGGTGGCGGCGGCGGCGGCGGCGGCGGCGGCGGGCAGGGCTGTGCTCCGTACGCCGGGATTGCCCCGCTGTCTCGGCTCTGACACCTAACTCAGTGCTCGTTCCTGTCCCAGGAGCAGTGTCCTTTGTTACAGACGGCAGGAGAGTCAAAGAAGCGAAATCACTTCTTCAAGTCCTCAGCGCTGCGAAGCTGGGCTGGCATTCCTAGCGGGTACCCACCTGACTCACCACGCTGTAGGATTTCCAGAAGATGAAAGCGATCAGGACTTTAAAAATGTTAACATCTACTTTGGCTTTTGAAAATTCAACCAAGGAGGAATGGAGAGAATGGGATAAACAGCTTTGAGGAAATCCGGGACATGTGGCTCATGTCCCTTTCAAGTGTGTCCCGGAAATTCTGCAGTCCTTAGTGCGTCTCTCTAGACTTTCAACGCTCCAACCACACTCTGAACCCAGAAACAGACTCCAGAAGGGAAAATGGCCGCTGATAAACACAGTGGATAACAGAACCACACAGTTGTGTGAGCAGGGTCATGCAACAGTGTGCTCTCAGGTCTTAGAACTTTAGATATGGTACTGTGAGGAGGGTGGAGCCCGCCCGCCAGGGGTTATTAAGCCTCATTTGAGTGCAGGCCATTGAGAAATCAGCCTCAGTCATCAAGACCAGAGAGAAGGAGCTCCTGAAGCAGCCGGGGAGAAGGGAACAGAGAAATGAGATGTCACAGATGTAGTGTAAGACACGCGCTATGGAACGCTGTCCTCTGGGTAGAGTGTTGCTCCACTGAACCATCAGTATCTCTGATTACCCTAAGGAGACCTGGAGAAGACGGGGCCATTAACTTTCTAACACAGTGGAGGAGGGGCTCACAAGGCCTGCTTCTCCGAAGATTAAGAGGCAGCTAACAGGATTGGTTGGGGGAGGGGCCATGAGGGCCACACCCCTCCCCAAAGATATAATATATATAAGGCTTTACACACACACACACACACACACACACACACACACACACACACTCACTCACTCACTGTCACACTAACCTAGATGTGTGTGGAATCCTTTCCTGATCTATTGTTTGGTGCCTTATCTGTCATGTGTGAATAGATGGCTATTCATCCCTCCAGGAAAAGTCACACAGCAGCATGTTGGCCAGTTGGAGCCAGCAAGAGGAGGCAGGAGAGCTTTCTAAAGCCAATGGGAGTGTCTTCCTTAGAGACTCGAGACAGGGAGAGCAGCGGATTTGGGAATATGATGACTTCAGCTCTAGGAGGATGTCAGGACTCCCGAGGGTCATGTTCCATGGGCAGCTGGAGATGGATCAGCCCAACCTTTCATTTCATAGGTCCCACTGTGCACCTAGCATTGATCTTGGCACTGGCTGTGGAGGGATGGGCCAACCACACGTTTAGTCCCCCACTGTGAAGCCCACAGACATTGCACAAGCATAGGACTCTGTCTGGAGTCACAGGAAAGAACAAGGGGGTGACAGGAATTAGCTTGAGAGTGTCAGACTAGATGTGGGAACCTGAAGGGGAAAGCAGGGTGGTATGTGGAGATTCTGGAGCTAGAAGCAGCAGTGTTTGGCTGGGGAGGGAGAGCATCATCTACAGAGCGGCAAAAGTAACAAGGTGAGCGAGGAATCTCAACACACATGGTCTAGGCTCTGAAAAGCTTGGCACCACATAGACTGAGGCTCTGAGTCAAAGAAAGCAAGGTCTGGTGTGTCTGGCTGAGGTTAGATTTTGTTCAGGGACCGTGGACATTTCAGCACCTCCTTGCATGGGACTTGTCTGCACATGGGAATTTGCCTAGGGTGGCTGGCCTGGAAAGTGAGAAACCGAGGTGACTCCTGACCCATCAGCTTCAGATGACTGGATGCTGACACTAACTTGGGATTCCTAAAATCCAAGAAGATCCCCATTGCCTGGCCAATTTTTCATCCTGTTGTCTTAACAGAAAACTGGGAGGTGGGAGGGTCTTAAGGGAGCCCACTGAGGCCCAAGCTACTACGGTAGAAGAACATCCACTGATTTTTTTTAAGGGCCGCTTCAATTCAAGTGATAGAGAGGAGCTCAAGCTGGGAGTCACTCAGCGATGTGTGTTGATGACCACAATGAAAGCAGTAAAGGGGCATTCATGGGACGTGTGTGTGTGTGTGTCTGTGTGCGTGTGTGTGTGCGCGCCCTAGGCACTGCTCGACTCACTTCAGTTTCCAACCGCCCTGTGAAGAATTTACTTTTTCTGTCCCATTTTACAGATGAAGAAAACAAGGCATAGCGAAGGCATTTCCCCAGGACCTCAGTGTTTACTCAGAAGTGCCCGAGTTTAAGCCCAGGCAGTATATCTTAGAGCCTATTCTAAGTGCTTCTCTGTGTGGTTGGGCGTCATTGCCATTGGACTTAGACCAAGGAAGGCCTGTGAGGAATCCTGAGAAATGGTGTAATTCAGCTCCCCGGTGTGTAGAAGGGAAGCCAAGGAAGCAGAAATGAAGGGATGCAGCTCAGAGCCCCTCCCACAAGGATTCCACGCCACAGGGACAGCTAAGAACCTTCTCCCAGGACAGCCTAGCACCCACTCCACCCGAGAGACCCTCTTCTGACTAAGCAGCTGCTCCGGTCCACCTGGGGCCCCAAGGCAGCCAGAAGAAAGAGATATGGAGACATCTCAGGACGTAGCACCCCAAACTACCTTTACAAGGAAGCCAGACTGCACCCCAGTTCCTGCTCCTCTGAGATATGCAGGTACACTCCCGTGACCCAGGCCAGTTTTATTCCATACAAGACCAGTCACATATAAAGCTATTTCCAAAACCCCACCAGGCTTTAAGGTGTCTCCCCAGGGCATGAAGTTCCCCTCCAGTGTGCTATGAAATAGGGGCAGCAATTCCATCCCACCCCTCCACTCCCAAACCTCTCCATCTTAGAGAACAATGCCAATCCATCACAAGGCTGTGGCGAGCCAAGAGCTGTTCTGTGACCCTCAGAAACCAGTCAAGGCATACCTTTCCACCTGAAGGTTGACCTTGGAGGGTTCCACGTTGGGATTTTCCCACTCCATTTGTGGGCAGTGCATGAAGTAGCAGAGTGTGTACAGGGCCTCTGGCTCCCAGTAGAGTGCCCCCTGCTTGTGGTGCAGGGGCGTGCCATTTCCATGGTGCTTCGCATTGAGGGGCTGCAGGTGGTGCATCGCCCGGGACACCAGGTCACCTGTGGACAGAAGCAAGATTTCAGAACCGCCAGGCACAGACGCCAACCTGAGGATCTTAGCAGAGTCTCTGGACCCTGGTTTCCCCAGCCTCTACATCCCACTACAGTCCTACGTCAGGCAGAGAGGAAAAACATTTGCTGGCCCGGTGACGGTCAGGGACATGGTCTGAAACACAGATGGCAATGGAATCCTTTGCAGTCCTGCTCTTCTGGAACTCCAATTGCTCCCCCAACCCCTGTAGCCCCGGATGGCCTCAAAGTCACTGTGTAGCTGAGGATAACTTGTACTTCTGATTCTGCCCCCATCTTCTGAGTGCCGCGATTACAGGCATGAGATACCACACCCAGAATATATGAGGATGGAGCTCAGGGCTTCTTTGTGCAGTCGAGGCATCCTAACAATTGAGCTATACCGTCAGCCCCAGGAACCCAGTGTCTAACAAGGCACCCCAAGTCCTTTGCGCCCTGCTCCTGTTGAATGCCTCTCCTGACTCACGATGCCCCTTATCATATCCACTGCATGGCTGACAGTAAGTCCTCCAGAAAACTATGTTAGAGCCATCCTGTTCATATCAGTTAGCATTCGCTCTGTCCTTTCCTAGTGTGAACTTTAGAAGAGCCTATGTCCTTGCTCTCCTCTCCTCGTGGTTCCTGGTGCCAGCAACAGTTGGGATGCTTTAATCCATACCCAAAAGGTAGCTTGGACTTGACATGCACCCCAAAAGCTGTGTGGCTCACAGGGACCTTCGGGAGGTGCTTAGAGCCTGCAGGTGAGTTCATTGGTGAGTTCCTGGCTTGTGGGCTGTTGGGAGGCAGTGGAAACGATGGAAGGCTTCTAGGGGGAGGAAGCTGGTTACTGGGTGTGCACCTTTGAGAGGTACATGCACCCCTGGTCCATGAGCAGTGTCCTTTACTCTGTCACACACTCCCTGCCATGATACTCTGCCTCAGCACAAAGATGGACCCTGAGCTGACTCTGACTCCAGAATCCATGCACTCAGCCACACTCCTTGAGCACAGGGGTCTTTTCACCCTTCTCAGGACTAGTAAACCTGAGAACATGCTGTTCTTCTTTCTCCTTTCTCAAAGGGAAGCCAGACTTTTTATATTAATTTTTATTTTTAATTATGTGTATGCATGTGTGTATGAATGTGGGTTTGTGCCTGTGAGTATGGTATCCACAGAGAACAGAAGTGGGGATCAGATCCCTTGGAACTGGAGTTCCAGGTGGTTGTGAGCTACCTGATGTGGTGCTGGGAACTGAACTCCGCCCTCTGCAAGAGCACCAGGAACTCTTAACTGCTGAGCCATCTCTCCACCCTCAACCCAGACTTCCCGGGTCACAGGGCAGATCTTCCTGGGGTGGCCGACGGAGCTCGCAAGCCCACACTTGTCCTGGCCAAGACATGGTTCCATCCTTCACAGTGCTGCCATGCCACAGTGAGCAGTCTTTGCTGCTACTTGCTCAATTTTAAATGTGCTCATTTTGTCTTATTTAAATACATCCATGTAATGAGGGAAATTATGCCACTTTCTCAAATAGAATATGAGCATCACTTGCCATAAATAGAACATAAATCTGATGAAGACTGCTCAATTTTGGTTCTGCTTTCTTCTTAAGTGAATAACAAGCAACCGAAACGGAGTTAGGGGCTCATATCAAATGGAGCCTTGCTTAAGTAATTAAGGTAAAAGCGCTTTAAAAGAACCAGAGTAGGAGAAATGACTTTTAGTGCACTTGCCTTGGCCGCTGAAGCCATCTCAGGTACAGTGGAGTGTGTCGCACACCTTTGGAGCCACGTGTAAGATACAAAGTGATTAGTTTTCTGTATCAACCAGGCTTGCCTGTGGAGCTAAGTTGTTTGGTCAGACATAGACTAGATATTTCTTTGGGATATTTTTAAGATCATCTCACTGAGAGAAGACTCTGAAAACAGAAGCAGAATACCTTCTGTATGTGGATGGGCCTTGGCTGGAGAGATGGCTCAGCAGTTAAAAGCACACAGTGCTGCTCCAGGGGACCAGAGATCAGTTCCCAGCACCCCAGCAGGCAGCTCGTGGCTGCACTAACTCCAGAATATCGGATGCCTTCTTCTGGTCTCTGTAGTACCCCACATATGAGGCAAGGCAGGCACGTGTGCGCATGTGCACACACACAGAGAGACATACACACACAGACACACAGACATACACACAGACACACATACACAGACATACACACACAGACACACAGACACAGACACATATACACATACACACAGACACAGACACACACAGACACATATACACATACACAGATATACACACACAGACACATACACACACAGACACATATACACATACATAGACATACACAGACACAGACACACAGACATACACACACAGACACACACAGACACACAGACACAGACACACACACAGACACATATACACATACATAGACATACACACACAGACACATATACACATACATAGACATACACACACAGACACATATACACATACATAGACATACACAGACACAGACACACAGACACACAGACACAGATACACAGACACACACAAGTAAACATAAATTTAAAAGTGGAAAAAATTTGAAGTTTTCTCTCCAAAAAAAGAAATTCTGCCTCCAGGCTGCAACATCAGCTTGTACTACAATCCCAGTCTGCTGGCTGGCCTTGCAAGAGCTGGGCCTGCAGGCCACAGTCATATCAGCCACATCTGTTAAATCACTCTTGTCCCTCCTACTCTTCCTTTATCTTTTGAGACATAGTTCTTCTTTGAAGCTTAGGCTGGCCTTGAACTCACTGTGTAGCCCAGGCTTGATAGGACTTAAGGGGATTCTCCTGCCTCAGCCTCCCTCCCAAGTGCTGAGATTATAGACATGAGCCACCATGCCTCTCTCTCTCTCTCTCTCTCTCTCTCTCTCTCTCTCTCTCTCTCTCTCTCTCCCCCCCCCCGCCCCCACCAACACAATGTCTATGCTAGCCTCTCCCATCCCATCCTGTACTGTCTGGCCGAATGCAAGCCCCAGAGCTTGCTCATTTCCATCATCACACCGAGCCTCTCAATGACACACTTGACCTAAACTCAAAATCCAAGAACACGAAGCTCTATGATGAGCAGGAGTTTTTCCTCTGAGGATTTAAAACTCTAGGGTCCTGCTTTATCTACAAGAGGAGCCACCACCATAAATGATGATGGGCAAGAGTACAGTCAGAGCCATTAGAAGGACGTAAGGTCCTCAAGCCCCTGCCAGTGAGTAGAGATGCCGCTTCACCATCCTGCTCAAAACAAGATTTGGAGCTCTGAGGCTTCTGATGGGAGGCGCTGGAGTGCAGCCCACAGGGTAGTGCCTGGTCGGCGGGTGCAAGGGGCTGAGCAGCAGCTGCAGTGGTAACTGAGATGTCAACCTGACTGGACTAGGGGCTGTCGGACGCTGGCAGAGCGTTTTTGAGTGTGTCTGTGTGGACATTTCCCGACAGGACTGGCATTTAAACCCATGGGCTAAGGAAGATCTCCCCAATGTGGTCCCTGATAAAACAGAAAGACAGGAAAGGGAAATCCACTCCGTGTTTGGGTTCAGAATACTCCCTCTCTCGCCCTTCTGCTTATTGCCACCTTAGAGAGAGGGCAGGGCACCATGTGGGTAGCAGAGAGCAGCCCCCGGGGCCACACTTTGATCTTAGACGCCCCAGTGATCACATCTGTGATCAAACAATATTCTGTTCTGACTCAGTGCCTAGCCCAGAGCCGGTCTATCCTTCTCCCTCTCCTGAAGCTTGACTCAGTGCCTAGCCCAGAGCCGGGCTATCCTTCTCCCTCTCCTGAAGCTTGACTCAGTGCCTAGCCCAGAGCCGGGCTATCCTTCTCCCTCTCCTGAAGCTTGACTCAGTGCCTAGCCCAGAGCCGGGCTAGCCTTCTCCCTCTCCTGAAGCTTGACTCAGTGCCTAGCCCAGAGCCGGGCTATCCTTCTCCCTTTCCTGAAGCTGGGAGAAACAGCAAAGAAAGAAAAAGAGGCAGCTAGGAAGGAAATCCTCTGAAGGGCGTATGGGCTGGAAGGTCTTGGGGTGCCTGCGTGTGGGGAACAGAAAAGGAGGTCTACTGCACTGAAGAGCACCAAACAAGGTGGTGGGGGAACAGCAGGGCGCTGGGGCCCTGGGATCGGCAGGGCCGAGAAGACTGAAAGCTGCCAATAGGACAGGAGCCGGCAGCTCCGATGTGGGACCATTTCCGACATCAACGAGCCCACATCTAAGGACTTGCTATGTGCTGAAAACCTTGCATATGTAACACTGAAGTGATGGTTTCTCGTGGTATATCCATATAAGTGAGGAGGGACTCTACCCCAAATCACACTGCCACACAGGGAAAGAGCTGAGTGTGAACTGTTAGGGAGAACACTCCACCCCCACCCCCAGGCCTCCGAAGATCACCAGAAGTTCAGCTCCCCCTCACAGGCATCAGTTGACCATAGCCTTCTGTGCATTGTCCAGTGGGGTTCAGTGCAGTCCCTGGGTGTAGTTTTGGGGCAGAGCTCTGATTGTGCATGTCAGGGTCTTCTGGTGGCCGGGACCACAGGTAGGAGCAAGGCCTGGAGTACTGAGTGGGTCACTGTGCAGCAAGGTCTCTGTGGGCAGACTCGTACTGAGTCACAGGAAGACGGGAAGGAGTGGTGGCTCCATGGGACATGTCACTTGGCGGAGTCTCAAAAATAGCTGGGTGAATCCTGTAGAGAGGCTGGGTGTCCAGTGAGCTGAAGGAACTTGAAGCTGGCAGCTCTGAGGGGGTCTTAGCCAGGTGTGGCATAAAGAACTTCGGTTCCCCAGTGACTGAGTATTTCAGTTCTCCTTGGAGACCATGTGTCATCCTCCAAAATAAGCAACAGGGGTGAGGGCATGAGGCTTCCATCCCAGAGACCGCAGAAGTGATTGTGCGTTTTTATTTGGTGTGTGTGTGTGTGTGTGTGTGTGTGTGTGTGTGTGTGTGTGTGTGTGTATGAGAGGTGTCCACACTGGATGTCTTCCTCAATCACTCTCCACCTTATTTATTTTTGAGGCACAGTGTCTCACTGAACTTCGAGTTCAGTGACTGGAATAGACCGGCTGGCCAGTGAGTCCCAGAGATGGGATTGTGGAATTTCAGGTGCTGCCCCAGAGCTTTTTTTTTTTCTTCCTTCTAAATGTGGGTTTTGGGGGATCAAACTCATGTCTTCATGCATGTGTGGCAAGCACTTTACTAACTCAGCCACCTCCCTGCCCATCTTGCCCAGATTTTGGTTGTTTTGTTTTCCAAATACCTGGAGAAGGACAGAGGTGCTCAGGTCCTTAGCCTGTCAACCAGGACTCCCAGAGTTGGGAGTGGCTCCAGACTTCCTCTCTGAAGGCTCCCGGCAGCGGGCAAACCATTTCCCCACTGTTTTTAGGACCAGTATAAGCACCTGCTAGGCACTGAGCACCACCAAGACACCTAGTATGCCCTTTCCTGTGCCCACAGCCTCTACAGTACACATTGACACTGTTCAGTGTCGCTGCTGTGGCTCTCAGCTGGGGTGGCTTTCAATCCCAGGAGACATTTGGCAAAGTCGGGGACATATTTGCTTTTCATACTTATGGAGTTGCTACTGGTACCGAGTGGGCTGAGGTTAGGGACACTGCTGAACATCCTGCGCACAGTCAGTAGTCACAACAAAGAATCTAGTCCTGAAGGTCCATGCTGCCGAAATGGGAAACTGAGGCCCAGGCTGCAGGGCAAGGTGGGGTCAGACAAGGTTCTGTGTGTTTCTCGCTACAGTGGCCCAATTTCCTCCTCTAAAGGCAGCCTAGTTCAGCTGGCCAGCCCTCAGTCCATCTTGGAGCAATTTGGCTTTATGCGGCAAATGTATTATCAAACGCTCCAGTCCCCTGAGTCAGTAATCCACTTCTGGGAATGTGTCCCAGTGTTAAAATTCAAAATGCACCAGAATCTTCATCCATGAGGATTGGCACCCAAACCTTATTTACAGACTCCCAAATTCAACAAACAAATGTCCAAAAATAATAAGAAAGAAACTAGCACACCCACAAGATCGAATAATAAACTTAGGCAGACACCAAAACTATTTACACAAAACTGCAATATCGTGAGAGGGAATCTTCATTAAAATGGTAAGTAGGGAAGTGTGAACCTCAAAAATTACTTACAGTGTGATCAGGATTATGTTATTAAAAAGTATGCACAAAGTGAATATCAGGAGACGGAGAAAGCGGGTGCTGACCAGTGGTTTTTCTGCCCCGGGGGATTATTGGTGTTATCCAACTTTTCTGCAATTTCTGAACTTTGAATTCTGGCACCTGGGGGTAGGTATTTCCTTCCCTGCACTTTTGTCCAGAGTCAGACTAGAATATTCTTTCTCTCAAATGCTCTCATGAGGGAGGAGCTCAGGGGGCCCTGAAGATTCACACGCAGTTGGTGGCTGCTAGAGGAGGGACGGAGGTTGTTAAGTGTTAATTGCTGACCTGACAGAGGGTAAGATCAACAGGGAGAAGGCCCGGTGGCATACATTCCAGGGTCATTTCGGTTATGTTAGTTGATGGGAGCCCTACCCACTGCAGGTGAGGACCCTGGGCTGTGGAAGACTGAGGGGAGCCCGCAGGCATTAATTCATTGCTCTTTGCTCTGGACTATGGATGGAATGTGACTGGTTGCCTCAAGTTCCTACCACCTTGATGTCCCCACAATGATTATCATATAATTTCAGTCATCACCAAGTTCATCATCACCATCGTCACCATCATCACCAACATTACTGCATCACTTCAGTCATCACCATGTTCATCATCATCATCATCTGCATCATCACCAACATTACTGCATCACTTCAGTCATCACCATGTTCATCATCACCATGATCTCCATCATCACCATTACTGTATCACTTCAATCATCACCATGTTCATCATCATCATCATCACCATCATCATCAACATTACTGCATCACTTCAGTCATCACCATGTTCATCATCATCCTCTCCATCATCACCAACATTACTGCATCACTTCAATCATCACCATGTTCATCATCATCCTCTCCATCATCACCAACATTACTGCATCACTTCAATCATCACCATGTTCATCATCATCATGATCTCCATCATCACCAACATTACTGCATCACTTCAATCATTATCATGTTCATCATCACCATGATCTCCATCATCACCATCCTCTCCACCATCACCAACATTATTGCACCATTTCACTCATCACATGATTTCCCTCATCACTGTCATCTTCATCCCTGGACTAGAGGCCCTCAACATATCTCTGATGAGGGCTACTCATTCGAGATGAATGGGAATAGAGATTTTCACCCTCACTATCTCTGTTTGGAACTCTCCACTCTGTAAGTGCTACCTGCTGTCTTCCCTGTTTGTGACATGAGCCTCAAACAAAAATTCATTTTTTTCATCAGCTGCTCTGAGCTTGGGCAGCTGGAGTTCAGTTCAAGGAAGCTATCTGAGAATCTATCCACTGATAATTCTGTTTCTCAAATGTCAGCCAACTGGGAATTACCATCATGATGTCTCTTTTATCTGTGCACATCTTGTACAATTTATTTACTTAATATTTCTCTTTAAATTGCCTTACTTGTTCATACAAATAAATTTATTTTAAAAGGAAACTTTATATCAGTACCATAAATGGAAGACCAATATTTCCTCATGCTCATGAAATATACATAGTAATTAAAATTAAAAAGGTTCTGTGCATCACCTACAATCATCTTCCGTGACAGCCCAGGGGATGCATCTCGAACCTGTCTAGCTCCAGCTCTTATGTACAGCCCCTTAGAAGCGGAGACTGTTGTGAGCCAGGGGTGACTCCTGGAAAAGGATCACACATTCCGAGAGGGGGCTGCTTCTGCCCAAATCTATGCTGAGACCGCCCCTTCATTCTGAAAAGAAGGAAGGGAAAGAAGTGAGAAAAGGAGAGAGGAGTGTGTAAGGGGCAAGAAGAGAGGAGGAGAGGAGAGGAGGGAGGGGAGGGAAGGAGAGGGGAGGGGAGAGAAGGGAGGGGAGAGGAGAGGAGGGGAGGGGAGAGGGAGTAGAGAAGGAGAGGGGAGGGAGAGGAGAGAAGGGAAGAGGAGGGGAGAGGAGAGGAGGAGAGGGGAGGGAAGGGGAGGGGAGAGGAGAGGAGGAGAGGGGAGGGAAGGGGAAGGGAGAGGAGAGGAGGAGAGGGGAGGAAGGGGAGGGAGAGGAGAGGAGGAGAGGGGAGGGAAGGGAGGGGAGAGGAGAGGAGGAGAGGGGAGGGAAGGGGAGGGAGAGGAAAGAAGGGGAGGAGAGGAAGGGAGGGGAGAGGAGGGAAGGGAGGAGAGGGAAGGGAGGGGAGGAGAGGGAAGGGAGGGGAGGGAAGGGGAGGGGAGAGGAGAGGAGGAGAGGGAGGGAAGGGGAGGGGAGAGGAGAGGAGGAGAGGGGAGGGAAGGGGAGGGGAGAGGAGAGAAGGGAGGAGAGGGAAGGGAAGGGGAGGGGAGAGGAGAGTAGGGGAGGAGAGGGAGGGAAGGGGAGGGAGAGGAGAGAAGGGGAGGAGAGGGAAGGGGAGGGGAGAGGAGAGAGGGGAGGAGAGGGGAGGGAAGGGGAGGGGAGAGGAGAGAAAGGGAGGAGAGGGAAGGGAGGGGAGGAGAGGAAGGGAGGGAGGGAGGGGGGAGGAGAGAAGGGGAGGAGAGGGAAGGGAGGGGAGGGGAGGAAAGGGGAGGGAGAGGGAAGGGGAGGGGAGGGAGGAAAGGGGAGGAAAGGGAGGGGGGAGGAGAGAAGGGGAGGAGAGGAAGGGAGGGAGGGGAGGAAAGGGGAGGGAAGGGAGGGAGAGGAGAGAAGGGAGGAGAGGGAAGGGGAGGGAGGGAGGAAAGGGGAGGGAAGGGGAGGGGGGAGGAGAGAAGGGGAGGAGAGAGAAGGGGAGGCGAGGGAAGGGGAGAGGAGAGGAAGAAACAGGTATAGAAAGTGATGAGGGAGGGTTCAGTGGGGAGCAGGCACAGTAAGGTATCTTCAGGGGGTGATAGTATAGCTGAGACTTGAAGGAAGCCAAGCAGAAACCCTGTGAGTACCGGGGACAAGAGCTTTCTGGGCATGAGAGCAGCTAGTGAGATGCCTCTGGCAGAAGCATGAGGGGGGTGTGTCAGTTCTCTGACCAAAGGCAACTTGGAGGAAGAGAGAGTTTATTTGGCTTACATTTCCATCACTATAGGAAGTCAGGGCAGGAACTCAAACAGGAATCCTAAGCAGAAACCACAGAGGAACATTGCTAGCTAGCTCACTCACAGGCTCAGGCTTAGCTAGCCTTCTTACACAGTCCAGGTCTACCTGACTAGGGATGCTGCCACCCACAGTGGGCTGGACCATCCCACATCAATTAGTGATTAAGAAAACACCCCAAGGACATGCCTACAGTTCAGTCTGTTGGAGGCAGTTTCTCAGCTGAGGTTCCTGCTTCCTAGACGACTCTAGTTTGTGTCCGATTGACAAGAGCTAACCAGAACACAAGATGATATAAGCAGTAACATTTGCTGAGGAGAAAGTACCGCCCTGCTGGGGAGAGGCGACTTTCCCACCAGACAAGCTGTCTGAAAGGTGGGCAGGGCTCATGGGTGCAGCTTCTGATGAGGTGTCATCCTCACTGGGATGGCTTTTCAGTGATGCAACTGCCTGTCCTGTAAGTAACTCCAGTAAACTCAATAAGCCAGACTCGGGTGGAGTCGTTTGACCTATCACTGATGCCTATCTTGGGGGAGTAGATGCCTCCTCAGGAAGTCCAGCCCCATCATCACTCAGGGGTGCCCACAGCTGCCCACAGACTCCAAGTCAGTGTGGGGATGACATGCTCCCTTAGAATGTCACCTCACCGTTATGTTTTGAGGCCATGTATATGTTCATCTCCCCCAGCTCTAAAGTCCAGTAGGAACTTGGTATTAGTCCGGCTTATACTCTTTGAGCTCCCAAACCTACAGCATTTTCTTCAGTCTTTGTGTCATAGAGAGGTCACTTCAGGCTATTAATTTGTCATTCCAGGGACATTTGCTGAGCTGTGGGTGGTATACGAGATGCTCAGAATATAAAGTTTATTCAGATATGGCAGAGAGGACGAAGAAAGCCATTTGAACCAAGACCTTCCTACTTTCTGGCTATGTATCCTTGGGCAAGACACTATCCTTCCTCACACCCAACTTTAGTTATCTGTGAAGTGGGAATACTAATAATGCCTGGAGTGAATGTCATGTCCTTTACACACAGAAGATTCAGAAGTGGTGAGTGATTTTACCCCAAGACTATACATCCATCAGCATTCCACCACAGTGACAAAATACCTAAAGTAACCTACTACAGGGGGAATGAATTTTGTCTACGGTCCCTGGACTCCGCCACTCTGGGTCTGTGGCAGCTCAGTACCTCACGGGACAAGCATTAGATAGAAGACCCATCTTCACCTCACAGCATCCAGGAGACAGCAAGAGAGACAGGGAGGGCTGGCATCCCAATATTCCCTTCAAGGACACCCCACACCCAGTGGCCACTGGCTGGAAGATAAGCTTCCGAGTGGAAGATAAGCTTTTGACACATGGCCTTGGGGAGCTTTCAGGATAAGAAGTGAAGCCCCATAACAGGAGGGCTAAAGGCAAGAGCTCCAGGCATCCCAGCGGCCCAGGGCAGTTCAGAATCTTAACGTAATTTACTGAAGGAACAAGCAAAGTGGCATGGGGAGAGCCTTCAGGGCCGGTCCCCTCCTCAGGGACTTGACAACCTTTCTGAATGTTGTGTATCTCCAGTTTAGTTCAGAACCTGTATACCCCCAGAGCAAACTGCAGGTCCTCAGATCTGGAGGACCACAGCCCCACCTGGTACCCCATCCTTATGGAGGGGGCTCTGGGATCTGAGTGGTGCCTCTTCAGGTGACCCTGGTGGGATGTGTGGCAGATTTACCCTCTGAAGCCTGGATTCGATTTCCAGTCCTTCAGCTCACAGGTGAGACTGATGGAGGACATACAGCTTCAGTTCCTCTTGCTTCCACCCCCAGATCACAAAGTAGGGACAAGACATCAAAAGCACATCTGTAGATTTATCACAGCATCTCTATTAATTATTTATTGATGCTGTAACAAAATACCCAACAAAAGCACCTTGAGGACGAAGTGTTTATTCTGGCCCACAGTGTGAGAAGCCAGTCCATCAAGGCTGGGGAGGCATGGAAGCAGGGGTTTGAAGCAGATGGTTACACTGTCTAGAGGCAGAAAGCAGACAGAGATGTTTCAGGGGCTCAGCTTCCTTTCTCCTTATTCAGTCCGGGACCCTGGCTCATGGGATAGCATCATTCACATTCAGGGGAGATCTCCCTTCCTTTGGTTAAACCTTTCTGAAAACATCCTCATAGACACACCCAGAGGTGTGTTTCTGCAGTGATTCTAAACTCATCACATTAACAATCGAGATTAGCCAGCATGGCACCCGGGTTCCATAGACGTCAGTGGATGCTATTATCGTTACTAGCTGTTAAGAAGGGCTTCTGCTCTTGAATATTTCACCCATGAGACTATTTCAAGAGCTAAGAATCTCACCTCTGCTGCAAAAACAGTGGTTTCTACCACCCACCTGGAAAGAACAATCTTTGAATATGAAGAACAGCTCTGTGTCCAGAGAGAGAGAGAGAGAGAGAGAGAGAGAGAGAGAGAGAGAGAGAGAGAGACAGAGAGAGAGAGAGAGAGAGAGAGAGAGAGAGAGAGAGAGAGAGAGAGAGAGAGAGAGAGAGAGAGTCAGTCTGTGTTGATTCAGACTGCAGAGAAGGCCAACCTAAATTACAGTCAGATCTGAAGAGAGGAATCTTATTAGCTCCCTTCTATGCTGGGTCTTATCACAGCATTCTGCACACCGACTTCAGGCCCAGCTTAATGAACGCACAAAACACACTCGCAATTAGCAACACCCATTTGTGTGCCAACAATTCACACATGAAAGTCAACATCCAGTGACGATGGTGTTTAATTTACACAGCAAATCATCCTTAAACACAATCTCTGCAGCACGTTGCTCCCATGGGCTGCCTGTTTAGGTAACCATGGATTTGCTTAGCAAATTCTTTCTTAGAACAGAGGCTGGGTGGGCCCCTTGAGGTGCTTCAGGACTAACCTTTGTATATGTATGTGTTAAATGTACGTAAAGGGGTGTGTGTGTGTGTGTGTGTGTGTGTGTGTGTGTGTGTGTGTGTGTGTAGGTCAGAGGTCAACATCTGTCTATTCAGTTGTTCTCCATCTTATTTTTTGAAACAGGGTCTTTTGAACCTGAACTATTGATTTGGCTAGGCTGGGAACATTCTGGTCCTCCTGTTTCCACCCCTACTTCCTGTTCCCAGGTGCTAGGGTTATAGATGCTCTTATGCGGGTGCTGAGGATCTAAACTTGTGTCCTCATACTTGCTTTAGAAGCACTTTACTGACCGGACCATCTTCCCAGCCATGGGACTAACTTTTGACAGGACAGTGTATGTGGGCTGCATGACCTGGAGGCCTCTTCCCAAGCAATGTACACACAGACATGTTCCAGTCCTATAGTCAGGTTCTACAGCTAGAGGGCCAAGGACATATCACAAAATGGGAAACTCCGAATGTATGGTATTCTGTCTTCTAGAATGCTTTCCACGAGTGTTGCCTGGAGCCTTTGTACACACTCAAGACACCCTGGGAGTGTGTTAAAATGCAAATATTCCTTACCTCCTTGTGGATACCTCAGAATCTTATTCATACATGTCACAACCTCAGAGTTATGTGGTCATCAGACTTGCTGCTAGATCCTGTCATATCGTGTGCTAATAAAAGTGCAGAATGTGGGGCTGGAGAGATGGCTCCATGGTTAGGAGCATTTGTTGCACTTCCAGAAGACCTGGCCTTGATTCCCAGCACCCTCGTGGTGGATCACAAGCACCTGAAACTCCAGTTCCAGGAGATCTGACACTCTCTTTTGGCCTCCTTAGACACTTCACGCACACGTTGTACATATGAACTTGTAGGCAAAACACTCATACACATAAAATAAAGATAAATCTTAAAACAGCACAGAATGACTATGCTATGGTTTAAATGCAAAGATTTGGTTTCCTTTGTGTGTTATGCATTAAAAAATGTTCTAAGGCAGCTTCTCTAGACTTCACAAGACTGCCAACAGAGTAATGTTACTAAAAATCTTTGGATCAACCATACAACCAGGAGTCAGAAGGTATTGTTACTGGGGTTATCTCATGGCTTACGGGTCTCAAAGGGATGGGGCTCCAACTTCCCAACCCAGAGGCCAGGAAAGCAGCTATTTTGTTATGATTTGCATATGAGGTATCCTTCACTTAAGAGGCTCATCTCTTGCAAGTTTGGCTCCTGGCTAGTGGTGCTGTTTTGGAAGGTTCTAGAAACTTTGGGAGGTAAAAACCTAGGTAGAGAAGTAGTTTCTGGAGATAGGTCCCTGAGGGTATCATGTCCCTGCTTTCTTCCTGTCTTGCTCTTGGCATCCTGTTTTCATAGAGGTAAGAAAGTGCCCTTGGACACATACTCCCACCACCATGATGTTCTGTCTCCTAGTGAGCCAAGAAACAGAACCAAGAGGCCGGGGAGGAACCCTCTGAAACTGTGAGCCCAGATAGACCCTTTTCCTCACATTGTTCTGTCAGGCAGTTGGTGACCATGAAAAAAGGTGACAAATTCGGTGCCTGTGCCAGCCTCCTGGTCCCTCATGACCTGCTACCACAGAGATGCAGCATGTGCCCCAAATGGCCATGTCCTGCATGGGCCAGGGACTCCTGCAGGTGGGATTCTGGGTACAGAAGCTTCTGAGTGCTCCAGATCTGCTGGAATTGCTGTATCAACTTCTGCACGGTTTAGTGGTGCAGAAATCCACACTCCAGCTCCACCAGGAACTGATAGATGAGCTTTGTAACCATCCACTGAGTCTCGAGCAAATACAGCTAGAGTTTCCTTTGCTTGTTGTCCTGGTCAGTTTTTATTGTCAACTTGACACAGGCAAGAAGTCACATGGAAAGAGAGGATCTCAACAGAGGGATTTCTCAGGCCATTCTCAGACCTGTGGGGGAACCGTCCTGACTGTTGATTGATTGATGTGGGAAGGCCTAGCCCACTGTGGGCGGCGCCATCCCCAGGCAGGTAGTGTTGAGTTATGTAAGAAAGCAGGATGGCCATGAGCTGGGAGCAAGCCAGTAAGCCACATTCTTCCACTACCTCTGCTTCAGCTCTTGCCTCCAGGCTCCTGCCTGAGTTTGTGCCTGGACTTCCCTCAGTGATGGAGTGTGACCCGAAAGTGGAAGCTGAAATAAACCCTTTCCTCTTCCAGGTTGCTTTTGGTCATGAGCCTTTTATCACAGCAACAGAGAAGAAACAGATAGAGTTGGTCTGGCTGGAGGGCACAAGCCTGAATTAGGGGGTATACAACCAAGCATCCTTTAAACCTGGGACACCCCAACCTTGACTGTTCCTCTGTGTGAGTATTTTTTGCATCGCTATGGCAACATGCCTGACAGAAACGAGAGAAGAAAGATTTTCTTCGGCTCACAGGTTCAGTCCTCTGAAACCCTGTGTCCTCTCTTGGCCTCACGTGCTTGGGCAGAATACCATGATGACAGGAATGTGTGGTAAAGGTTGTTCTTTGCTTCTTTGTGGGTGGGAAATAGAGAGAGGGAGGCATATAGGAAGACGCCAGTGTGAGACACGTATCCCCCAAGACGCCCCCAGTGACCTGCTTCCTCTAACTTGGCCCCTGCCTCCTGCCTCTTGCTACCTACCAACAATGCTATCACATTACGAATCCTTCAGGGGATGAGTCCATTCATTAGAACCAAACCTCCATGATCTCATCGTCTCTGGAAACACCATCACAGTCACACTGAGAAGAATGCTTCCTAATCTTTTAGACATGTCTTAATTTTTTTACACTGTTTATTTGTGTATTATGTGTGTGAATGTGCACATTTCAAGGCATGCATGGGGGTGTGTCAGAGGACAGAGGAGAGGGTTCCCTTCTTTCATGTGGGTCGTGAGGATGGAATTTGGGTCATTAGGCTTGGCGGCAGCACCTGAGCCCACAGAGCCGACCCCGTGGTCCTCTCGGGGCATTTTTTAATCCAATCAAGTCAGCTAGCAAACTTGGCCACACGTTCTAATTTATTTCCTTCATACTCTTTGGAGTCCTCCCCGCTTCCTTCCCTTTGAACTTCATTCTTCCCGCGGCCCTACTACGTACCACACATCTGAGGCTGTTCTACCAGTGAACAATTCGAATATTGTACTGTGAGGAAGAGAGAACAGCTTTCAGCAGGGAGAGGGACAATAAAAAACAATAAAGTGGAATGTGGAGTGTGATTAGGAGAGAGGAAGGAGGGGGTTGTTATGAGTCCTGTGCTTTTTAATTGAGGTAATAAAAGTGTTCTAAAATGGACCATGGTTATGGCTGCACAACCTGGTAAATATACTAGAAATAATTGATTTGTGTCGATTGTGCCTCAACAAGGAGACTATGGAAACACAAATGTATGAAGTACACTGTGGGATGGTAACTGCTGGGCGTAGCACTCAAGAGTGACAGGGGATGAAGGTGGCTATGGACCAATGGACTGAATACTTATGTCCTCTCCAGGTCACATGGGCAGCCTCCGCCCTCCTGTGTGATGGTGTTAGAAAGAAGGGCCTTCAGTGAATGTTTAGGATTGAGCAAGTCCAAGAGGGTGGGGCCCTCATGATTAGGGCCTTATAGGAAGAAGGGGGCTGTAGAGAAGGCTCAGTGTGTTAAGAGCACTGGCTGTTCTTCCAGAGGACCCAAGTTCAATTCCCAGCAGCCACATGGCAGTTCACATCTGTCCAGTTCCAAGACTTCTGATACCCCCACACAGATATCCATGCAGGCAAAACACCAATGAACATAAAATAAAAATCATATATATATTTAAAAAAAGAAGGACCCCCCCACCCCGCAAGAGTGAGAAGGTTCCAACTGCAAGTCAGGCAGAGAGCTCTCACCAGGAGCTGAATATCTGAGCTTGGATTTCTCAGCCTCTAGAACAGTGAGAAATAAATGGCTCTCCCTCTCCTTAATCCCTGCCTCTGTGTATGCACATGTGTGTGAGGGTACCCTGGCCTCTGTGTATGCACATGTGTGTGAGGGTACCCTGGCCTCTGTGTATGCACATGTGTGTGAGGTTGTCCCTGCCTCTGTGTATGCACATGTGTGTGAGGGTACCCTGTCCTCTGTGTATGCACATGTGTGTGAGGGTACCCCGGCCTCTGTGTATGCACATGTGTGTGAGGGTGTCCCTGCCTCTGTGTATGCACATGTGTGTGAGGGTACCCTGGCCTCTGTGTATGCACATGTGTGTGAGGGTACCCCGGCCTCTGTGTATGCACATGTGTGTGAGGGTACCCCGGCCTCTGTGTATGCACATGTGTGTGAGGGTGTCCCTGCCTCTGTGTATGTACACGTGTGTGAGGGTACCCTGTCTCTGTGTATGCACATGTGTGTGAGGGTGTCCCTGCCTCTGTGTATGCACATGTGTGTGAGGGTGTCCCTGCCTCTGTGTATGCACATGTGTGTGAGGGTGTCCCTGCCTCTGTGTATGCACATGTGTGTGAGGGTGTCCCTGCCTCTGTGTATGTACACGTGTATGAGGGTACCCCGGCCTCTGTGTATGCACATGTGTGTGAGGGTGTCCCTGCCTCTGGGTATGTACACATGTGTGTGAGGGTGTCCCTGCCTCTGTGTATGCACATGTGTGTGAGGGTGTCCCTGCCTCTGTGTATGCACATGTGTGTGAGGGTGTCCCTGCCTCTGTGTATGTACATGTGTGTGAGGGTACCCTGGCCTCTGTGTATGCACATGTGTGTGAGGGTGTCCCTGCCTCTGTGTATGCACATGTGTGTGAGGGTACTCTGGCCTCTGTGTATGCACATGTGTGTGAGGGTATCCCTGCCTCTGTGTATGTACACATGTGTGAGGGTACCCCGGCCTCTGTGTATGCACATGTGTGTGAGGGTGTCCCTGCCTCTGTGTATGCACATGTGTGTGAGTGTGTCCCTGCCTCTGTGTATGCACACGTGTGTGAGGGTGTCCCTGCCTCTGTGTATGCACATGTGTGTGAGGGTACCCTGTCTCTGTGTATGCACATGTGTGTGAGGGTGTCCCTGCCTCTGTGTATGCACATGTGTGTGAGGGTACCCTGTCTCTGTGTATGCACATGTGTGTGAGGGTGTCCCTGCCTCTGTGTATGCACATGTGTGTGAGGGTACCCTGGCCTCTGTGTATGTACACGTGTGTGAGAGTACCCCGGCCTCTGTGTATGCACATGTGTGTGAGGGTATCCCTGCCTCTGTGTATGCACATGTGTGTGAGGGTGTCCCTGCCTCTGTGTATGCACATGTGTGTGAGGGTACCCTGTCTCTGTGTATGCACATGTGTGTGAGGGTGTCCCTGCCTCTGTGTATGCACATGTGTGTGAGGGTACCCCTGCCTCTGGGTATGTACACATGTGTGAGGATACCCTTGGGGGCCAGAAGAGGCCTTCTGGAGGAGGAACTGGAGTTACAGTTAGCTGTGAGCCTCCAGATATCCCTGATAGGAACTGAATTAGAATCCTCTGCCAAGCAGCAAGCGCTTTTAACTGTTAAGCCATCTCTCAAGCCCTGAGGACAAGTCTCTTGAGTCCCCTGTCTACTCTGGTATTTTATTTTTGGAGCCCGAAGTAAGACAACATCCTCAGAGAGTTATTGTTTCTCAGTGATGAGAAGAAAGGCGTGGAGAGTTGTTTTGGCCGGGGGATCAGTCAGTGCAAAGGTCCTGAGATTTCCTTCTTACAGTCAAGGAGCAGAAAGGGCCAAAGGAAGGGCAGAGGGTAGCGAGTAGGAGGTCAGAAAGGGACCAGTGGAGAGTTCCGGAAGAAGAGAGAGAGTTAATCGGACATGTGTGGCCAACAGATGCTGCCATGGAAATCAACAGTTCATGGGCACCATTTAGTTTAGGGACCATGTATATTGTCTGCGGCAGGCTGGGTGCCAAGCCCCGAGATGGGCATCTGCGCATTCCATATCAGAACCACACCCTGTGTGGGCTGAGATCATTTCTTCTATGTAATTGAAAAGGAAACTGAGGCTCAGGGCAGATGAGGAGTGGATTCCATCTACAGTACTGACAGAGCTGGGACACTTACCAGGCCCTCCTTCCTCCAGACCGTTCCCGTTTTCACTAGCAAAGCTTTGCACACACAGCAAGCGCTCAATAAAGGTGCACTGGCCAGGTAAGCGTGAGCACTTATGGCATGATAGACTAGCATGCCACTGGGTACAGAGAGGTTAAGTGTCAAGGGTGCCAGGCTGAGGAGCCAGTGTCCACTTACTGAGCTCGGCGATGCTGCCCACACGTGTGGCCAGCAGGGACTGTTCGATGGTCCTCAGCTCCGACTGGCTGAACATGGGGAGTTCTCCAGGCTTGCTGGGCCGCTGTGGGTCTCGGTGCAGGTTCAGGCTCTCTGGCAAGCTCAGCACACCTGAGACAGAGAAGAATAAATTGTTACTTTTTAGTTCACCAGAAGAGACAAGCCACACCTCAAACTGTCAGAAGATGAGAAGGGAACCCATGCTCTGGACTCTCAATGCCTTTTGAGACAGGATAGTATATAGAGCTCAGGCTGGCTGAAAACTCATTATGTAGCCAAGGATGACCTTGAACTTCTAACCCTCCTGCCTGTGTCTCCTGAGTGCTGGCATTACAGTGCTGTGCATACCCGCTTGCAGTTTATTTGGTGCTGGGGATTAAACTCTGGGCTGTATCCATGCTAGGCATACAGAAACCAGCTGAACTGCATCCCAGCCCAGGACCCCTTTTAGACATGGATGCTGATTTTAACAAATGTGAGCATTGTCTGGACACTACATTTCCAAAGACCACGAAACAGAATCTTTCCCCGGCCTGGCAATGATTCTGTCCACTGAAAGATGCTTCTCCTGAACCCAGAGATCACTGCATCATCCTCCCTCCCAGAGACAGCCTAATTATTCTGGTGTTGGGGAGGCAGTCCCTGCTGGTGGTGGCCTCTGAAGATTTCCTTCGTTGACTCAGTAAATTAACTGATGTGGACGGGATGTGATCTCAAGGCAAGGCTTTGGGATTTCTCTGTCGTGATGCATATGGGGGTGGAGGTCAGGGGAAAGTCTCTAAGACTTCAGTACCGTGTGCAGTGAATGTCCACAGAAATCCCCAGAACACAGCACTCTTTCCTCCCATTCTGCTCTGCAAACCTTCAGTGACAGCCTAAGCATAGCTATGTGGCCGACCCAGAGGCATTTACCCATCCGTAGCCACCCCAGGAGGAGACAGTGTGGTCCTGCTCAAGTCTGATTAATAGACTTACTTTGATCAAGGCTATGTTAACAGAATCAGAGGCCTGAAAAATGCTTGTGACATTGAACTTGCTATCTTGAGCTCTGCCTTTATCATGGGCAAAACATGACCCAGCTAGCTGGCTCATCTAAGGAAGGAGAGAGAGAGAGAGAGAGAGAGAGAGAGAGAGAGAGAGAGAGAGAGAGAGAGAGAGAGGTGCCGGATGATGTTAGTCCACTGGCAGAGGGAGAGGAAGCAGAATGCGAAGCCAGCACTCAGTTTCACTCCCCATCCTGCTCACATCACAGATCCCAGTGGCTCCCCCCATATCCTGCCACTCATGGTGCTGGCTGAGACCGTGGAGAAGGCAGCTGGAGCAAACCTTGTTTTGAATGAATGATAACAGTGGCTAAAGGATACAAATGCCCATTCGATTTTAACATTCCTATAGTCCGGAAATGATAAGTTTCCATTAAAGACTGTTTCCAACTGCCTATTTGTCAAACACTTTGTAGCTCTGAAGAACGTACTTTGTATCACAGCCCAGTGCACAGCGATATGCTTTTCATGTTTGCCTTCAACAGTCTTCCACAGAAAACTGCCCGCCTTTACTGTGTTTTGTTTTTCCCTTCTCCTCTGTCTTATCAATAGTAAAAACAAAACAAAACGGATGGCTGCAGCCCCTGATGGCTTCGAGGACCCACCGAGGAGTTGGAACAGGCAGTGTGGGTGTGAAACACCACACCCGGCAGGCAGGCCAGCACAGCCTCACTGTTCCCGGGATACCTGAAGATCTTCCAGTTTTCAGGGATGACTAGACCTTCAGAGAGATGCCCACATGCAGAGGACACTTCTGCCTCTCTAACATCCTCCTTTTGGACCCAGGCTGTGATGCTCTAATCCTTCCTTACATGACCTGTGACGTCAGAGGCCAGACCAAGAAGCTGTTGCCATGGCAATGAGTCTTGGGTCTGTCCCTCCCTGAGGTCCCTGATGTCTCTGTGACTCTAGCACAGGACCTCCTACCCTCTTAAGGAGGTAACTACAAATGACAACAGAAAACCAGGACCCAGGACTGAGGTAAGTCTCGCGGACCCCTCACTTGCCCGGGGTGGGGGGCAGGATTAGGGGCTTAAGCAGCCGAGAATGAGGTCTTGAACCTCACTGGCTATGTGTTAACCAGATCTGCAGCTGTATGCTGCTCCACCAGGATCAACAGGCGCCGGAGAAAGAAACTTGAGTCTGGAACCCCCACAGGAGAAAGAAATTTGGGTCTGAACCCCAAGCCTCACCCTGGCCTGACGCTTCCAGTACTTGACCTTGGACAGGCCACAGAACCTCTCCGGACCTTGGTGCCCTCTTTATGAAGTGGGGGATGGGACAAATCACTGGATTCTCCTTTTCTCTGGGGAGTCAGGGGAGTGAAATGAGATCTTGTGGGCTAGCTTTCATGTGTTAAGCAGAAAGGCCTCCACACATGGACCTGAGATGAAATCAGCATACAAACCCCTGCTGTGGATTTCTTCACACTTCACTGTGCAGATGAACAATCCCTATTGGAACTGCTTTGGAGAGTTATGGAATTCAAATATGGGAATCATTTATTCAAAGACGCTTTAAAAACTAGATGACAGAGATTTATAAAATCTATAATTGATCTATTATGCCAAGATTATATATCAGGCTTTTCCTTTTGAGAACTCCATACAGGGTGTCTTAGTTAAGATTTTATCACTGTGATGAGACACCATGACCACGGCAACTGTTATATAGGAAATCATTTAGTTGGGGCTGGCTTACAGTTCAGAGGTTTAGTCATTGTCATGGTGGGAAGCATGGAGGCATGCTGGCAGACATGGTGCTGGAGAAGGAGCCGAGTGTTCTACATCCAGACTGAATTGGCAGGCAGCAGGAAGAGAAAGCGAGCCCCTGGGCCTGGCTTGGGCTTCTGAAACCTCAAAGCCCACCCCAGTGACACACTTCCTCCAGCAAGGCCACACCTCCTTGTTAGGCCACTCCCTACAAGTCTACAGGTGGCAATTTCATTAAAACCACCACGTAGGACTTAACACATAAACTGAAATAATTATTTTTTTCTAGTGTAAGAGAGTACCTATGTGAATAAGAAGGCCAGAGCATCATTTTTAGTGTCAATGAAAGCCTATTATTGCATCTGAGGATAGAATGGCTTGGTGATTAAGACCCAAGTTCAAAACTGAAGTTCGGGGGCCGGTAGGGGAGATGGCTCAGCCAGTCGAGTATTTGCTGTAAGCATGAGGAACTGAGAAGGTTACATAAAAGCCAGATATAGCAGCATGCACCTGTAACCCTAGCTCCGGGGGGTGGGGGTACAGAGAGGGGCTTGCCAGCCAGCCAGCCTAGCCAAATTAGCGAGCCCTAGGTTCAGGGGAGACCTTGTCTAAAAAAATCAGATTGAGATTGATGGAGGAAGACTGCTGATGTTGACTTACAGACTCCATACACAACTTGCACATAAATGTGCACTCACCAGCGTGTACACACACACACACACGCACACGCACCCACGCACGCACGCTGCACCTGAGGAATTTGTCTTTGTGAAACTGGTGGTTCGTGTATTTCACATTTGGCTGAGGAAGGAGTGCATTCAAACCCTCAAAAATGGTTGACGGCTCTTAAAAATCCTATCAAGGGTGCAGGTGAGCTGGACCTATGGGCCTGAGAGCAGGACAGCTGCCCCGGCCCCTCCCTCGGATGCCACAGGGTAGCAAAGGTAAGGGAAATGTGCCCCTCCTTGCTACCTGCAGGAAAGCCGGCCTCGGGGAGATGAGAACGGAAGAGCTGGCTCTGTCCCTCACCCCAATCTGGAGAGTGGACCCTGCACCTCACCTGGGTGAAGCAGTAGAGCTGCCCTGGTTGTGTGAATGTGGGTGAGCCGGACCCGAGGGTGTGAGAGCAGAACACAGCTCCTTGCTCTCTGCCATACTGGATGAGCTAGCAGGGGGCAGTGCTGGAGAGCTTGCCCTGGTGGTGACAATGAGGGAAAGCTGGCAGGCAGACCAACCCAGCTACCCCCCAGGCCCAGAACCAGGGCTGGGAGTTGGCCACCCCAACCCCCACCCCTCTGTGAACTGCTGGAGCACATGAAGGGGCCGGTCCCGCAGACCCACAGCTGTAGGACCTCCATGACACAGGACATCCAGGGGGAGCCCCAGTGAGGACTCAGTACTGATGGGGTGGCAGAAGCCAGAGGCCTCGAACCAGACCAAGGACTCACTGCAATGAACACTGTGTGACTCACTGTGCCACACTCCAGCTTCCATGCCAAGATTTTTTTAAAATTTGTTTTGTTTTGGCTTTACTTTTAAATTTTGTTTTGGGGAGAGACTGCAAGGGCAGAGGGTGGAAACCAGGGAACGGGGCAGGGCGGGTGGTGGTGGTGGGATGAGTGGGATTGGGATACATGATGTGAAGTCCACAAAGAATCAATAAAAAGTTTAAAAAAATCAATTTCCCATTAAGATCCATTCATTTCACTGCTAGGTATTTAACCAAATATTATTTGAAATAAATATTGAACTATTGAAAGTTTAAAAAAATATGATCAATTTATGTCTGTGAATGCTGAATTCACAGCCATCAAGGTTTCACGGCTGCTGCTGAGGAGCAGAAAGGCCAGCATTGCCTGACCTACAGAACTGAGCTCCCTCTCAAGACAGAGCAAACTTCTCCAATGTCCTGGTAGTTTCCCTAACTGCAGAGAGCAGTTAAACGATGACCGTTGTGGGTTATTGTGAGGATTAAACAAAAACACACTGAGAACCTCTGGCCTCCAATGTGAGAGCCTCAAAGATACTCCGCCCTATGGGGCATGAAGTCTCATCTATTCACCATCTGGATTCAGTCTTGAGGGTCATCTTTCCAAAGTCTTGTGTGACTGGACAAAGAGAATCTTTTGGTCAGGTCACTCAGAACGAAAACTGTAAGAAGTGCTGCTCTGTGTGAGATCTTGGACACACCACGTCCAGCGCCTTACCTGTCACGGAGGCCATCAGGCTCTTACGGCCTGCTTCTGCTCTGAGGTGCATAGCACGGCCCTGTGGCAAACACAGCGCCTCGCCTTCCTCTATTTTGTCGCTAGACTTGGGTCAAGGATGTATTTTCCCATGAGGAGAAAACCATGCTAGCCATCCCCCAGCCTTCATCTGCTCACCCTCAGGGATGATGAAGGGGCCAGCCAAGCTTTACTGGGTACCAACTTGGACACCGTGCCAAGCACTTTCTGTGTTTAGATTAAAATGTATTTGACTTCTTGCACCTACACTAGATTAAGCTGTTTTTTTTTGGGGAGGGGGGCATGTAAGGTGACAGTGTGGAACAGTCTCTGGATTCCAGTGACCTTCCTTGGAACCCTAACTACAGCCCTAAACATCCTTTTCATTTCTAAGACTTATGGTGGCTCGATACTCCGTTTCTATAGATTGTCTGTTTTGGTACTTCATGTGAGTAACCAAAGTTATGATGCAGTAATGGAAGGAGCCAGAATCAGAAGATGCATGTGCCATGCTGGGCGTGGGGGGTGACTACATAGGCCTGCCGCTCTGGGCACAGGCTTGGGCTCTGCCCCATGTGCCTCTAGCTGCCAGGGAGAGCTGACTGTACTGGCACTGATGCCAACCTGGACTCCATCTTCCATTAAGCAAGCAAGAAGCTGAAAGCCAGGGTCCACATTCATCTTTACCAAACAGGAAGGAAGGAGCCATGGAAGAGCTCTGGCCGGTGCCAATGCCCACTTTGCCACCTTCCATGGGGGTTGCCAGGCTCGGTTCCTCTGAGCCTACCCCTCCCTCTGCAGCATTTGACACTGCCTGCCTCATGGCTGGCGTAGAGGCTGGAATGGGATAATATATATAGACAACCTGACACAGAGCACGGAGTCAATAAATGTTTGCTAATAAAGTAAGTAAATGAAGTTCTTTGGAGCTAAAGATTTAGGAAGTCAATAACCTAGTCACTGCCAGAAGGCTTTCTTTCACTGTTAAATTTATGAAGAAAAAAAAAAGGAAATATCAGAGTTGTTTTTTTTTTTTTTTTTTTTTTTTTTGCCTATCCCACCAGCTTGGAGTCCCTGTTTTATTTTAAAAGACTTGGCAGCAGGAAGCAGATTTAGGGCTGGCTTAGTGAGCCCCACTGTCTACGAGAACCAGGTTCTTTTCCTGGTAGTGTGAGCATAGCTCCTGGCTCACATTTTGCCCAAGAATGGATTCCCTTTTCAGAGATCTTTCTTAAAAACCCAGGGCACTTAAGAATGAGAGTGGGGGAAAAGTAAATGTAGAGTCTTTCTAGAAATGGGCACCAGGACACACTGAGGTGTGGAGTCAGAAACATGTCTAAGGAAGGGCACGGTGACCTTCTGAAAACACAAATGCTGGGCACGGTGCCTGAGGCCTCGGGCTCAGCTGTGAAGACAGACCTCCACCAGCTGGGATACCGGAGAAACAGAGCAGAGCCTGCTGCATCCCTTGGGTCCTGTGGAGCCTCCCTGAGGCGAGTCCAAGGCAGCCTCAGAGCTTCTCATGCTTCCTAGGGACTTAGTATCAGCTGGGATCTTGAGAATCGGACTCCACAGGCCAGGTTTGGCTCACAACACTGATGTATTTAGTTAGTCTCCCCTTAAGTGCCGGTTTCCTTGGGAATACTACAGAATAATGGAGACTGTTCTAGCATAGCCCTCACAGGGCCACTGGAAGATTAAATGAGTGAAAGACAGCTTGCTCTCTATAAATAGCTCAATAATGGCAGCTGTTATTATAATTGTGGCTGGAGGACAGTCCAGGGGGAACAAAGGCCCAGAGGCAGGTGCTCCACATGTGGGGGAAGTGCCGGAGCAGAGGGTGCAGAGGTGGGATGCAGACCGGCAGTGCGGCGGATCACGGAGGACTTTAGCCACCGGCCACGTTCTCAACCTTCACCTCCAGGGCACCAGGCTTCTCTCTGTTCACAGCCCAGTTCCTAGAAACCGTGGTCTGACACCAGATCACCACTGCTTTCTCCCGCTCTACCTCCACTTCCATTGGTCCAGCGAGTTCAAGGTTGTCGTTCCAAGCCTGACTCAGGATGCCGCACACACGCAGGGCCCTGCTTCTGGAAGCGCTTTCTGTCCAGGCAGCCAGCGAGACAGTGAGAAGTACAGCAGAGACTGTTCCCCGCAGAGGCAGAGAGGCAGGACAGCTAGGATAGAGTCCCAGGCAGGAAGTCGTCCAAGGTGACCCCCCCCACACAAGCTGTCCTTCCCTCCGTGAGCCACAAGCTTTTTTTGAGGCAGGACTTACCCCACTGGGCTAAGTGCTCAGTGGCAGCTGTGCTTTCTGAAGACGTTGTGTAAGAGGCAAGGCACAGAGGCGAGGGCCTGAGAGTGCGGCTCTAACACTGATGCTGAGTGAGGTCGGAGCCACTGGAAGATCCTGAATGGAGAAGGATGGAGTTGCCCTGTCTTTAAAGGGCCACCCCAGTTGGTGGGATGATCATGGACTGTAGGGTGACCAGGGCAGACTCAGGGTAACTACAATAGAGGTCATGAAACAGGCCAAGCAATGAAGACGCTCACAGGGTGTTGGGTGTAAGAAAAAAGAAAAGTCTAATTGTAAGGGGTGCATAGGTCTGCATTTACTCAAGGGGACTGGGTTTGGAAACCATGCCAAGCACACTAGAGATCCATGCTAAGAACATTCCCTCGCCTCTCGTCTTACATGGGAGACCTAGGGTGGCAGGCATTTCTTCCCCTTTCTTTCCTGCCAGTGAGGAGCACTGCTAGCCACACGGGCAGGACTGTTGCCTCCTTCCCCACCCACCTCTTCTCTCCCAGGGTTCTGCCTCTCTGTGTCATCCATGTGATCTCTGCATAGGCCTCAGCGCTTCCGTATTGGAGAGGCTTAAGAGGGAAGAACAAAACATTCTCAGTTTCTGCAGGTCTTCAGTGAAGGGACTCCCAGGGCTTAGCAATCAAGAGAACACTTAGTTTAGGCCCTAACTCCTCTCAGGAGCCTCAGGGGAATGTTACGGTAGATCTCCCGTTGGGTCTTGGGCAGCTGTGGAAGTGTCAGGGAGTGGTCAGTTCTTGGAGATGTAGCTCCCAGGAGGAGGGGGTAAGTCCTTTGGAAGTTCTCAGGAAAGCATCTCCCTTGATCACTGCCCAACAGTGACACTTGAGGGGGAAACTGACATGGAATGTGATAAAAACTCAGCCGTGGGGTGTGACTAACAGGAAAGTTAGAAATAATCTTTGACATTTCAATTAATTTCATGCACTAGATCAGGCAGATTTTTGGACAATGAAAATTATCTTGCTTCATTCAGGGTGACTGTGCATCTGCCTCAGATATTTACAATCCAAATGTATACATTCATTCATCCACTCATCTGCCCACCCACCCACCCACCCATCCATTCATCTATCCATCCATCCATCCACTCACATAAATGGTCACTTTTAATTAAATAAAAAATTTGAGGACCTACTATGTGCTAAATCACAGAGACACAGTAGAAAATATAACAGAGTAGCTGTTATGTTAATGAAGCTTAACACCCATCTACCCTTCCATCATCTGTCCTTTCATCCATAGCCTGTCTTTCTTTTTGTCCTTCCATCTATCGACTCCATACCATGTGCCTGATCGGAACTACAATGAGAAGATGCACTGAAGCTGCCTTTAAGGAAGTCAATAAGTTGGCAAGGGTGTACACGCCCACAGATGTTGCAGGTGCTGTGAAAGAAGTCTACATGCTATGTGGATGGCATGAAAAGGAACTGAATATTCCACCTGAGTGGTAGGCCAGGAAAAGCTTCATGGAAAAATAGAGCAAAAGTTTTGAAAAAGAAATCCTTGATCATTAGGTGAAGTGGGTAGGGGAAGGCATAAAGGCAGGAACACAGATGTACTGAATGAAGGTGGTTACTGCTGGAGCAACAGGTAGAAGGGAATTTCAATGGAGTGGGTGGGGCTGGACTGAGGAGGGGTCACAGTGCCTGCCTTGTTGAATTTCTCTCTATCACTGGGGTAAGTGACTTCCCTGAGAGCTAGTTCTGGTGTCTCATTCCATACCTACATGAGGTCAAGGTTCATGAATGGCATCCTGGTTAGAATGACGTGAGAGATCCAGCACATATCACAGATGAGGCTGCCAGCAAGTTCAGAGTAATGCAACATTCAGACTGTTCTCTGTCCCTCAGCTGTCTAGGACTGGAATACTGCCCACAGGCTCCTCTGGCTCAGCAGATGTCTTAACCTTGACCTCTTTGGTTTCTCTGGGCTTTCAACACCCACCCTATCTTCGGACCCCTGAAACCGCTGAGGCTGGTCCCTGGCATTCTATCTTCATCTTCACAGCTCAACCAGCCTGGATTTGGCTGAGAGGGACCTCTGGCAGGATTCCTGTCCTCTCCAAACTCTCTAATGACTCATCCTAGAATGAGCTTTCCTTTCCCTCTGACGATGTTGAGATAATGGGTCAGTCACAAGTTGGCATCCTTGTTCTTAGATGTCCCTTTACCACCTTGCTCCTGCAGAATTCACTTAAAACACCTCAACTATTTTCAAAACAATAATCATAAAGTTGCACGTGGCCATTTGAAAGACCTTAACAGTAGAAAACTGTGAACAGATGGACCCTCTTCTTTCCCTGTACCTGCCTAATTCTCCTGGGTGAAGCTATTGCTATTTTCCTATATGAGACCTCTCTATCCATTCACTCACTCACTCACTCACTCAACATTTATTAAGTCCAGGCAATGGACAGGTTCTCCAGGGGATGAAGGTCTGATGGTTCTTGCCTTTGCAGAACCATCTAGCCAGAGAGACCAATGTCCCTCTGATGACCACACAAAACACAATGCAAGCACACCTTTGTAAACCATCATGAGGAAGAAATCGACGTGTGAACCATACCTTAACCAATGTGGAAGCTAGAAGGTAGTACCTGATTTAATTTACTTCATATAATTTTAAGTAAAAGAACTTTGCCTGTAGTCATTAGCATCTGTTTTTCCTTTGTTTCTAAATCACTGTCTCCACAACTTTTTTATTTTAAATAGAAAATCAGATTCTCACTGATAAGAAAATTCTTTGCACATTAGGAAATCATCCCTTCGCTGATGTATGTCCTGCACACGCACTTCTCAGTGTCCCATCTGACCTTGGAAAGTGTTTATAGCACCCAACCAGGAGTGTTTCCATTCAACTTAGCGCATTCATTCTTTTTCTCCATAGGTTTAAGTTATGTTTGGAAAATGCTTCCTCTATAGGGAGATGGATCAGTGGTCAAAACACTTTCCAGGTGAGCCAAGAGGGCTGATGTTCAGGTCGCCAGAACCCATGTAAATGCTGAATGGGTATGAGGGCCTTCCAGCCTTGGAAAACAGAGACGAGATTCCAGGAACAAGCTGGCGAGGGAAGCTAGTCATATTGGTGAGCTCCGGTTTTGACTGAGAGACCATGCCTCAAAGAATAAGAGGGGGAGTGATGGAGGGAGAGTTCCAGCATCAACCTTGGGCCTCTAGATGCATGCACAGAAGTGTACCTATAAACCCTGACACACACACACACACACACACACACACACACACACACACACACACACACACACACATATAAAAAGAAAAGAGTGCTTACCCTAGGCAAGATTACTAAAAGTTAAGCATGTTTCTGATGGTAATTTTAGTTTTACTATCAGTATTAAACCTGTGACCTATCTAGAGTGAGCTGGGAATCATATTTTTATTTTCCAAAGTAGCCAGTCAATTGTGTCAATATCTACTGAATAAGCCACTACGTACCCAGTTACCTGTGTTGAAATCTCCTGGGTCAGCCACCTTTGACCCAATGATTTCCATCCACTCTCTCAACCACTGTATTTCCAGGTGCGGTTGAGTTCACATCCCTTTTCCCCACTTTATCTTATTGATCTCATCTTTTCTCCATTGTGGGAAATAAATTATTTCATTATTGAAGCTTAATAAATGCTTGAAAATCAGAAAAGACCAATCTTGATTCAACAGCTCTTCTTTTAAAATGATACTTAGAGCCTATTTTTATCTCCTTCTCTCCAATATTAATTTAAATTCTGAATTAGCTCTCTGAATGCCATTCAGTTGGTGAAGTTGATTGCACCAGAAAGGGTAGCCAATGGTGGGGTGGTTTGAATGGATAAGTCCATTTAAGACAATGCTTGAATACACATTATGCTTCCTGAAACGCGTTTAGCTATCCTCTTTGCTGTTCCAAACTTTCTGGTTCTACCATTCCTCATGGGGACTTCTTCATAAACACAAGTTGAATTCATGAATGAGTCCTGGGTAGAATTCTTTGTAGAGAAGAAGGATTAGTGTTAAAGAAGGTGTTAAAGCCATATTAACACCCTCCTGGGTATTCCTCTCTGTTACAGAAATTAAAGGGAACTGAAAAAATGGAGGATTTCACACCAGCTGCCAGCAGTATTTGATGCCAAGGACAAACACTCACAGATCTGAGTCCTCCAGGGATAGATAGAGACCATTTACAGGTAAAAGTGAGGATCCGCTAGAGGGGAGGCTGCCGTGTCTGGCTGGCTTCCAGTGGGAGATTTCTTCCCAATAGAGCTTCCACACAGTAAGAGGGTTATTTATATGTATCATGAAGCCCCTTAGGGTCTGCAAGATCCCGAGTCACCCACAAAAGATTAAATCACATTCAACCCAGCTTCAGTGCTAAGTATATTTAATTGTATTCTATGTCTTCAAAGTCTGATTATCTTTAATTAAACAGCCTGATGATAGATTTATTACTTACTTGATATGATATAGTAAAGAACTATTCACTGAAATGTTAATAAATGGGAATAGCCTACGGCTGACCACACAGAGTGACAGAGGTGTGTGTGTGTGTGTGTGTGTGTGTGTGTGTGTGTGTCTATAGCGTTTTGAGAGTTGGCTGTATCCCTCTGTTAACATAGTACAGATATTAATGGCACATAAAAGCACATGTCTGCCATTTGCTGCCGCGCATGTGTATACAGATATAAATAACTAATTGGCCTTTCACAATCCATCAAAAATACAAAGATTACTAAATTGGCTTTTAAAAACATTAGAATCCCATTAGGGCAAATTCAGCTGCTGACTATAGAGCAAAAAACAAACCACAAGGGGACTCTAAATTCTTGTTTTGTGGCTGCTGATAAAAGTTAAAGGTACCACACTTTCAACCAGGCTATAGAGCCTGGCGGTGGGTGGGGGTGGGGGAGAAAGCGCTAACCTTGGCTGGAGAAAAGAGGCCCTTTTCCGCTAGACCATGGAAGGATGCTCCTGGGGGCCAGAGCCCATTTAGGGAGTTATCAAAGCATTCCTTGAGGAAGCTCAGATGCAGCTCAGTGGTTCTCAGCTCCCCAACATGAGCCAGAGCCCGAGACTGATGTACAGAGAGTGCTGGTTTCCTTGCCTCAAGTATGGTGAATGGTGGCTCCAAAGCACAAAACCCCCAAGACCTGTGAGAGGGACCGTATTTACATACCAGTAAGGTAAGGGTGGCACAGGCCCTGTACCTACAGGGAGTGGGACAAGCTGATTGTTTTAGTTTCACTTCTTCTGTTGCTGTGGGAGGACACTATGACAATAAGTGTGACTTTAGGAAAGAAAGAGTTTATTCAGCTTGCAATCCCAGGCTACAGGCCGCCATAGCAGACAAGTCAAGGCAGGTCACACCCACAGTCAGGAGCAGAAAGAAATGCATGCAAGCTCACGGGTGTTCAGCCTTCCCTCTATATCCAGTGGTCTAAGACCTAGAGCCAAAGAAAGGTGCTGCCCCAAACGGGCAGGTCTTCCCACCTCCATTAGTGCCGTGGAGACAATCCCACACAGACATGCCCGCAGTTCAGTCTAATCTAGACACTTCCTCTTTGGGACTCTGATTCTAAATTGTGTAAAGTTGACAACTAAAATAAACCGTTACACTGATACACAGAGGCAGCCATGTGAGGAGGGGGAAGGGACTGCAATGGGTATCTACAGGTTAAGGGACACCAGAGTTTGCTGGCAGGCGACAAAACATGGGAGAGAAGGTGAGTCCAATTCTGTCACGCAGCCTCCACAGTAACCAATGCTGTAGATACCTCAGACTTCCAGCTTCCAGAATACAAGAAACTGTGTTACTGTGCTTGTAATCCACTGGGTCTGCGGCCAGAACCGATTTCTCTCTGGGTGTTAAACACATCTGACTGCTCTGAGCAAAGCTTTGAGCCCATGACCTTCTCCTCCCGCTTCAACAACCTTCAGTGGCTCCCTATTGCCTAGAGGAGGAGACGGAAAGCCTCCACCCAGGGCTTAGGGGCCTCTGTGGCCTCTGCCTAATCTAGCTGTCCAAACGAATTCCATCCTACTCACAAATCCACAAAGCCACCTATTCCCTGGATGTCTCTGCTGATGTAACTTCTCCTAACTCTAAGCTGTTCCCTCAGTTTTCCATAGGGAGCCATTCCCAGCTTTGCTGGGTATAACCACACTGCTTCCCTGGGCGAGCTGACCCAAACTCCCCTGAATGTCCCCAGTTCCCCTCTTTTACCCAGCAGGATATGTGTAAATGACATTTGGGTGAGGCTAGAAAATAATGGTACTCGTGAAAAATAGGAGTGAAGACTTTTTGTGGCACTTCCTAAGAGCCAGGCACTGTTCTGAGTACTTTACATCATGGATTGTTCTAATCCTCACATCTTTACGTAGTCTTTATGATTATTATCATTGTGCAGATGGTGAAATGGAAGTCCAGAGAGGTTAGGTATCTTTCCAAAGGTCACGCAGATGGGATTATAGATGAGGTTGGGAATTAATCCATTTGGCTTCATAGTTTGGGCTGCTCAGAGAGAAAGGCAGGGGCTGAGCTGGGAAGGACATGAAGGCACATCTGAAATCAGTGAAAAGCCAGAAGCCGAGAAATGACCTCAAGCAGAGTGCACAGAACCAGGCTTCTGTTACCAGGGCAAGAGAAGATAGTAGTCTAGGTCAGGAGAGGGCTGTGGCCAGAGCATCACCAAGTTGAGTCTCTGCGGTACCTGCACCAGAGGCACATCCGAGTTCTAAACAAGCCAGAGATGCTCAGTAGAGTAGAGGCATGGGATACACAGTCCTGCAGAGGAAGGTGACTTCTGGAGCTGGTGGAGTGGGGGACATACAGAGTTTTTAGAGACTCAACAAAGGTTACAGAGCTAACACAGGTCAGGGCTGGCCCTGAACTGCCTCTGGATTCCAGGTCAGGGGCTCTGAGCATCATGACTGGAAGTCACAGATAGGATGGGCTTGGAGTCAAGCTGGTGATGTGCAAGAACCATTGCCCTAGTAGCCTGGAGCATTGGACAAGATGGCTGGTAGACAGGATGAAGGCTGTGGGTGTAGGGAGCACTAGCCAGGTAAGCAGGAAGTGAGAGGAGGGTGGCTGGGAGCAGCAGGGGTGTGTACTAATCTGTAGAGGTGCTTGTCTTGTTCTAGCTCCCAGGCACTCTCAGTAGAGGCAGGCCTCAGTGGCAACAGCCTCACAGTGCTCCCCTCCACCGCCCCCATCTAGGGAGCCAGGGGCTGGTTAGAGGAACATGCTTTCTCTCTGAGCTTTGTGAGAAGGTGCTTGCACACATAAACATACAGCCCCTGTACAAATACACACACATACAAGCACAGTTGTCCATCTATTTACTGTTGGTGTGTGTGCTCAACTACCTTCTAGTACAAAGCACCATGCCACAGAGAAAGAGGATCCACTTCTCTCCCTGAGGGAAGTTTCTCAACAGATGTGATTATGCATCTTCAGAGTTTGCGCCTGTTATTTAGAAGCACTGAGTCGTGAAATCACAGGTACCAAGAGCTGGGAAGCCAGAGATATTATGAAGTACAGCTACCTGGATCAGCTCCTGGCATTTCCAGACCCCAAGCATGCGATGATGGTCCCTTATCAGAGTCTATGATTAAGCTCCATTTTATTAAGATAAGCAAGGTCTAGAGAGGGTCAGGAACTTCCCTAAGGTCACACAGCCTGGATAATGGAAACTTGCTCCCAGTGCCAGGCTGAATTATCAAGTGGGAAGGAGTCAGAATGTGGTGTTGTATTGCACTCTCTATGGGCCAGTAGAGTGATGGTCTCCAGAGATGGTCACCATTTACTCACCAGAACCCATGAATATGAAAGGGGGTTTCAAAGAGGTGGGCTGAGTCTCTCTCAGGTTTCCAAAGGGACCTGGTGCGGTCAACACCTTGCTCTTTGCTCACTGAGGCCCATTTGGGCTTCCTACCTCCAGACCATGAAAACTGTTTCAGGTCATTCTGTCTGGAGATCTGTACGGTGGTTACAGGAGACGCAGCATTCATGTTAGGCTGAGCTACACAAGAGGGTTCTTGGGTTCTGGGCCTGACGGGAGCATCCTTAAGTGGACATCACTAGCCTTCCTGGAGGCCCGGTCAGCAGCTGCATTGACTTATCCAGTGGGAAATGGGCACACAGGGAATCAACGCCTGAAAACGTGTACCAGGTGCTAATGGGAAAGGGTTCCCCACAGTTCAGGAAGTACGCACGTAGGGAGCCCCTAGGAGGGGGCTGTGGGTTTGGATTGTTACACCTCTGGTGCCCCTCTAGGCCCTCAGAGATGAGGGTCTCAGGGTGGTTGTGCCCAATTCTAGTCATACTAGGACCAGAGTCTACACCACACAGGGTGAGCCACTTCCTCAGGCCCCCAGCTACTGGGCCTGGAAGCCCAGCTATCACCGCTAGGGCAGGTTTAGGCTGGTTTCTGATTTGAATCTGGTCTATTTGCAGAGCATATAAATGTGGGAACACTGTGTGGCTGGGCCAGTGAGGTGGGACCTGGCTCCCTCACAGGCTGGATGCTTAGAGGAGGCAATGGCTGATTCAGAATGAATCACCTCCAATCACACTATGGCTTTGCGGCTGAGTCAGCTAAGAAAGGCCTGCCCCCTTCCCACTGCCTCTTCCTAGATATTGGAAGAGAGAGGGCTTCATTGGTGAGGACAGTTGGTGACATGGGGGAGCCTCAGACTTCACAGGTCCAGGGAGGCTGCCTCAGGATCTGGGAGTCCTGACTGTCCCGTCCCGTCCCTTTTATCATGAGATTGTGGCCACCAGCCTGTTCCCTGTCTCTGCACATCCCAAATGGTTACAGACAGCTCCGCGGTGTCCCTATAGTCACCTGACGGGAGCTGGAGAAAAAGGGACTGCTTTGCAGGCTCTGGAGGGCCTGTGACATTACATTCCATGCTTTGATTAAGAATGATCCCCACAGGTACATTGCCTCTACCCAAGGAAATATACACTTCACTCCGTGCTCATGTAAGTAGCACAAATTAAAAGCAGTGGGACACACACACACACACACACACACACACACACACACACACACACACACACGACTGGAAGTAGTAGGGGATTTGGGACAAAAAGATTTGGTGGGAGGAAGAAAGACGTAAGAGAAGATGATGGGGAACGACTTTGATCAAAGAATACTATGTATGTATGCATGTATATACACATACATACATATAGGAATACGGAGTTGTAAAAGAATGAACAAATTTATGACCCCCAAGGCCCTGCTCCGAGATTGGCTGGGCTTCCCTGAAAGTGTTCAGAGGAAAGGAAGGTGTTGCCTGGGGACAGATCGAGCTCTGGGAGGTGTCAGGGCAGGAGGACCTCCGGGCTAGGCCTGGCTCTGTAAGACAGAGCACGGTGGAGGCAGATTGGCTCAGGTCTCTGGAGAAGACTCTCATGACTTTCTGGTTCCTGGCACCTGGCAGCTGGGCCACCTGGCTTCCTGGACACACCCTGTGAGGCTGGGAGCAGCCTCTGTCCGGGCTTATGTGCAAATCACCCCTCGCTTTTGTCAGCCCTGGGTCTGGGCAGTCCCCTGCTCCCTGCTCTTGACGTCCCACCAGGCTCCTAACAGCAGACAGCCTGTCCTAGCCCACCTTTTCATATGAACGTGGAGGGACTGGGGTGGCCAGGGGTCGGGTGGGGGTCATCTGTAGGCCTGGATCTGGGCTGCTTGTTGCTCTCCGAGAATCCCACTGCACTGCTCTAACTAGGACCCAGAGTTCGACTCTCTCCTCCGAGTCTCTTTCTTACTGTGTGGTTCGAACAAACCATCTTCCACTTTGAATTCCTATGACCGCAGAGCAAGGGTGGTACCCCTCCACAGTAGTGGGTTTTGCACAGTGTGGCCACTTCTTAAAGCTTCTCAATGCTCCCCAGCTAGCGGCTGCGACAGATACACTGTGGCCCACAGCTGTAATCCCAGGGTGTGTGTATGTGTGGGGCAATGGCCAAGGATCAGGAGTTAGAGCCTGGGCTACGGATGGGATTCAAGACTAGCTGGGGTTACTTGAGACCCTGCCATGAACCCTAACTACATGCCTTTTGTTTCTGGAAGCTTAGTTGCCCAAGATTAAGGAGGACAGAGGTTCAGGCGGGCAGTTGTTGAAAGAGGGTCTACCTGGCTCTAGGCAGATTGTATGTGGAGCAGTGTCCTGAGTTCCCTTTCAGGGCTCTAGTCATGCTGGGACAGGGTTTAGCTCCTAACCACCACTTACATCTGCAAATATCCTATTTCCAAAGGAAACTCCAGGCTGCGGTGCTTGGGGTTCAGGCTTCAGTATATGAATTCTGGAAGGGACACATTGGAAGCATCATACTTCAGAAGAGGTAGCAGGCGTAAGAGACGCCTGGGCCGTGGGTCTTCTGCACAACCGAGCAGCCTGAGGCTGGGACAGTAGCGGCACTTTGGGAGTTGATACACAGCAGCCCAGCTAGCTTGGAAAACGCTGTGGGCCAGCGCTGTTAGAGGGCCCAGCTTCACGTCAGGGTCTAATTCTGCCCAGAGAGCTGCTTTGCCCCCAAGGAAGCCCTCCACGGTTCACACCAAAGTGGCCACTGTTGTGTGGACAGCGAAGGGATGGAGCCAGGGCTTGGCACTGGACAGACAGTGTACTCCTGGCCTTTTTTGCCATGCTTCCTCCAAGAGCATCCAATGGAGAGGTCACCCAAGGCAGCCTCAGCCCCAGGGGACTCTCAGCCTTTTTTAAGCTCCTTCCCTTTGTGGCTTGGCCCCAGGGGAGGCTCCATTCAGCAATCTAGCCCCAGGTGCCCTCGTGCTTCTGGTGTGTCTAATGTCACTCTGATCCTAACAGCAGCATGGGAAAATACCTGCTGAGTTCAGGCTCCATGGTGTTTACTAGCTCCAGATGCCTTCACAGCCCTTGGTGCTGGAGGGCATGAGCTTACCTCCAGGGAAGGCAAGTGCTGCCCAGGGGCACGAAGCTAATAAACAGGCCGAGAACTCAGCTTGAGGTTTTCCTCCTTTGGCTGTCCCTGCAAAGGGCTGGCTTTAACAGGCACACCGCTTTCTGTGGTTGTATTGAGTGAGTTTGGCTGGACAGGCCTCCTACAGGCCCTTAACTCATCCTAAGAGGGACAAGGAAAGAGAAGAAATACAGGCAGGCACTGGAAGCCTGGGTGGGAGGGGCAGGCTCGGCTGGTAGGAGAGCAGTCCCGCTTCTGGCGTTAAAGGGAAACATTCTGGCTTTAGAGCCAGGGAGAGCCAAGGGCACACCCTGCTGTGTTCTGTGCCAGCCCGTGGGGCCTCAGGCAAGAGAGGGGCTGGCACTTCTCCAAGAGCCTTTCCCGTACTTGCTGCAGGAGAAGGCAGCCAGCCCCTGGCAGGAGCATCTCTCCATTTTTTTTAGATAGAAAAAACCGGCGTATGGTCAATAAATTATCATCATTAGGTGTCGGTGGGTGGACGTGGCGGTGGCTGTGCCGGGAAAGGGTCTGGAAAGAGTGATCCCTCCATGGTCTGCATCTAAATTCTCACTGAGCTCCAGCGTGGCTTTACAGTCTCTCCTCAGACATCTGCATTTTCTAACCCTCTCACCAAAGCCTGTGCATCTCAAGAGGCCACCCCCAGGGTCAGCCTCGTTCCTGCCTGACAAGCCAATAGTTTTTAAACCGCACTCAGCAAATCACATTGCATCATGGGAGGGGCAGGACTGTGCTTCCCCAGCCTTCCAGAGGCTAGCCTTGCAGCAAAGAGGGAGACAACCCATTTCTGGTGCCTCCCTGTTTGTCAGCATCAGGTCAGGAATCCGGCATATTCGGGACACCCTAGGTGCCGCGGCACATGACTAAGGAGTTCTTCATCTGGCTGATGAAAGAATAAGGAAATTAGTGTGTGAGTGTTCTTGTTTTGGATCTTGGGCTAATTAATTCCCAGGCCACTCAGATGAACGGTTGTGCAGATCTGAGATCGAATCCCAGTTTCAATCCTCAGAAATCCTGTGGCCCTCTCCAGTGACTCCAGACAGGTGGCAGCAGTGATGGACTGAGCTGAGTCAAGCATGGGCGTCACAGGCTCCAGGCACTGGCTGGGGTGGCCACACCCCCTCCCTAGGAAGTTGCTATTGCTCTTTAGATGGAGAAAAGTCAATTTTCAAATTAACTTTATTTGGTATAGTTCACGGCCCACATTATATTCACTATTGAAAGTGCAGCTTGAGGAGCGTCAGCCAGTGGGCCATCTGATAACTAGTTAACCAGAACTCGATCATAGAGTGCATTCACTACTCTTCTTGGTGCTGACAAGACAAAAGCCGTCAGAGAGGAAGGGTTTGCTTTGGACTCATGGTTGAAGAAGAGATACAGCCGGTCGGTGGAGCTGGGGAGGCCTGGGGTGACTGATGGCACTGTATCCACAGCAAGCAAGTAGAGGGGTGAGGGCTGATGCTCAGCTGGCTTCCTCCTTTTTATTCTGCCAGGGACCCCAGCCCACGGGAGAGTGCCACCCACGCAGGGACCCCAGCCCACGGGAGAGTGCCACCCACGCAGGGACCCCAGCCCACGGGAGAGTGCTGCCCATGAAGTGACCCTAGCCTTCGGGATGCTGCCACCCACAAAGTGACCTCAGGCCACGGAATGGTGCTGCCACCCACTCAATGACCCCAACCCACAGGATAGTGCCACTCACACAGGGACCCCAGCCCACAGGATAGTGCCGCTCATGCAGTAACCCCAGCCCACGGAATGGTGCTGCCCCCCAAATTTCGGGTGGGTCTTCTCTGTTCTATCTTTCTAGAAACACCTTCAACGAAGCACCTAGAGGTGTGTTTCCATGGAGACACTAAGTCCCATCAAGTTGACATGAAGATGAACAATTACATGATTACATGGCATTTCCATCATCTCCTAACGTTGAGAGATTGAGGCTGGCAGCCAGCAAAGAAGACCAGTGAGGCCTGAGCCTGGCTGTGACTCCAGAATCTAAACTCCATCTCAGCCTGGCTGTGACTCCATCTCTCCCTCCTGCCCGCCTCCTGGATCTCCCCGAAGCCAGCTCCTGCATCTGAACCCTGCCTTTGTTTCCCCCAACAGCAAGGCTGTTCCGCTCCTTCCATTGAGTGCTTCTCTCCGCTTCCAGTAGCTTGGATTTTGTAAATATCCCTCCTACAGAGTCTCTCAGTCCCTGGTGCAGCCACCATGGCAGCCGGCTGCCTTTCCCAGCACATGCTGCTTCCATGTCCGAATCGCTCCCGGATGCCAGCATCACTCCAGCAGCTCAGATCTTTGCTGAGGGTGCTCAAGTACCATTGTCACGAGGGGTACAGAGTCCTCTTTGGGCACTTGGTCCCATTGATAAAAATTTTTTAGAAAGGAACTCAATGACATTTTACTGAAGTTAGAGAAAAAACAAAAAACAACAGGGTGGCAATCTGGAGATCTTAGCAACTGCCAGAAGAAGGCAATGTGCGTGTGCGTGTGCGTGTGCGTGCGTGCGTGCGTGCGTGCGTGCGTGCGTGTGTGTGTGTGTGTGTGTGTGTGTGTGTGTGTGTGTGTGTAAACAGAGAACCTTGACAGACAGGGTGACAATGCCTTGAGAAAGGAGAACAGCACCCAAGCCTCTGTTCTGTGAATGTTTTTCCTTTTTCTTTCTTATTTGAAAAGACATAAAATTGTCCTCCTTCTAGGGTACATGGACTTTGGACACAAAAGCAGCAGTCTACCTTCTGGGGACAATCAAGGGGGGAGCATTAAATATTTTCGGTTTAGCCTGTTAGCTGGGAGTTTGTCTGGGCAGCTGAGAACTTGGGACGTATCTAAGAGAGGAAAGACGAATCACTCACTGCATGAGTTACTGTCTGTGTACCTTCCAGGGTCCTCAGCTTTGAGCACAGAAAGACAGGCCAACGGCTGTTTACTGTTCCGACCTTTCAGCTTCGGGCCAGTCTAAAGGCCCCGCCATGGAGTCATAACCTACAGCTCCTCCTCCCTTCTTCCCCTAACCCGTCCCCTTTCCTTCAGACATGCTCTCACTACATAGCCCTGGCTGTCCTGGGACTCACTCTGTAAACCAGGCTAGCCCTGAACTCACAGAGATCCACCTGCTTCTGCCTTATGAGTGCTGGGATTCAAGGTGTGCACCACCTTGCCCTGCATGGCAATGCTCCTTTTTGTGTGTGTGTGATAAGATGCCATGTAGCCTGGACTGGAATCACTATGCAGACAAGGATGGCCTTGAGTTTCTGACTTTCTTGCCTTTTTACCTTCCTAGTGCTGGGATTACAGGTGCGAACCACCATGTCTGATCTATGGAGTGCTGGGGATTGAACCCAGGACCTTATGAATGCTAGGCAAGCACTCTACCAGCCCAGCTACTATGTCCCTGCTCATGGTTAAAACGATGTCCCCACCTGGGTCATCACAGATCCACTATGAGCCAGCGGCAGGAAGTGGGGAGGAAAGCCAGGTGTGGCATGCCCAACAGAATACATCAGTGAGGACTTCATGACGTCTTGGACACCAGCAATGACACGTGAGGGGACCAGGAACCCAAACAGCTACTTTTCTTTATGTCACCTGCATAGCTCTCCCAAGCAGGCTGTGTGGCCCTGGACTCAGCTGTTCCTACCCCGCCCCACCCGCATGTGTTCCCAGCTTGCCTTGGAACAAGAAGAATCCCTGCTACCTCTGCACGCAGCAGAGGGCAGCTCAGCGTGGAAAGATGTGTGAAGTCGTCCTCCAGGGCAGCACACACACACACACACACACACACACACACACACACACACACACACACACCCTTTCCCTAAAATAATCTCCACCATGGTTTTGTACAGTTCTGTAAATATTGCTTTATAAGAGAAAAGCTATGTTGTGTGTCAAGAGGATTAGAAAAAATAAGAATAAATAAAACTGATCTCATTTATTGCCCTGCAGGTATAATTCCCTCCTGGTCTGGGAGAATAGATTTATGGGCAAGGCTGGGTGATTTGCTTTGGAAGGTCAAGTGTTCTGCAGGTTTTGTTGCTTGGGTCTTCAATTTGAAAACACACACACATACACACACACACACACAAACACAGATGTATGTCATGTGAGCACACATCCATGCAAACACAGACACATGAATAGATACACCTGAATATAGAATACATATATGTACACACACTATGTATGCGAATATACACATATGAACATTCACACATGCATCCACAAACACACATGCACATACAGACACATATACAGACACTTTCCTGTATATACACATATGCACACATATATACACATGCACATACAGACTCACACATACATGCATACACAGAGAAACACCTATGCACACACACAATACATGCATACACACATACACAGTATACATACACACATGCACACATAGAATCACATGGTTCCAGAGCCACAAGAGCTTCCCTCTCACAAAGCCATGGGTTGAAAGGCAGAAGTAGTTCTGGCGCCACCAACACTCACATCCACTGTCACCCAGGGGACAGCAGGACCAAGGACAGATGGACCATACAGAGGCACAGACACAGGAGTGATGGCGATAACAAGGTCTGTTGATTCGTTATTAGACCAGTGGCTTTTGATGTGTGTATGTGTGCATGCGCGTGTGCATGTGCGTGTGTTGTGTGGTCCTAAACATGCTAGGCAAGCACTCTGTTACTGAGCTCCCAGTCCAGTTGTTTAATCTCTGGAAAACCTGAGTTAACATGGACAGAAGCAAGAGACAATGGGTTTGGGCTCAGCGAGCCTAGGGTTTGAGTCCTGCTTTGCCACAGATGGATCTTAGCACCGTTTGGCCCCTCAGTTATCTGGTCTCTAAAATGGGTGCATTTCCACATCAAAGGAGAAAATGTGAGGTCCTCTGTTTTTCAAAAAGGATTTATGAGTTTGCCTGCATGTGGGTATGTGTGTCAGGTCACCAGGGATAGGAGTAAGTCACTGTGACCTGGGAGCAGAACCCCAGTCGTCCGCAAGAGCAGCCGGTGCTCTTAATCCCCAAGCCATTGGTCCATCCCAGGTCCTCTCCCCACAGCCTTCTATTCTGTGCATGCTGGGAGGGTCACACAGGGTCCAGCGGGCACTGAGACCATACTGCTCTGCATGCAGAGCTGCAGACCTAGGCTCATCTCCCTGGACCTGTGCTTCTCACTTCCTCTGTGAGTGACAGCTTCTTTCCACAGATCAGGATCACTGTGTCAGCCTTGACCCTCTTGGTTCTCCTAAGTACCACGCTTGATCTGCAGTCAGTCCCACTCATCATCATGAACCAGAACTCCACAGCTTCTCAGCACTGACCTCCCACCCCCACCCCAGGGCAGCCACCGGGCCTGCTGTCCTCATCTCTGATGGAAGACTACTGCCCCAGCTCCATGAAGATGGCGAGTATCCATTGGCCCAGAACCTATTTTTACCCAGCAGCCAGAGTTATTTGGGGGAAGAACAAGTGGATTGAGGCCTCCTTTGCTTAGACCTCCTACTGGCCCCATCCCATTCAGGTAAAAGCCTACATTATCAATGCCCATGGGGTCCCTCATCCCTGGGATCCCCCCCCCCATGATCTCTTGGCTCTAGGAATCCTGGATTTGGGGCTGGTTCATTGAATTCTGACTTCAGGTCATCCATGATTTATCCTTGGCCTGGAGCTGTGTAGACCCCTAGATGTCCAGGACCCCAGCTCCCATGGCCTCAGCTGACCCAAACCCACCAAACTTGTAGTTTTTCCTTCCCTGACATGCTGGTGTATAGGTTTAAGGTCAGCTGCACAAAGGGAAGAGTTCTGCTCTTAGGCTCTCTTCCCTACCCTCAGCACACAGACCTGTGGGAGCACAAGCCAGGCACTCGTCACCAATGGAGGACTTCCAATCACCTCTGTAAGAGGGAGGCCTGGATGCTCTGTGTCATCTGAATGCATTAACAGCAAGCAGCCTGGGCCATCAATACATTGTCCCTTCTGTGTCTGGGAAGAGCTTTGGGACCTGTGAGTCCAGCCAGCTAAGTTCTTTCTGCCCCTGACCCAGTGCCAGTCTGCAAACTGTGAGTGCTGGGTGTGGGTAGGGAGTGTGTGTGTGAAGATGCATCAGTCCCCAGGGAACAGCAGGGACCTGGGAAAGTTGATGGTGGGACACATTCTTTCAATTCCCTGTAGATGAAATAGGATAGAGATATAGATTACAGAATTCTGAGTGAGGACAAGAAGAAAAGGAGCCACCTGAAGCTATACCCTTGGCCTGGAGCTTCTGGGGCAAGCACCCAAACTGTGGTGGGAGGCAGGGCTCTTTCTCAGAAAGCCCAAAACAGAATGGAAAGGGCATGTTAGATACATGCCATTTACTGGCTGGGAGTGGTGGCCATGTGCCCTTTGGCTCCCAGAGTACCCTCCCTTAACTTCTTCTGCAAATGGCACCCCAAGTTTATTCTGCCTGCTGTTTGCTGAACAAACATTGTGGACTCTCTCTGCTCAGGTTTGTCACTCTGAGCACTTCCCTGAAGTGACAAGGATTGGGTGGGGCAGGGACACCTCCTTAGTTCTGAGTCAGTTTCCTCAACAACCAACACTGAGAAAGGTGATTAGTTGGCTGGTTGGGTGGTTGGTTGGTTGGTTGGATGGGTGAGTGGGTTAGGTAGGTGGTTGGTTGGTTGGTTGGGTGGGTGGGTGGGTGATTGGTTGGGTTGGTGGGTTGGGTAGGTGGTTGGTTGGTTGGTTGGTTAGGTGGGTGGTTGATTGGATGGTTGGTTGGTTGGTTGGTTGGGTAAGTGGTTGGGTGGGTGGGTGATTGGTTTGTTGGTTGGGTAGCAGGTGGGTGGTTGGTTGGTTTGGTAGGTAGGTGGTTGGTTGGTTGGTTGGTTGGTTGGGTGGGTGGGTGGGTGGGTGATAGGTTGGCTAGTTGGGTAGGTAGGTGGGTGGGTGGGTGGTTCAGCAGGTGGGTGGGTGACTGGTTGGTTGAGTAGGTAGGTGGGTGGGTGGGTGGTTGAGTGGGTGGGTAGGTGATTGGTTTGTTGTTTGGATAGGTGGGTGGGCTGGTTGGTTGGTTTTTGAGACAGTTTTACTGTGGGCTGGCCTTGAACTCACAGTTTTTCCTACCTCCACATCCCAAGTGGTGGGATGGCCAGGCTGAACTGAGACATGTGTTTTGAAGGTATGAAGAAAAACCTTGAAATCCAGTGATCATCTTAGCTTCCAGAAGGGTCAGGACACCCCAGAGAGAGAGAGCAGAGCCAAAGACAGGAGAGCTGAGCCCAGAGTTACCAGGGGCAGAGCCAAACCATCAACAGAGCCCCAGGTCCAGTCATACCAGAAGCTGGAACTCCAGCTAATTCAGCTGCTGAATGAAGACACTTGGCTCCATCTAGATGGAGTTGGATTTTCTGACACTTACTGGAGGAGATTTTGGCCACACAGCCGTAGGCAAGCCACTATGCCTGGCTCGGCTTTTGTGTGTGAGAGGAGGTAGAGACCAGGTAGCCCCTGGGCTCCTGTAGTGTGCCATGGTTCTAGGTAGGGACACAAGCAATGGCCCAAATCATGAATTCCAGAGGGATCCAGGCCATGCAGCCCCCTAGGCAGGGCCTGCAGCAGTATGCTTGGACACTCCTTTCCTTACTGCATATTGATAGAGGTGACAAAGCTTTCTAGGAACTGCCTGCCACATAGGAGCCTGTCACTGCACAGAAGCCAGCTCACCTCTGGCCTCTCTGGAAGAACAGCAGCCAGAAAACAGGATCCCAGCACTGTTCAGCTCTGTGTAGGACCTTGTCACTCTAATGCGGGCTCTCAACCTTAGCAGTGTGGACCATATGAGAAGACAATTATGTTTCCTGAAGGGCTGGTCTGTGTATGCCAGAATGCTCAGCATCATCCCCGGTCTCCACCCACAAGATCCAATATGGTCACCTTGTTCTCAACTTTGACAACCTCAAATGTCTCCAGACATAGTCTTATAGTCAGGCGCAATCACTGCTGGTTAAGACCCACGGTTCTGAAGAATGCTGGTGGTCTGGAGGACAGGGCTGCCTTCCCAGGTGTGACTGTTCACTCAGCCTCCAGTCTTCCCTCTTCCTTCCTAAATCAAGCGATCTGTTAATATTGCTCTTTCCTTCACTGCTGTTTTCGGATACCACACACTGCTATGCAGATTTCTGTGCTTCGCCAGTTGACGTGAGCCCTGCACATCCATTTCTGCACACATGTGCTCCTCTAAGAGTCTGTGTGGTGGGCTGTCTCCCACGTGTACATGCTGGCATAAACAAATGTGTGTGTGCACGTACACGGCATATAGAATTCCTCAGGTCTTTGAAACCGCGGCTGCGACCTTCACGGTTGAAGGGGCTCCCCCATTCACACTCTCTGATCGTTCACTTGCATCTTTGCCTGATACAGTGGAAGGAATCTGAAATTGAGAGGTGGAACACCTGCCCGGGCTTTGGGCTGTGCTGCTTCTCACTTGGAGGGCTTTGGTCAAATCTCACCCCACTGCCTCATTGGCTTAGAACGTCAAGGAACATTAGGCGTCGGCAAACCCAGTGACCTCCCGGTGTCTAGTTTCCACCTGTCATTACATCTGACCCCTGCTGCAGGCTCATCTCCCAAAGCACAGCATGTCCTTTGCTCGAGAGCATTCTATGGCTGCAAGAAAAAGGTGCTTTGTTTGTCAGGGAGCATGGCGCACCTTCTACAATCAGATACTGTCGCCTGCTTATACCCGAGTGAAAGCTAGGGACTTTAGTGCCCAAACATTTCTGAGTTTTCAACTTCATTCTTGTTCCCTCTGCCTCCAATGCCTTTCTCTGGCCTCACTTCTATCCACCCCTTTCTGGGCCTGTCACAAAGTTCACCTGCTTTGGTGGCCCCTACCACACCTGGCGTCATCCAAAGCAATAGTGTCTGGCCTAGGACCTCCCTTGCACAGCTGAGAACCAGGGACATGAGTCAGGCTTCTCTGAGGCTACTATTTCCAGATTCCTCCCTGCATCTCCTTCTACCCAGCTGAAATATGGAGCTGATGAAGTTGCCAAGCTCAGAGAATCTCCATTTTCCTTCCACCCTGTCAGGAACTGTGCCAAGTCACAGGATCTCACGCAGGGTGTGGATGCTGAGTGCTTATCACTTAAAGTGCTCAGTACATTTCAGTACTACCATTGCCATCCTTATTGGGCCCTGGAGAGAGGTTAGGAAAATAGATATTCCCTCAGGGCTAAGGTGAAATGATAAAAAACCAATTAGAGCACACAGACCAACTTCTAATTCCACAATGGCCTCCAGAGGAGGAAATCAGAAATAATAGCGGCACACACCTGCTTGGTGCTTAAAATGTGCCAGACACATCCTCAGTACTTTATGTACACTGACTCTAATTCCCAAAGTAGCCCTAAACATGGAGGCCATTAGTGATCTGTTCCCTTGGTGGACACTGAGACACACACCTGAAATCACACAGCAAAGCTGAGACTTGGTCTCTGAGTCCCTCTTCATTGTGATGAAGACCCCTGTGTCCTTACAGGCTATGTTTGCGAAGGCCGCTGGCATGCAGATCCAAGAAGCTCTAGGGAGAAAACAGCAGCAGAGGCTGCAGGGGAGCTGAAAGGTGACTTTGTGAGAGGCTGTCTGCAACGTCACATGTTTAGTCTGAGCTCTAAATCGCCACCTGAGATTGGCTGGTAATTTGCAGGACTAGAGAACATCTGGCGGCCAGATGTGTCCACCATTTTCTGACACAAGTCAATGTATGTACCAGTTTTAAAACCTCTCAGTTCTCAAAGCTCTGAGTAACACTTGTGTGGGGAGAAGGGAGGAGGAGGTGGGAAGAGAGTATCAGAAAGACCAACTCTGGCAACAATCAGGAGCAAACTTCATTTCCCTGTGAGAGTCAATGCTTTGCAGTAGCAGTCCACTCAAAACAAAGGTCACCGTGGTTCAGGAGGCATTAGGGCAGAGCCGAGGCTGGCAGGGCTCAAAGCCAATTCTGAGGGGTCACGGGCTAAGAAGGTGGGAATTGTCCTCAGTATGGCGAAGCTACAACTTTAGCCTCCAGATGTCTTCTCTCCAGGAGGCGAGGTCAGAGGGGGTTAGACTCTCAAATGAAAACACATGCATGATATAACGTTAAGATAGAGGGGCGATGTGGGATTATTGTTTGAGATTTGAAGGCAGAGAGAGTCACCAGTTATCCACGGTGACACTTTCTGTATCTGGATTAAGTCTTTTCTTTATTCACTCATTTGCTTATCAAATTATACTCAAATGATTTCTGAGCCATTCCCTAACCCAATTCTGTTAGGAGCAACTATGTGTGGATGTAAGACTAGGAATATGAGACACAGTGGTGCACTGGATCCCTGTGGACACAAGACTAGGAATGAGATACAATGGTACACTGGATCCCTGTGGACACAAGACTAGGAATGGGAGACACAAAATGGTGCACTGGATCCCTGTGGACACAAGACTAGGAATGAGATACAATGGTACACTGGATCCCTGTGGACACAAGACTAGGAATATGAGACACAGTGGTGCACTGGATCCCTGTGGACACAAGACTAGGAATGGGAGACACAATGGTACACTAGATCCCTGTGGACACAAGACTAGGAATATGAGACACAGTGGTGCACTGGATCCCTGTGGACACAAGACTAGGAATGGGAGACACAAAATGGTGCACTGGATCCCTGTGGACACAAGACTAGGAATGAGATACAATGGTACACTGGATCCCTGTGGACACAAGACTAGGAATATGAGACACAGTGGTGCACTGGATCCCTGTGGACACAAGACTAGGAATGGGAGACACAATGGTACACTAGATCCCCGTGGCTCTGGTCGTTGAGGGCCAGCTCACCTGGCCTGGCTTGATGTGACCCTGGCCTTATATTCCCTTCCAACCTCATGCCATCCAAATAGTCAAAGCTTTGAAACTCAAACAAGATCATATCTCCTGAATATAAAGTTTAACTGTGTTATACGCCGGCTTCCAGGTAACCAAAACCACTGTCAGCCCCACAACAATAATCCCTGCACTAACCTGTCTGGAGTAATGTGTACAAGTGTTGAGCTGGACATCTGGGCCCTCACATGTCACTCAGCTGTGCCTGGAGGGAAGGCCTATGCTCATCACAGGTATGAGAATTTTCATCTAACAACTTATGGCCCTGGGAATTATTTTTTTCTATTCACACAGGGTACACCCTGGATTTTAACTTCTTACCTGCTGTTTTAATTTTCAGCTGTTGCTTTCCAAGTCATGTGATCCCATGGATCTGCCATTCATGCTTCTGCTAGAAGCATTACATACAGGAAAGAGAAATCCATATCCTAAATAATTGTCTGTTTCTACTTTTCTAGATTTATTTTTTGCAGGTGTGTGTGTATACATGCGTGCATGTGCGTGCATGCGTGCACTAGAAGAGGGCATTGGAAAAACCTAGAACTAAAGTTACATGAGGTTGTGAGCCACCACATAGGTGCTAGGAACTGAACTTGGGTCTTTGCAAGAGCAGTATGTGCTCTTAACCACGGAGCCTTTTCTCTAGAACATTTCCCAAAAGAGTGTTTTTCTCCCTTCCATAGTGGAAGCATGTAGTGTAGTTAACTTACAGTCATGTAGCTTTCTAATCATTTCAGATGGTTTTGCTTTATAAAGGACTCAGAGCTGGACCCTGTTGTTGGTCCATTAGTCATTCAACAAGGGCAATGATTAGGCCGGCCTAGGTGAGTAGAAAGTATGTACTGAACTCAGTCACAGCCAGCACCCCTGACACTATGACCGCTGGCCAGCACTTGGATAAGGAGAGTGTGAGCAGGAAAACAGCCAATGCGCCTGCAGAATGGGTCATCCGATCCCCTTATGGAAATCCTCTGATGAGGTCATCTTTGGTGAGCATCCCCAGGGGACATAAGTATCTCCATGAGTTTTGCATGGAGAAGTCTAGCCTCATCCTGCTTCCCTGGAGACCGCTGTCGCCTGTTTTCTAATCTGGCCAACCCATCGATCAGCGCAGACTCACATCCGACCATTTCTCTAAAGATAAACACAAAACAGTCTGGAAGGTTGCTTCAAATTCTGGCCAATGAGAAGACAGTGATGCCCTTTGGGTATGGGCAAGAAAGAGGCTAAGACAATGCAACTCTTGGCATCTGGGTATTCCCACGTGCTCTTCTGGACCATAGTAAGAGAGCCCTGTCTTCTGTGAACGGATGGTGAGGAACTCTCCAGGAGGAACCGTGGCAACATGGTTGTGTGGGCAGAGCCCTGGGCCACAATACTGGCCTGCCTGCCCTAGGAGTCTTTCCCCACCCCAGGGGGCGGGGAGGGGGGAACTCTCTGCTCAGCTGGAGCCTGCTTTCCTTGGGGTCAATTTGCTTGATGGCCACCGGGACAGTGTCACTCACCTGACTTTCTTTCCCAGTGCCTTCCCAGAGGCTTGGAGCCTGGTTTACAGGTCCCCAGAAAAGCCTATAGAGAGAGGGTATAGCATTCATTTAAAAAGTCGTGTCATGTTTACCTCCTTTTGGATTTTCTCTTGTTTTCCTATTATTTCTCTGTCACCAAGTTCACATTTAGTCTATCTTGCCACACAGCATATAGACTTTTCATTTTCATAACTGGGGATGGAACGCTGGGTCTTTAATATGCTAGATATGTACTTTATCTCTGAGGATATGTGTACATGTACATATATATACACATATATACATATATATTCATGCGTATGTGAATATATTATATATGTATATACACATTTATATAGATGTATGCATATATATGTATACCATTAGGTGAGTAGTATAAAGTCAAATAAAAGTTTAAAGTTTGAATTCTCAAAAGAAAAAAAGCCCAAAACCCAGGTGACCTTGAACATTGGGGAGGGACATACCTGCAACATTCTCACTAAAGTACACGCCCCAAACACCACAGGACACACCCGAGCTTCTTCCCAGAGCCCATTGACAAGAGGGATCAACCCCCTCATCTGGAGCATCAAATGAACAAGAACAACTTTCAGGACCAGCGTGGCTGGTGGCACAGTGTACACCCGGAAAAGAAGATGGCTCTTGGCTGGTGTCACTCTGAGGTGCACTCGGGGTGGTCAGGCTTTTGTCCCCTTGTTTTGCACAGTGAGGTCTCTTCACCTGTTTGCTGACCTGTTGGTATCGGGGACACGCACTACAGACAAAAAAATAGGAGAGAGACCATGGATGCCCTTGACGTCCCTTTGGTCAGAGGTTAAGACACAGACGTGATCTTTTGTCTTCTTCAAGGCAGGAGGCCCAGCATCAGAAATTTTAAAATAAATTTTACTATTTTATTTTATGTGTATGAGTGTTTTGCTTGCATGGGCATTGATGCATCACGTGCGTGCCTACTGCCTAGGGAGACCAGAAGAGGGTGTCAAGATCTCCTGGAACTGGAGTTTCAGGTGGTTGTGAGTCACCCTGTGGATGCTGGGACTCAAACCTGGGTCCTCTGGAAGAACAGCCAGTACTCTTAACTGCCGAGTCACCTCTCTAGGCCAGTAGAGCCTGAATATTAAACCAGGAAGGTGCAGCATTTTCAAACGCAGGAAACAGATGCATCTAAATATCCCCGAGGAGGCAGCATGTAGCAGGGCCATTCCTGTGATAGACAATGGAAATTTCCTCCAAACAATGGATATCCTATTCACATGGAAAGTGCAGGTTCCTTTCTTCTGTGTCTGTGGTGTGTGTGTGTGTGTGTGTGTGTGTGTGTGTGTGTGTGTGTGTGGTAGAGGCCAGAAATGATACCAGACAACTGCCTCAATTGCCTGTCACCTTATGTGTTGAGAGTTTCTGTCACTGAACCTTGAGCTCACCTGGCTGCCTGTGAGCCCCAGGGATGCATCCTCTTGTCTCTGTCTCCTGCTCTGGGATTACAGGTGCATGCTGCCACACCATGCTTTTTAACGGATGCTGGAGACATGAACTTAGGTCCTCTTGCTTCGGCAGTAAGCACTGTACCTACTGAGCTGTGTCCACAGCCCCTGGGCTGCTTTTCTTTAGCCGATCTGACAAACATTCATTGTACATCTACTACACAAACACCCTGTTAGCACAAGCGTACACATAACAAATAAGGAGCACACGGGGACTTGCAGACAGCGGTAAGCAGGCTAGTATACAGGGAAATGCGTGGACACATGCTTCATGCACTCTCCTCTGCACAGTGCTCCCTGCTCTCAAGGTGGGGGCAGACCCAGGGCTCCCTTTATTACACTAATTCCTAGGAAGTCCCTAGACCACAGCTCAGGCATTACCTGTACCCCTGCCCCAGTGACCCCTGCCCCAGTGACCCCTGCCCCAGTGACCTCTACTCTCCCTAACAGGGTCTTGTCACACAGCTCTGGTGACTGCTGGCTGTAGGAATACACCCGACATTCAAGGGGCACCTGGCAGATGCTCACACAGTGGAGAGAGTGAGTGAGTGACCGAGTGAGTAAAGGGATGGCAAAGCACGACCAGAACACGGTGAGTCTTGTTTTGTTTCTGAGAAGCAACTGTGAACCAGTCACTGAGACAGGCATTCTTCACACATCGCCCTCTGAAAGATGGACTGTTAGCTCCATTCTACAGATGGAAGAACTGAGAGCCTATGAGACTGTGGGACAAGACCAGGTTTCATGCAGGCCAAGGAGCAGTTGTAATGAGTCCAGAGCTCCTGATACCCAAGACACATAGAGATAGGATGATTGGATGACCTGCAAGGGGCTCCTTCAAATGCTGCTACTCTGGTCGCTTTCTGATGACTCTTGAGCTTATTTGGAATGTGGACGGTACAGGCTCAGCTAGGCAGCTCCTAGCTGAAACTGAGTATGCCTTGTGCCCCAGGAAGCTCCTTGGGGGCCAGGCGATGGCTGATCTGGCTAAGTTGGCCCTGGACACAGTCACCTTGCACAGCCTGGGGCCGATCAGCGAGCATGCCCTCCGCCCCTCCGATGTCCAATCTGCAGGCCTTTGCTTGCCTCCTGTCCCCAGCTCATTGATGGAAGTGGAGGTGCAGCCAGTTTGCTCCAGCTGCCGGGGAATGTTTGCATCGGACTCCAACCTGCAGAAGTGTGATCCATCACTTAATCCCCATCCCGGGAGGAAGAAGAGAACCGGAGCCTCTGATGCTAACACAGCTGGCTTCCTTGAGAGAAGAGAAGACTCTCTCTCTCTCTCTCTCTCTCTCTCTCTCTCTCTCTCTCTCTCTCTCTCTCTCTCTCTCTCTCTGACATCTTGCAACCTTTATCTGGTGTTACATGCTTTGCTGTCAAGAATCTTCCCACAGTGGCCAGGGGCACCCAGGGGAAGGCCAGGGAACAAATAAGCACAAGGAAAGGGCCCTGGCCTTTGTGTTAGGAGCCTTGAGTGCAGGTCCTGGCTTCATTCATAGACCATATTATGCCATGATTTCCTCATTTTAAAAATGAATACAACAAAACCATCTGCACAGGTTTGCGCTGGAGAAGAAATCAGATATCCATGCAAAGATCCTCTGGGGGTTCAGCTCATGTAAGTCGTAAGGTCACCTTTGCTCCCAAGAGATTTCAAGGTCAGCTCTGAGTTCTGCAAGCAGTCCTCTGTGGTCTGCCTGGAGAGACTGGAGTAAGATGGGACCCAGCGGCACCAGGCCAGAGGGTGGCGCAGCTGGTGCTGGGCAGTGGAAAGGGTTGACATTCACCCCCAGGTTCTGATTCTGGCTGCTCTGAGCCCCCACTGGTCAGCTGTGCTGTGTTCCTCATCTTGTGCCCACCGCACCCTTCGGTGACTATGACAACTTGATAATCCAGGTCCTGTGATCCCCCCACTTTATAGGTGAGAAAGCTAAGATGGGTCAAGATCGGGTCACACGTTTACCCTAAACCATTGGTAAACAGAGACTCTTCTTGGCCATGAACCTAGGGAACTGCTATCCTCTGAAGGCACCTGAAGGAGGTCAAGGCTACCTTAGCCTGGCTGAGTTGAGTTAGTAGGTGCGTGGCAAACCAGCAAACTGAATGCAGGCCAAACTAGGGGCTTGGGGAGCAGAAAGGTAGAGTGAGTGGGAGCCAGTATGGATGAACCTCTTTATGATGGGGCCCAGATGGACTGAATATATTGGCTCCTCACAGCAGCCATGTACAGACCTGGACTCGCCAAAATCGCTCCAGAGGCCTGGGCTCTTCTCTTCCTGTCACAGCCTGGAGAGTAGGTGAAACCCACAATGCACCAGGCACCCTGGGAGGCTGGGGACCAGCACTGTGCTGGAGGCTGGTGGCGAGAACAGATCCTTCATGGCCTTCTGGCTGACTTAATGTGTTTCCTGTCCTTCCAGGGTCAAGGGCTCCTAACCTCTAGACTTTCAGGACTTTCCCTGATGCAGTACCTCATCCCCCTTCCCAACATCCTGTGTCCAGCCTACTCTTTCCAAGACTGAGCTGCTGCAGAAGAGGGCAGGCTCTGCCTCTTAATCTCTGTACAAGCATCCCTGCTTCCCCCTGCCTCCACTCTGGCCAGGGGCCTGCAGTTGGAGAACTCCCTTTTCACGGACTGCTACCTTGCTACGAATCTTCCAAGCCGTTGCAAACAGAGTCAGGGCACAGAAGTCATGCCCTCACTAGAAAAATAGTGGCTTCTAGAGGCAGTGGACAGCAGGGAATCCTGCAGAGGGTTAGGGTTAGCTTAGAATTGGTGGTTGGTCAACTGTGAGCGGAGTGGCTCCTCTCTAGCTTGATGCTGGATATCTAGTACAGAGGACTCAGCCATTCATCCCCAGGTATGTACTCAACAGGACAGTGTGCACAGACATCGGGATGATTTCTAGAATATCCACAGCAACACTGGAAATACCCGCAATGGTCATTCATAATAGAATGGACAAATCAAAGTGTGGTTTATTCACCAGTGCAACAAAATCCAGCCAAGATGGTGTTGATGCATTACCAAACAGAGGCAATCAGACAGGGAAGACAAGTCCAGGCTGCAGGACCCTCTGTGTGTTTTAGCAGGGGTTGAGGGGAGGGAATGGAGGGTCGGGGTGGAACCTGTCTATTCTTCTGGAGCCAGGACAGAGTGACACTGTGGTGGGGACCTTGGGATTAGCTGTGCTCAGATTCCTGACCAGAGGGCTGCTTGTAAGGTGTGTTGGGTGATGCAAAGGTAGTAGGGTGTCTACTTCTGATGGGCACACTTTCTGTGTGTGATCAATTACACCAATTAAAAAGAAACCTCCCCCCAGACAGGCTCTTGAGTCAAACTAGAAAAGTTACAAAGGATGAGCACAGCTGCGGCCTGGGACCCCTGGGCCCATGGGACTTCAGCTACCAGCATGCCTTGGCCTCCTCTGCTCCCTGGTCTTCCCAGACCCCTAGTGCTATCCCTCTCTGGAGGGGCAGCGGAGTGGGGAGGTCTCTCTCATCTAGTGGGGAGCTGTATTTGATGATGGTACCAAGAGATGTAAAAGCCAAGGTCATAGCCCAGGTTATTTCTGACTCCCTCAAATGACCTACTCATATCCTGGAGACAGCTGAACCTCACAAAACCACGCATGCTCAGCCCGTCCTGTCTTGTTAGGAACCATACACCAATACTATCAAAAGATCAAAATTCAGAGTCTGCTGGACGTGTGCCTTGTGGATATGACAGGCAAGCCAGAACACTGGAAGCGGAACTATTACAAGTCAGGAATCCTCTGTCTAACGACTTTCTGGCCTCTCCCCCCATCTTCCCTGGGCCTGCAGAGGGAACCCCACCCACTCCTGGGCCCGTTTCTCTTTCGTTTCTCTTGCTGTGATAAAGCACCCAGACAAAAAGCAACTTGGGGGAGGAAACAGTTCTTCAGCTTACAATTCCAGGTTGCAGTGCGTCGTATCAGAGAGGTCACAGTGGCAGGGACATAACACAGACCATCACCTCCGTGTGCGCAGTCAGGAGCAGAGAGAACTGAGCATGCGCGCTCACTTGCTTGATTGCTTGCTGGCGCTCAGCTCTGGCTTCCCGCTCTTACACAGTTCAGGAGCCCCTGCCTAGGGAATGGTGCTGCCGTCAGTGGGCTGCGTCTTCCCACATCGATTAACTCAGGACACCCCCACCCCGACCCCGCGCAATACATATGCCCAGGCCAACCCAGTGTAAGCAAGCCTTTGTGGTTCAAGGTTGTGTGGAGCTGACGGCTGAAGCTAGCCATCACAGTTCCCAACCCCAAGACTCCAGGAAGTGAAAGCAGACTCCTTTTCTGGAAGGAAACTGGGTTTGCATCTAGTCTTCTTCTCCCCGACACCACACTTTCTAGCTGTGCGACTGTGACGGCTATTTCTCTGTGCCTTAGTTTCCACTCCTGTAAAGTGGGATAATAGTGGCTTTAAAATCCAAAGAGTGAGTTTAAAATAACAAATTATTACACGTAACATAAATGCATGCTCTCGGTGTAAGGCCCTCGTAGTGGCTGTTATTGAAGCCCACTGAAAACACTGAGCCCGTCTGTGTTCTTATTGCCCATCCATCACGCCACTCAACAATTTATTATTGATTAGCTGCCTCCTTCATGCCTGGCATGCTCAGTGGGTCACAGCTGTTCTCTCTGACTGCAACAACTGTTCTAAGGTGCCAAGGATACCTCTGAGAATAAGACACCCACACCTCACCCTCCCCAGTCAGACCAAGATCTCATGTCCCCCAGCTGGCTGCTGAGGCTCCAGGGTCCCAGCTTTCCAGATGGCTTTAACGCTTTCTGCCCTGGGTGGGTTTTCCCTTCGTCTCTGGCTAGTATCCCAAGGAGCAGGGACAACCTCACCCATCTGAGGCTCAGTCAGCCACAGCCTGGCACCAGGAGAGGTGTCACCGGGCCCAGGGCAGTTAATCTTGTCTTTAGTTAGCAGTCACAATGGGTGACGAGGCCCAGAGGTGACCTCACAGATGGCAGCCTGCTCTGTGCCGATGATAAATTGAGACCATCCAGGCCTGTGAAGGGCTGGGTCCACACTGGTTCCTGAAGCTGCACTTGCCACACCTGCAGCCCAGTTACCACAGCATCGAGTCCAGGCCTTCCTTAGGACGAAGGATGCTGGCCAGAATGTGGGGGGCACCCTAGGCTGGCTTACCCAGCCAGACGCGTGGGAGGAAGGAGCTCAGCGTCTATTAAATCCCACCCAAAGCACCCAAGACATAAAAATGGCGATAGCTAGCACATGAAGCTGCTGCCTTTGTAGGCGGGGCTACCTGCATAAGACGCACTCAACTTTCTGCCATGGGTGGGAGAGGTCAAAGGTTACAGGGGAGCAGGAATGATGCATTACAGTGCCCTGTGGTGTAGCCACTGATAGTTTGCTTTTGTCAACTACGTAAGCCCCTACCCAATGCACACAGGTGACTGTAATTAAAATAAGGAGCAGAGAGAGGGGACGGGGTTGGGAAGGAAAACAGTTTGGTGGGAGAGGGGAAGGGGATAACACAGGATGGGGAGCTTTGGTCAAAGAACATTGTATGTATGTATGAGATTATAAAAGAGTAAATAGGCACCCTGGGTCATCACAGTGGAGGAGCTCGCCCTGCACCTCACCTGGGCAGCGCTCGGGAGTGCAGGCCCTGCACCTCACCTGGGCAGCGCTCGGGAGTGCAGGCCCTGCACCTCACCAGCTGCAGCACTCAGGGGTGCAGGCCCTGCTCCTCACCAGCTGCAGCACTCAGGGGTGCAGGCCCTGCTCCTCACCAGCTGCAGCACTCGGGAGTGCAGGCCCTGCTCCTCACCAGCTGCAGCACTCGGGAGTGCAGGCCCTGCTCCTCACCAGCTGCAGCACTCGGGAGTGCAGGCCCTGCTCCTCACCAGCTGCAGCACTCGGGAGTGCAGGCCCTGCTCCTCACCAGCTGCAGCACTCGGAGTGCAGGCCCTGCTCCTCACCAGCTGCAGCACTCGGGAGTGCAGGCCCTGCTCCTCACCAGCTGCAGCACTCAGGGGTGCAGGCCCTGCTCCTCACCAGCTGCAGGAGTGCAGGCCCTGCACCTCACCTGGGCAGCGCAGTAGAGCACCTACATACAAAGTGCTGAGCATGGCCATGCCTACACCTGTCATCCCAGTGCTGTGCTGGAGACAGGAGGGTTGCTGGGGCTTGCCCGCTGTGGCTTAGCTGCAGGTTCAGCGAGAGACTCTGTCTCAAGGGAATAAAATGGAGAGTGATAGAGCAGGATACCCAATGTCCCCCTCTGGCCTCCAAGCACACCCACACATGCATGATCTCTGTCTGTCTCTGTCTCTCTGTCTCTGTCTTTCACACACACACACATAAAATTGAATAACCTCTTCATATGGGTCATTTTTATCAGCCTATTGTATTCTCATGATAGATATGATTGACATGACACAGATTACTTCATAAACTCACAGAAAACTCATGAAGTGTATGCTGGCACTGTGCCCATTTTAGGGATCAGTACGTCAAGTCCCAGGAGATACCTTGTCAAATACCAACCAAAGGGCAAACCCAGGATTCAAACCCAGCTGCCTTGTGTGATGTTCAATTGCAAGCCAGAATGGTGAGCCAGCTAAGCAAGCTCATTTCAACCCATTTCTGCATGTGTGAGCCTGCTGCCTATGTTAAAACCATTTGGTTCCTGTGATTCCTTCAGATCCTGAGCCTGTGGCAGAGGATCTGGAGCTGCCTGTGGCTGGGCCAGAGTGAGCCAGGGTGTCATGCCACTGGCTGCCACCCAGGCTTCACTTCCCAGCAACGAGAGGTTGTCCTTGTTTTCCTGAAGGCTTTTGGGATCTCTCTCACCACTAGTTCTGAACTCAGAGGATGTGAGAAGAAAGACCTCTAACATCCCCATTCTAACCGTGCCGTTTTACAGATGCTGCTGCTGAGGTGGGGACGCTGTGCCACCTGGATGGATACAAGCCCCCAAGGCCAGCCAGCCCTGCTCATATCTGCTGCCCTGTAGTTTAGTCATCCCATCTGGAGATGAGCATGTACAGGCTGGCCTCTAAGTCTTGCTCCCTGGTGGGTGGGTGGTAGGCTAAGAGACCATGAAGTCTAACTGTAAACCGTGGGCATACGGCATCCTAGAAAACTGCTCAGTGCTAAGCATTCTAGAGTGAGATAGACTGAGTACCCATCTCTGCCCTCCTGTCCAGGGCCTACTTGCTCTGCACAGCACTCACCATCCGGGGAAGGGGGAGTATTCGAGCATTGAGTGACTCATTCTTTTTCCCACCAGCATGTAAGCCTCACACAGCAGGACCCTTCACTCCTCCACTCCTCCTTCTCTGCCCAGCCTAAAACAGCACCCAGCACACAGTAGGTACTCTGTAAAAACTCATGGATCAAGAAACCAGAGCACCTCCCTTCCACGAGAAGGAAAACCCCCAACTCACAATCCCCAGCAGTTCCTCTTCGTAGCCCGCTCTCTCCTGCCCACTCTCCTCCACTTGGATGTTTGATGTGGCATTGTTTGTTTTCAAGGTTATCCTCAAAGGCTCTCATCACCAGCCTGCAAATCACCCGCAGTGTGTCCGGCTCACTGAGGTTCCTGGCTGCTTCGTTTCTTCTAGCCAGGAGCCAGCCGGAGCCCCTTTAAACTCTACATAAGAGGTCACCGGCCAACTTCCCTCTCTCCTCAGCACAAAGGAGGGGTGTGCCCCCTCCTGCCAGGCCCAGAGTAATGGAAAATAAACACCCAGATGTCTGGCCCCGCTTCCACCTGCACTCCGGCCAAGGCGTGCTGGGTCTTCAGATCCATCCCACACTCTATTTGATGCTTAAATGCAGTGCCAGCTAGCTTCTCTGTCCAGGCTTCTGAGGGGCGTGTTCTTCTACCTCAGTTTTGCTGACCTCAGCAGATGCTGGCAGTCCTGTGTGCTCAGCTCAAGCCCAGGGATGGGTCTGGCATCTCTAGGAATGCTTAGCAACAACCAAGGGTGTGTCGGGTGAAGGCAATGGCAGAGGCTAACTCTTGGCTTCATCATAGTCCTATGTGGGGCGGGGGGGGGGGGGGGGGCGGGGCAGGTCACAGCTGGAAGGAACTGTGAATACATATGGAGCCCGCGGAACCAGTCAAATCTCTGCTTTTTGTTTACCAGTGGGCAGCCAAGCAGCTTCCAGAAGGGAAACCTTTGAGGGGCAGACAGCCTTCACACCAAGAGGCAGCGGCAACCTTTGATGGACAGCTCCTTCTCCTCCAGTCTCTTCTGACACACAAAAACTGAACCTGGCTTCAAGGCACAGGTTCCTCTGCAGCCCAGAGAGTGTGAAGACAAAGCTGGGTCTTAGTATCTGTGTCCGTGTGTGCACACACATGTGCAAAGCATGTGTGGGTGTGTGAGTGTGCACCATAAAACAGAGGAATCCCACAGCCTCCAGAACTTTCTTAGGCAGGTCTGACCTACCCTACACTTGGGATCAATACATAAAGTTTAACTCACTGAACAGTTATCAAGTGTCCTGGTTCATGTGCTAAGAACAAGAAGGTGATGGACAGTCCTGGGCTTCCAGAAGCTTCCAGAAGCTGTAACTTAACAGGCTGAGCCAGGCCTGCTGCATGCATAGGGTGCTCACTAGGAACACCGACCAGAATATGGGCATGACAACAGTCCTCAGAATGCCGCATACAGCATACACGAGACAGTAAAACTAAGGCCTGTTTTTAATGCCACCCCAGCCTTGCACGGAGCCTTTCCCTTTAAGTAACTGATTTTTTTACCAGCCTCAGCACCCCTGTAAAGGAGACACCACAGATGCAGTGCATTCCCAGAGCCCTCAGACCAGAGGTGCTCCAGAATGAAGGAGTCGGGGGATCCCAAGATGACACAGTGGAGAAGCTATGTATAACTTGTGTGTATACATGTGCTGTGTGTGTGTGTGTGTGTGTGTGTGTGTGTGTGTGTGTGTGAGAGAGAGAGAGAGAGAGAGAGAGAGAGAGAGAGAGAGAGAGAGAGAGAGATCATGGAGACCTGAAGTTGTTCCTTAGCTGCCATCCATCTTGTATTTTATGAGACAGGGCCCTCTCTGGACTGGATCTTGCCAAGTAGGCTTGGCTGGCTGGCCACTGAGACCCAGGGATGCACCTGTCCGGGATCCCCAGCTTTGGGACTGCATCATTTGGCTGGCTTTTGTGTGGCACTGCTCTTGCAGAGGATTCATTATGAAGCACTGGAGGGCTTTGCCACCACGTCAAGCAACAGCCTCAGCAGGATCAGGGATTGTGGAGAGAGAGGCGTGTGTTTCAGGATTAGGGTGAAGTGCTGAATGAATTTGTGCTGACCGTATGGGAAAAAAATTCTCTGGTTTCGAGAACTTTCTGGGGTTTGAGTTTGCACACAAAGAACAGGAGGACTTGCTTTGCATAACAGGAAGTGTGCTGGCTCTGGAACCAGTGCTCAGCTGTCCAGCCCTGCAAAGGTCCCTCTGTGTGTGTGTGGGGCGGGGGGGTGCTCTGGAGGCCTCACAGGTGCAAGGGCTGCAGTTACTCCCAGCATCTGCAGATCCTCTCCTTGACTTCTTCTTTTTCACAGACCACTGTTTCCATCCTAGGATACAGTCACACAATTTAAAGCAAGCCAGGCCTTTGGCTCCTCTTTGCTTTGTAGATACTGTTCCAGGGACCTTGAATACCCTCATCCTCACTCATTGATGGAACAACTCCTATCTATCCTTTGAAGGCCCTTTCCCCTGCTGAGGCCTATGCTGATCCTGATATCCCTTCTTGGCTTATTGTTCAACATGTTGGGAACAGCTTCCGGTGAGCATTAACCAGGGCCCTGACTTCCCTTTGGTTTCTGGGGACATGTGTATTAGGACAAAGTGTTATTCACAATGTGGGAACACAACTATCCCCAGCAAAAGGCAGAGCTGCAGGTTTGGATGTGACATGTCCTTCCTGTGAGCACTTATCTCGTGCTGACTTTGAGTGGCTTTGGAATCCCCAGCTCTGACTGACTGCTGTGTGACTCTGGCCTCAGGACTTCACTGCTCTGTGTCTTCGTATCTCACGTGTAAAACAATCAGAATCGATCTCTTAGGAAGATTGTGAGGGTGAGATGAGGTGGAGCATGTGAAGTGCTGAGCAGGGTGACAGCGTTCATTACCTTAATACCTTCATCACTATCATCATCACCAACACCAGGGATACAGTGACCCAACACAGGGATACAGTGACCCAACACAAGGATGTAGTGATTCTACACAGGGATGCAGTGATCCTACACAGGGATGCAGTGATCCAACACAGGGATGCAGTGATCCTACACAGGGATGCAGTGACCCAACACAGGGACGCAGTGATCCAACACAGGGACGCAGTGATACAACACAGGGATGCAGTGATCCAACACAGGGATGCAGTGATCCAACACAGAGATGCAGTGATCTAACACAGGGATGCAGTGACCCAACACAGGGATGCAGTGATCCAACACAGGGATACAGTGATCTAACACAGGGATACAGTGATACAACACAGGGATGCAGTGATCCAACACAGGGATGCAGTGATCCAACACAGGGACGCAGTGATCCAACACAGGGATGCAATGATCCAACACAGGGATGCAGTGACCCAACACAGGGATGCAGTGATCCAACACAGGGATACAGTGATCTAACACAGGGATGCAGTGATACAACACAGGGATGCAGTGATCCTACACAGGGATGCAGTGATACAACACAGAGATGCAGTGATCTAACACAGGGATGCAGTGATACAACACAGGGATGCAGTGATCCAACACAGGGATGCAGTGATCCAACACAGAGATGCAGTGATCTAACACAGGGATTCAGTGATACAACACAGGGATGCAGTGATCCAACACAGGGATGCAGTGATCCAACACAGAGATGCAGTGATCCAACACAGAGATGCAGTGATCCTACACAGAGATGCAGTGATCCAACACAGAGATGCAGTGATCCTACACAGGGATACAGTGATCCAACACAGAGATGCAGTGATCCTACACAGGGATACAGTGATCCAACACAGAGATGCAGTGATCTAACACAGGGATGCAGTGATCTAACACAGGGACGCAGTGATCCAACACAGAGATGCAGTGATCTAACACAGGGACGCAGTGATACAACACAGGGACGCAGTGATCCAACACAGGGACACAGTGACCCAACACAGGGATGCAGTGATCCAACACAGGGATGCAGTGACCCAACACAGGGACGCAGTGATCCAACACAGGGATGCAGTGACCCAACACAGGGATGCAGTGACCCAACACAGGGACGCAGTGATCCAACACAGGGACGCAGTGATCCAACACAGGGATGCAGTGATCCAACACAGGGATACAGTGATACAACACAGGGATGCAGTGATCTAACACAGGGATGCAGTGATCCAACACAGGGATGCAGTGATCCAACACAGGGATACAGTGATACAACACAGGGATGCAGTGATCCAACACAGGGATGCAGTGATCCAACACAGGGATGCAGTGATCCAACACAGGCATACAGTGTTTGCTGTACAAGCATGAAGACCCGAGTTCGGTCCCCAGAACCCACATGATGAAGTGGCTGTGGTGGCACATATTGTCATTTCAGCCTTGGAGGGGGAGAAAAGTGCATCCCTGGGGCTTGTTGGCCAGCTAACCTAGCATACTTGGTGAGTTCCAGGCTAGTGAGGGATCCTGTTTCCCCCCCAAAAATAAGGCGGACAGTTCCTGAGAAACAACAGTTGAGCTGTCTTCTGGCTTCTGCACTCATACACAGGAGGCAATACACAAACACACCTGTACATGCACAGGTGTACACACACACACACACACACACACACACACACACACACACGACCTTAAACTTTCTGCAGATAAGAAAGTACAAAAGAAAGGAATTTCCTCGGGTCTGTGAGTCTCACCCTATCTTCTGCTGAGGATGTTTCTAAGTGAGGGTTCATTTGTGCCCCCCAGAGGGGCACCCCAAGCAGGAAAGGAAGATGCTCCTCCCCATTTAGACTTCTTCTTCCTGGAACCGCTCTTGTTTGTCTGTGCAGCCAGAAGCACTTCCAGAAACGCCCCAGCCTACTTCCTTAGATACTCTCAGGGACATTTGGCTTTCTTCTGAAGAGCTTGTGCTGGGGGCGGACACTTGATCACAACCAGGGTCCCCAGCCCCAGACCTTTGATGTCTCTAAGGGTGGGTGTGGATGACTGGTTTACTTTCCTGGCATCCCACACCCTCTGCATCCCAACTTCCTTGTCTCCACCCAAAACTGTCTCTTTTTCAGCGCAGATCTGGGACAGCTGTTTCAGGCAGGAAGTATCAGCAGTCGCAGGAGTCAGGGGTCCAGGAGACAAGGGCAGGAGACACCTGTTAGTGTAACACATCCCAAATCTCTCTCTGCCAGTCTCATGGCCAGAGGTTAAAGGTCACAGTGCCAGCATGGTAGGCGGCCTTTTGGGGGCTCCAAGAAAGGGTGTGTGCTGTTCCCTCTCCAGGGCTGATTTGGGGGCAAGGATTTCAAGAATTCACTTAGTACCTCCACACTGGTAAGTCCCCAACAGAGAGCAGGAAAAAGACAGTGAATTACACAGAAGTCAGGCTCTTCTGGAGGGGCTGCCGAGTCTACAAGTCACATTTTCATGCAGTGGCTCAGCAGGATGACAGCGGCCTCAGAGGGGAGTGGGTGTCCCCCTCCTGCAGGGAGGAAGATCTCGGGAAGAGGCTACAGCTTTGCATACTCAGCTGCCAAGGAGACAGCGGGGCCTAGAACCCAGGCCTTCTTCCTCAAGTCCAGGCCCTTCCGCACAGCTTTTGCACAGTTTGCATCGTAAGTGCCTCCTGAGGTGATGTGGAGAGGCTGCCACCTGCATGGTGCTACAGGAAGATTGTGGAAATGAAGAGGTGGCCCTAGCGGGAAGCCTTTGGGTCACTGGCTGTATCCCGGAAAGGACTAATGCACATAAAAAATGGGGATATCTCATCTTTGCACTCTCATTGTGAGATGGGTGTTTTTCTCTGCCACTCATTCCTGCGTAGCCACAGGCCCAAAATCGATGGGCTCAATCAGCCTTGGATCAAAACCTCCAAACCTGTGAGCCAAAATACACCTTTTTCCTGTGTAGGATGACTACTTCAGGTATTGCTCGCTGCTTCCCTTCCCATCAGGCCAGGGAGAAGGGAGAAGGGTGGGTACAGCCTCAATGACAAGGATGAGGAGGAGGAGGAGGAGGAGGAGGAGGAGGAGGAGGAGGAGGAGGAGGAGGGTGCAGAGAAGTTGCCTGACTCTGTGTGAACTTAAACGTGCCATCCACTTAATTCTCCACAAGTTCTTACTTTATTGTTCAGAACAAGAAATTTCAGAAAGCTTAAGCAAGCTGTTCAAGGTCACACAGCTACTAAGGACAGAAGATATTTGAATTCACCCCCTCCCCAACACACACACCTCTATTTTTTTCCTGCTGCCGAAGCCTTGGTCCTCACTCCAGGGCACTGACGACCCTCTCCTGCAGGAAATGTTTGAGGCGCTGACCCCAGAGTCCACTCAGCTGAGGGACATGGCAGGCAGCTTGGCAAGCAGGTGCAGCTGGTGCCAGACCTCCAGGGCCCTGATGGGTTGCAGCTTTGGACAGAGCTGAAGGGCTCACGTTAGCACGATGCACAGAAGGACTCTATCTGTTGGGAGCCAGGCTGACTAAGCCCATGGAATCCTTCCTGTTCTAACAAGACTGGATGTGGAGAATCTGTACCCAGAGACCCCCATCCATTAGTTGATTAAAAGCCATAGATCAGCCTGGCTGGGACTTCCAGTGCCATTATGGATAAGAGGTATCAGGAAAGCTTCCCATGTAACCAATGTCCTCGAAATTGCCATGGTGACAGTTAATAAAACTCCGGAGTCTATCTTTCAGCCAGCCAGCTCTGCTGCCAGACAATAAAATTTGGGATCGCCTTGGAGGCAGCTTGTATTGAAATGAGCCGAGAGTGTGTATCTCAAATTCCATGCCCTGGGATTAAAAACAACCACGGCTCCCATTAAAGAGGAACTTGTTAAGGATTATCAAGAGGCAGGATTAACAGGGTGGCCATACATGTCCCAGAGGCAGACTGCCCGGGTTCAAATCCAGGTCCCATCTCCTCCTAGCTGTTTGACCTGGAGGAAGTTACACAACCTTTCTGGGATTTGATCACTTCATCTATAAAATGGGGCTAGAGTTTAGTAAATGCTTCAGTGGGTGGTGACCAGGACTAGACGTGCCAATATAGAAGAGGCTAAGAGAGGACCTGGTACATACATGTGCGTAATCATTGAGTTAGTGAAGTTTATCTGTGCGCATGGCCTTCTATTCCTTATGTCTCTCATCGGGACTCTGGTACATCCTTCCTTGCTGACCGTGAGCTGGGCCTTGTCATTTCTTTAGCCAAGAGAATGCATTACATATGTTGAGCTCCAAACAACTGATCGATAAATCCAGACCTCAGGAAAACCTGGTCAACTTCACTCCATTCTTGGAGCCCTAGAGGAGCCATTGGTCAGCTTCAGGAAGGAGATTGGGGAGGAGTCTGACTGTCCCCTCTGGCACAGCGCTGTCCGCAGCCAGCTGACCTCAGATTTACGGGAGCACCTAGCTCCGAAAGCACAGCTGATTTTGACCCATGGCTAACCTAGAAGATGTACACTGAAGGCCAGCCAGGACCAGCAGAGACATGCTTGTTGCTTATATCCATTTGAGTCTAGAGGTGGCTTGTCACAAGCGATACCTCACTGACCCAAGATGGACTGAATCCTGAAAACCATCGTAAGTATGGAGGAGACAGCAGGGGATGAGATGGTACCCATAACTTTGGGAGCTTGCAAACCTATAGGGAAGCAACACCAAACATAATCCCATTAGGCTGAAGAGACAGATCATCTAAAGTGTTCGCCTTACAAGTTCAAGGACCTGAGTTTGATCCCTATTCACACTTTGGTAAAAAGGTGCACATGGCAATACCACTTGTAATCCCAGCCCTGGGAAGAAGGGCACAGGTGGGTCCGTGGGACTCCCTGGTCAGCCAGCCTAACCTGATGGGCAAGTTCCAGGCGACTGAGAGACCTTGTCTCAAAAAAAAAAAAAAAAAAAAAAAAAAAGTGACTGGCTCCTGAAGGATGAAAGACACGGCCATCCCCTGGCTGCATCCATAATAACACCCCCTTCCACCCACCCAACATACTCTGTTCCAAGTACTGGCCTCATAGCTATCAAGTGTCCTTAGATGGGGATCTGACCTTGCTAGGCCTCAATTTATTCAGTGACCATACAGATCACGTGCTGTAAACCCAGCATCCAACATACACCAGGGCCTGAGTGACAATAGCAATGATTGGTGATTGTTATTTTTATAATTCATACTAACTTGATTAACAGTGGTACAGATAAGAGCGGAAAAGTGGCGGAGGGGGGGAGTGAAAATTCGATCCCTCCTTAAGTTGGGGCCCTGGGGGACACTGGCTTTGGGGGTCGGAGAGCAGAGAGCAAGGAGCCCTTCTACATGAGGAACTGCCCTGAGAGATAAAGACCAGGGAAGGATTACAGCTGGAGTCCTTCACGAGATCCGCCAGGTGGCTTCCACCTGTCCCTACTGGGCATGGAACATCTGGAATCCTTCTTGCTGCTGTGGAAAATTCCATACCGGCCTTTGTCCCAGAGCCCTGGATGAACCTCCATTTGCCTGAAAGAGGTCAAAATCCTACGTAGGAGCAAAGCCAGCTTGGCGGGCTATAAGCTTAGCCCTGCGAGACCCTGTGCAGACGTTAATGGTCTGCTGCGGTCACTCTGCATTCCATAACCATTTTAATAAGGGTCTCTCCGCACCCCCATCTGTGTTGGGCCTTGTAAATCAGGTAAACAGGCCACTGTGCTTGGGGGTCTAGGCAGCTGTGAGTCCTGCAGGTACCTTTAGGTCAGATCAACACTCAGGGGCCAAAGTTGAATCCGTCATTAGACAAGACCTGGCTATGCATCCATTCAGCAAGCACCTCCTGTCTACTGTGTCCTGGCGCAGGGTTTGGTGCTAAGGGTGTGTGAGTAACACAAGGTCTTTGTCGTTGTGACGTCTGCTCATCCAGCTGAGCTCATTCACGATCTCTCCCTAATCTTGGAACTGAAGTGCTCCAAGCGGTCACATCTCACAGAGCGCTTCCTTGGACTAGGTTAGGGTTTTGCTGGATATTTCAATTATTTCTGTTCCTGTCTCTTCTAATTTTTCAACAACAAGCAAACAAAAGCAACAAAATTTCCTTGTTTCTTTCTCAAGTAAAAAGAGCATCCCATTGGACACGGAGTAGAAGGAGAGGCTGAACTCAAGTTCCCTGCTCCCGACTCTAGACTCAAGTTCTGCCCTCCAATCTCCGCTGTCTTGATATGCAACCTGGGACAAGTTATTTAATCTCTCTGACCCTAGTTTCCTCCTCCAAAAATTGTGGATTACAACAGCAACTCCAAGTGTTTGCCAGGAAATTTCAATGATTGAATGCAGTGGAAAACACTTTCAAAATAAGAGCTTTGTACATTTTTTCTTTTTTGGTTTTTCAAGACAGGGTTTCTCTGTGTAGCTTTGCGTCTTTCCTGGAGCTCACTTGGTAGCCCAGGCTGGCCTCGAACTCACAGAGATCCGCCTGGCTCTGCCTCCCGAGTGCTGGGATTAAAGGCGTGCGCCACCACCGCCCGGCTGCTTTGTACATTTTTTAAACAGTGGTTTTGTTTGTTTGTTTACTTCCTAAGTCTTTGAAAGACCGCCATCCGCTCAGGATCTCACAGCCCCTCCTAGCCACCCAGAACAGTTGGTTTCAGCACACGGAGGGGAACAGAGTGTGTGGTTCCAGGCTCTACTGTGCACAGAGGAACATTATGCTGATTTGGGAAGCCACCCTTTTCCCTCTCTAAATCCTGCCTGGCTCTCACATGGGCAGTTACCTGGGATCTCAGTACTCTCAACTTGCATTCCAAACTTGGGGTATAGAGAGCAAAAGACACCCTGAAAACAGCCAGGATGTTTCTGAAATAGCCTTTTCATATCTGAAACTCAAAAAGCTGCAGCTTCCCTATGCTGTTTCAGTAACTACCAGGTAGACGACTCATGACAGAACTCCAGGTCAACTCAGGTAGTGGTTTTGGCCACAAGAATTATGGAGCCATCCGGGGAGGGGGACCTGTCCTGCTGGGAGGGTGATCAGGGCCTCCAGGCCGGCTCTTCATTAAGACTTCCAGCAAGCTAACGATAAAACTTGAATGATGTGGACTGAGCCAAAGAATTCGAGCTTGGACCTCTAACCCCACTCCAGGTGGACCTGGGGATGCCTTTCAACCTCCTCCCGAATGTTTATGCAGGAGTCTCATGGGCCGGATACGAAGCTGTGCTAAGCAGGGCTCAGGAGGTTCCCATGAGTATGCTAAATGAACTCTGGAGCAAACCCACGGGCACTCAGTTTTACAGGGTTTGCAGGAATTGACTGACTAGGTTGGAAATCCATCCTCCAAGCTGGGCTCCGCCCCTTAAGAGAAGCAATAAAACTTACCCAGCTTTAGTTTATCGCTTGCAAAACCCAAGCTCCACCCTGGCTGCTGTCAGCAGTGACAATTCCAGGTAACACTCCACGGGCACTCAGTGACGCAGTCCAAAGTCTACGGCAGCTGACGCCCTTTCCTGGGGAGCATCATCCAGAGCCTGAACTCTAATGCTGGTGCCTGTCATCATGACTCCCAGAAACAAAGATGGATGGGCTTCCAAGACAGGGCTGGGACAAGGCGTGGTTGAAAAAGACACCTGATGTCAACCTCTGGCTTCCATATGCAGGTGCACACATGTGTGCATGCACACACAAATACCCACATGAAAACATACATCAGGGAGAGGGAGAGGGAGATGGAGAGGGAAACAGGGTGGGAGACTGAACTCCATATCTAGCCTGAGGCAAGGCCAGCAAAGTACCCCACATCACCACCATCTACATCATCTAGGTTGTAAAGTGTTTGGGACCAGGAGTCCATCTCCACCAGCACCCTCCACCCCGACTTCTGCAGTCCCAGCGCAGGGCCTGTGATGGGGGATTCCCTGAGTGATAAATTCTTATCTGCTAGTGGTTGGAATAGTCACTCTTAGTGATTACCACTTGTTTTCACCGAGTGTCAAAGCAAAGTGGATGGAGACCTGACTGTGGTGTGATAGTACACTACCGAGTGAAAGAGAAGACACAGGCTGGGGACGGATCTGAGACCAGAGTAGACATGGCCAGTGAGACCAGTTCCCAGGTCTGCAGCCCTGCCTTGGTGGTTCTAAATGGAGCTGTCCAGATAAGCTCTGCTGCATATCCTGTGTGTGCCTTCCATCTCTGGAACATTCCATGGTTCCCTCTTACGCTCCTTCCTCACTACTTGTTAGGATTCTGTCGTCACTCCAGCTGCATGGCCGCATATGCGCAGTTCAGAAGCTAAGCAAGGGGGCTTGAGTCTTACATCATCAGTGCGCACGCTGGTGATTACGTGCACAGTGTGGTCATGCAATCAGCCCATGCATGGCGTAGCTCCATAAGCCTACCTGCGCATGTGCATGGGAATCCTTAAAGAGCCGACACAGACTCCCTCTCTGCTCTGCTCTGTTCTCTCCTGCCCTCACTATCTCTTTCTCTCTGCTCTCTGTACATACTTCTTCCCCAGGCCATGGTTCTTTTGCCCCCCTCCTCTTAATAAAGCTCTGATACTGGGTTTTGTCATGGCTCGTGCCTTATGACCTTTCCACATGGTAACCAGCACCGCTTATCATTTTTAAAACAACATTGGTGCCAACTCATTTCCACACTCAGCACCTCAGTAGACATCACACAAAGCCAGGCCCCAACCTGCCCATTAGTGGCACAACGTATGCTCCTCATCTCCACAGGGTGAGGAAAACCTCCCTTCTCCCAGGAAGGCAGAGAGCACAATTTTGAGGTTTACCCGTTCACAAACTGAGTGTTTTGTGCTCTACAAATAGGTACAGGTTTTGTTCTCAACACACAGACACCGGGTTGGGAGCTGGCTTTCCTTCCCATTCATTGTGTGGATTCTATATCAAGTTAACAGCTTCCTTTGACCCAATCTTTCCAGTCTGTAAATGGGAAATAGCAAAGGCTGCCTTGGAAGGCCCTCAATTTATTTGTTCCTTCATCTATTCATAAGTTCACATTTTTCTGCCATTCTGTCCACGAGACTCACTAGACTAGCCATGGAGTTCTGATGGGTGCTAGCTGGTAGACTAAATGGGTCAGGCTCCATGGTGGATCTGGCTAGTGTAGGGAGTCAGTGGATACTGGCTTTGGGGAGGTTGGCTCAGCTGAGTAGAGTAGATGTCTATCACACACAAGTCCTGGGTTCAATCCCCAGGACTGCTTAAACTGAGCATTAGCACATGCCTGTAACCCCAGCTCTTAGGAGGTGGAGGCAAGGGGATCAGAAGTTTGATGTCATCTTCACTACATCGCGAGACTGAGGCCAATGTGGGTTACATGAGACTATGTCTCTCTCTCTCCACACACACACACACACATATCCACTTTTTTGTTCCTATCTTGTGTAACGTGAACTCTGATTATAGCAATAAATAAAATATAGCAAGAGTTGAAAAACTTGTTGAGTAAGTGAATGAATGAATGAATGAATGAATGAATGAATGAATGGCTTGTTCTTCTAGTTGCACATTTCCAGTTGATACTTCTGGTTTTTAGCTCCCTGGCTGTTTACTCCTCCCTGGTGGCAGCCAATTTGTGGTCATCCCAGCCCTCTGGCTCTGCCTATGGTTAGTAAATTTCTCCTCCTCATTCCTCACTATCATTTGCCTAGGCTTTCCCCTTACTCCTAAAAAATAACCTTAAAAAAATAAATAAATAAATAAATAAATTTGTTTGCCACAGGGCATTCTGACCAAATGCACCCCACTCCCTGTATCTGTTTCATAGGAATGTGGCTGCTGTCCTGGCACATCCTGGTGTCTTCCTAAATTCCTGTGTTAAACTCCTAGTCCCAGAATGGTATAAGGAGGTGGGGCTCTGGAGGGGTGCTTGGGTGGTAAGGGCAGAACTCCTGTGGATAAGATGGGGCCTTATAGAAAAGACTCGGGGAGGACACCGTGAAAAAGATGGTCTGTGAATGACAAAGTGGGCCCTTCCCAGACAGCAAATCTGCCATAATCTTGGGCTTCTTGGCCCCCAAGGACCGTGGTGAGTAAATGCCAGCTGTTTCTAAGCCGCTCAGCTCCAGGCACCTTGTGACAGCAGCCCATCTGAGGCAGCAGCCCATCTGAGGCAGATGCCCATCTGAGGCACAAAGAGAAGGTTGTGGGGCAGGACGTGGCCAGCAGGAGAGTCCCTCCAGCCCCCACCCCCTCCTGGGCCACTGCAAAGTGCAGTTACCTCAAAGGATTTACATGCTTCAAGCCTTCAGAGTCCCTTATCATCTACCTACCTGGGAGCCCTGACTGGGAAGACAGAAAGGAAAAAATGCGAATGGAATGAAAACTCCGTTTGCACTTTCTGAAATGCTGATGCCTGCTGAGGAATAGGCTTGGAATATTAAGATGTTCAGCCTGGTAGTAACATCCAGCATGCATCCCCCCAGGGGAGGAGAGGCTGGGTCATTGTCTCCTCCTGGCTGGGGGAGGATGTGCTAATGAGCTGACTGACTGACAGGAACCTCCACACTGCCTGGCTGTGTGATCTGAGTAAATTACTTCCAGCCAGGAGCCTCATTTTCCTCATCTGTAAAATGGGAGGAACATGGTACACTGGTTAGTGCTATCTCATTTAATGGAAATCATGGCTACCGCACTGTGGGCTTAGACCTTCACTCTATGTAGCTCTAACTTTTGCTGTTTCCTCTCCTTTGCCTCCGGTTGGTTCCTTCCTTCTTTCCTTCCTTCCTTCCTTCCTTCCTTCCTCCCTCCCTCCCTCCCTCCCTCCCTCCTTTCCTTCCTTCCTTCCTTCCTTCCTTCCTTCCTTCCTTCCTTCCTTCCTTCCTTCCTTCCTTCTTTCCTTTCTTCCTTCTGTTTAAGAATTACTGTGACACAGCATTCTATTTTCTGGAGCTGTGGAGGGCAGTCAGGACATGGCTCCCAGTGTAGGAGGGCACCATGTATCCTCCATTAGGGTAGGATTTTTTTGTTTTGTTTTGTTTTTTGTTATTTCAAGACAGGGTTTCTTCGTGTCGATTTGGAGTCTGTCCTGGAACTCACTCTGTAGCTCAGGGTGGCCTCAAACCCACAGAGATCCACCTGTCTCTGCCTCCTGAATGCCGGGATTAAAAGCATGGGCCATCACCTCCCAGTTCTCCATTAGGGTAAAGACTTCTGAGGAAGCAACAGGAGGAAAAAGGCCGGCCCTTAAAGGGGCTCTGAGTTCAGAACCTCCCCTGAGCAATAGCATGGGCAAGCGTCCCGAAAGTAAACTGAGGTGTTTGGGGGAACGGGAGGGGGGAGGTCAGTGTGGCTGTGTGGTAGGGTGGCCGGGGGAATGGCTGGAACCTGGAGGCGGAGTAGCTGCTAGATGCTCAGAGCTGTGTAAACTGGCTGGTAGACCTCCCTGGCATCCAAGTGAGTGCTGACCCAAACCAAGTGGGCACCCACTTTGGCGCACCAATTCACTGCTGAGCTCAAGGGGTTCAGAGGGCTTCTCAGACAACCAGCTGGACAAGGCTTATAAGAGCCAATAAGGACCAGCTGAATTTTCAGACCATCAGATAAACCCTGTGAAGGCAGTTAGATTTTATTATAGACACCACGGGAAGCCACTGATGGGCAAACAGCAGGATATTAATGCCAGTAGATTAACATTTTAAAAAGCCCATTCTTAGCAAATTTTAAGAATGCACACGAAACCCAACAACAATAATAAAGGAGACAGGAGGAGACGGTGGGGCTGATGGATACGTGTGTGGCCCTGATGCGGAGGATTTAACAGGTGTATATTCACAAACCCGTCAACATAAAGCAGGTGAGGTGGGTATAAGCCAATCAGACCTCAATAGAGCAATTTAGAAATAAAAATTCCGCTCTGGTTGCTGTGTGAATATGAACCAAGGTCAGAGGGGGAGTGAGGCCAGGAAGAGAGGCCAGAGTGATGGATTGGAGATCCCCCAGTGTAAGGCCAGAGCGGAGGGCCGGGAAGGGGAGAGGCAGGGCTAGTTCTGAGCAGTTCAGTATGCTGCTGTGGTACCCAGGCCCTGCTCCTCACTCCCCAGACAACAAGCAGAGAGCCAGGCAGCCTGGAGAGTCTTGTCTGCTAGTTCTCCCCAGAAGCAGGAGACTCCGGTGCTAATTGGTCTGAGAGTTTCCTTACACATCCCCAACGTTCTTAGAGCCAAGTTCAGAGCAGGCCCTGTCAAGCCAAGCCCACAAAGCTTATTGTTAAGCCAAGCATGTCTGGGGAAGGTTAAATGGAGGAAGAAAGAGCCAGACATCTCAAGTGCTGTTACCTGCGAGTTACAGCACCATTAAAGACGCACGATTATTAGCACTGCGTGTGCATGGGGTGACCGTCTTTACACTCAGACAACAAACAGTTTTTTCTTCCAGAGACAAATGTGAGCCACACTTCCAAAGCTGTTAACAACTGCAATAATAAAATAAAAACCAGTGATGCCTTTTGTTCTCAAAAAACATCACCATTTGCTAATTGCCTATTATTGGCGCTAGTGGGAAGTGTTTTCTTTAGCATTAGCTAAGCAGACTGATAATACCATTTTTTTTTAATGGTCCTGTGTGATGGCTTAGCACCCAAAGGTACCTCACCTGGAGCAGCTGCTTTCTGTCAGGAAAACATCTGGCACTCTGGCTACTTATTTATTCTTGTAATGCTGAAGACTGACCCAGGGTCTTATGCATACTAGATAATCGCTCTGCTAGTGAGTACATCTACGCCCCCTGCTTTACATCTGTGTATTGGTGGGGGACAGTATGTGTGTGCGGGGTGTGTACTCTAGGGCACACGACATGCATGGCTTTTTACATGAATGCTGGGGGGCCAAATGCAGGTCACCATATTTGTACAGAAAGCACTCTAACCCGCTGAGACACCTTTTTCTTACTATTTCAAGACAAGATCTCACTAAATCACTCAGGCTGGCCTTGAATTTACTCTATAGCCAGGTAGGCCTTGAACTCATGACCTTTCTGCTTCAACCTCCTGAGAAGCAGGGACAACAGGCCTGTAACACCGCACACTCTGGCGTTGGAGTTAACGCCCTCCCACCCCCCATCATCACTGAGAACAGTGTGGTGCTAATGTTAATGTATCATTGTGTCTCATCTGCAGGGGGAGCTTTGGGGATAGAAACTGAATGGTCACAAAACTCAAGGTGGGAATATGAGCCATGAGAACCATTCATTCACTCAAAAGAGAAAGGTTTTCAGAGTGGGATGCCTTTCACCTGCCAGAGGACATTCCCTGAGGACAAGCCTGCAGCGTGTCAAGCATACTTCAATGCTCCCAAGACTGAAGCATGGGTGCTGAAAGGCACGTTGTGCTGTGTCCACACTCAGCTGCACTGGAGTTAGCTATCCATCAAGAAGAATCCATCCTGGAGGTTCTTTTCAGTAGGATGTGAGGACTACCCATCCCAGGCAAGTAGCTGACTCACACTATCTGTTAATTCACAAACAAGAGCTGCCCCAGGCAGTCCCCCTTTAGCTTCTAGAAAAAAAATCACAGTGCTCTTGGTAGGACAGAATCAGAGGCTCTGGGCTTGGTTATGTTATCTGAGAGCTGAGTTAGGCCTTGCCGAGGGTCTCTGGATTCACCTCCCAGTGGAGAACATTCTCAGCACAGACCGCAGTGGTCAGAGGGAGCAGATGAAACACAAGCATCAGTCCCCGTGGTTTGGACTTAGCAATGGTCATTATCTTAGTTACGTTTCCTTTTCTGTGCTAAGATGCCATGGCCAAAGCAACTTATAGAAGAAATGGTTTACTGGGGGCTTCCAGTTTCAGAGCGTTTGGTCCATGACGATCATGGTGGGGAGCATGGCAGCGGGCAGACAAGCATGGAGCTGGAGCGGTAAACCAGAGCTCACATCCTTATCCACCACAAGCAGGAAGCAGAAAAAGCTAACTAGGAATGGCATGAGCTTCTGAAATCTCAAATCCCACCTCTAGTGCCATACCTCCTCCAACAAGGCCACACCTCCAAATCCTTCCTAAACAGTTCCACCAATGGGGGAAGCAAGCATTCAAATATATGAGCCTGTAAGAGCCCTTGTCATTCAAACCACCATAGTTATCAGGGTCAAGTCTATCTGAGGCTGAGTCAAGGTGAAGAAAAGATAAATTACCCTTTACACCATGGAGTAGATTGATTGGCAGCCTGGAAAAAAGTACACTAGCATGCTGTGACATGTTCATAGCTCAGAGACTGTGACTGTTACAATTGCATTTGTCACTACTTATATTACCTAGAAGTGACTCCATCCTTGACAGATCACATGGCCACATTCATGGTATAGAAAACACAGACCCAGAGCTGGACTCTGATCCTCGTGTGTGCCTCTTCAGTGGCCTTAGATTGGGTTCCTTCAGTACCTGTCACAAAATGCGTGAAAGGGATGAAGTTGTTGGTAAGTGATTTGGGGCAAGGGAGAGTGAAATATCTTTTCTGAATGGTTTCTTCTACCCCTACACCTGGCGTACTGGAGACAATTCAGGAAGAACAAGGTTGAAAATACTGAGAAGTCTAGTTAAACAAGCAATATCGACATGAAGGAAAAAACCGATTCCCTCTTGTATTTGTGTCTGCTCATTTATTCGTCACATATGTGTTGAGCACCCACTGTGTACCCAGCACTTCCTGGGGGCGGAGTCAGTTGCTGAGTAAGGCAATACCTGTGCCTTTCTACTGCACAGTTGAGGACCTGGATTAACAAGCCAATAAATGAATAAAAACTATTTCTAAATGTAAGTATTGTCGAGGAAGTTGAAATACAGAAGCCACAGAGTGATTGTCTGGGGTTCTTAAGTGTACTGGGACCCTATCCTTGTAAAGGCACATTGACAGACATTCCTGAAGATCTGGATTAGAGTCTGGGCTTGGGAACATGTGCACAGTGTCACATCATGTGTAAGCAGTAAGGGAAATGACTGGTAGGCACTGACTGTATTTCCATGAAACCATGTGCATCTGGAACAGCACCAAAGAGAACACAGATGTACACGTCTCTAGAATCAAGATCTGTGAGGTTTGGGGATGTTTTTGTAAGTGCTCCAAATTAGGACCAAGCCAAGAAGGATGAAGGACAGGTGGCCAACAAGGATGATGGGAGGGTTGGCCACCAACCTATGGCACTGGTCATACTCAAAAGGGCAGTTTGTCACGTCCTAAGCTAATTTCTGGGCAGAATGAATTCTGCCTCCAAGTTCCTATTCAGCTACCTGTTCTTCTTTCTCTTTCTCCTTCTCTTTAATGTTTTCTAATGGAGTTCTTAGTGTATTCATTTATTTATTCACACACACACACACACACACACACACACACACACACACACACACACAGTGTCATGTTACTCACTGTCTGCTATTTCCCCACTGGGAAGAAGTTCCCGGTGTTTACAATGTGAATGTTAATGTCCCCTCCCCCAACCCCATATGCAGAAATCCTAATCCTTAGTATGACAGTCTTTGGAGATGAGGTCCAGGAACTGATTTAGAATACTTTAGGAGAAAACAAGGCTAGGACAGAGACCTCATGAATGGGCCCAGCATCCTTGATAAAGGGAGGTGGAGCAGCTTGCTAGTCCTCTTTGTGCCTTGGGAGCAAAAATAAGGAAGTTAAGATCTGCAAACTGGAGGAAAGCCCTCACCAGAACCTGACCATGCTGCTGACTCTCGGAGCCTCAATGTCTAAACTCTGAAACCCCAGGAAATACATTTCCGTTGTGTGATACCCAGTGTCTGTTGGCTTAGACGCTATAGCTTGCTGGCGTGCTCACCACTGGTCCCTTTCTAGACACTCAACCCATTTCTCTGCTGTCACCTCATGTCTGTATTTCTGGGGCTTACATCTTTTCTTAGAATCTGTTTCTGGAGAGAAATTCAACCTAGGACAATGACCTAGCTTGTTTAAGACCGTTACGGGGATTCAGAAGTGAAGACACACCTAGCAAAGCACAATGAGGTCACAGAGCGGGTGCTCAGCAAATCGACTTCCGTCCCACAGGCCACTCCTTCCACAGTTGTGCTCCCTGTTTCTAGGGCCATCTTGTCTGTCAAGCACTGCAAAGCCTTGCTGGGCCCTGCCTATCATGAGAGTTGATTTCCCCAACAGCTGTTGGAGAAATTGAAACTTCTAATTATAACCCATCTTTTGATTTGGATAATCCATTGGAGACATGAGATACCCCTCCCCTAGTATCCCTTTCCCTCCATGCTCTTTGAGCAGGTTAACCATGCTCTTCCATAAAGAGGAGGCAGCAAATGAGTGGATGTGGTGGTTTGGATAGGAATGGCCCCCCTAGGCTCATAGATTTGAATGCTTGGTCATTAGGGAGTGGAGCTGTGGATTAGAAGGTGTGGCCTTCACGGAGGAAGTAGTGAGGCACTGATGGAGGAAGTGTGTCACTGGGGTGGGTTTGGGGTTTCAAATGACCAAGCCAGGCTCAGTAATTCTGTCTCCTCGCTGCCTGCCGATCCAGATGCAGAACTCTCAGCTGGCTCTCTAGCACCGTGTCTGCCTGTGTGCCGCCATGCTTCCCACCACGATGAACTAAACCTCTGGAACTGTAAGCCAGCCCCGTTAATGTTCTCCTCATTAAGAGTTAGTGTGGTCACGGTGTCTCTTCACAGCAACAGAATTTTGACCATGACAGTAGGCCAGCCAATGAATGGCCTGCGGATGAGGAAGATTGTCCTAACATAATCTCAGTAAGAATGATCGCCTGAAACATTAGTCTCAAATGGAAGTGCACATGAGACCCTCCAGAGGACCCTGCTGTAAATGTGTGAAACTGGGCCTCTCCTCTACAGATTCTGATATGATAATCTAGATGGCATCCGGGAATTTGCATTTGAACACCTTCCTCAAGAGATTCTGGTGCAAAGATGTCTAGAGAACATTATTTACACTACATAATTTTTGTTTGTTTTCCTTACATTGATGGACTTCTGTTAGATTAGAGTAAACTCCCATCCATTCATGGATTTCTCTTTTGGACATCTGTTCTGTCCCAGCCACAAAACTGAATACTGGAATTACCGTACACATCAGTCAGGGGCCAGGGAGATGGTTCAGGTGGTAAGTTTGCTGCACATGCAAGAGGACCTGGGTTTGCATCCCCACCACCCACCTGAAAGCTAGGCACAAAGGAAGTGTGCTTGTTATCTCAGCACTGGTTGGGAGGCAGAGATAGACTCTCACAGGCTTGCTGGCCAGCCAGTGTAGCTGACTTGGTTAGCTCCACATTCAGTGAGAGACCCTGACTCAAAAATTAAGGTGGAGAATTATAGAAGATGTGCAATGTCACCCTTTAATGCGCGCGCGCGCGCGCGCACACACACACACACACACACACACACACGCACGCACGCACACAAATGAAGTCAGTTTGTCTGCTATTCACAGACCAGGAGCCCTTATTACAAACATGAGTACTCATAAAAGACTAAAGGAAAGTCCTCCCCAATGTCAAGGAATCAAGGAGGGATGTTAATTCCTCCCACGGAGTTGACAGGCCTGCCTCATTGTGAACGCAATGCATCTTATGGTGACTTTTGTTGGAGTGGGGTAGGGAGGGGAGGTGTGTTCCAGCTCCACAAGCTTCAGAGTGACTTTTGACCCCTAGGGCTTTGCATCTTGTGCATCATCTGGCCAAACCAAGATGATGGACAGGTGGAGGAAGGCCACAAAGATTAGGTTTGTCTGGCTAATAGACCAGACTTACACTTGTAAGGCTTTCTGAAAGAAAAAGTCACCCTGTGCAGTATTGTGTAGTATTTTGGATTGATTTTTTCAAGTCCTTGCTGTGTGTCAGAGCTCTCTGGAGTGTACAGGTGACTAAGCCAAGCCGGCTTCAGGAGAGAGATAATTCCTGGGAGCTTTGCTACAAGAGGAGAAATCTAATGGAATGAGTCATGGTTTTCAGCATAGACTCAAAGCCCTGGCCTGGGTTGACAGATTCACTTTCCACACACATAGACCTTAGTTCATTCACTGGAGACGCCTGGGAGGGACATAAGTACTTCCTATCTCTGTGTGCATGATGCTCCAGAGAATGATGTGCCAAGAAGCCTTTCCATTATTCTATAAAGTTAACATAACCTTAACCTATTCAGGGGTTTCTTTGAAAATTACAATTGGGGATGTAGTTCAGTGGTGAGTGCTTGACTTGGCTGTGAAGCCCTGGGTTCAGTCCTCAGTACCACAACAGTTTAAAAATAACAATAAAAGTTAGATTTAAGCCAGATGTGGTGGCATTTACCCATAATTTCAAGAATGCAAGATTCTATTTAAAAAAACCACAACACAAAACAAAAACAAAAAATTACAGTAATAAGCCTTGACTAGGAAGAATTCATTATGATAATAAAGTGTAGATCAAATTAGGAGATTAAAATAATACATCTCAATCACAGGAGATTAAAGGAGATACATGATTATCTCTGTAGATGGCAGCCAGTATTTATTTTTCTTTTTAAGAAGACTTTTAAAAATCTGCTTTAATATTTGAAAAATTAAAAGCAGAGAACATTTTCTTAATGGAAGCAGGAACATCCAATGATGAACATCATATTTAATAATGAAACACTAATGATATCCCATTCAAGTCACACCCAAGAAAAGGAAAATGGCTGATTATCAATTTAAAACATAATCCTGGGAGCTGAGAAAATGATGGACAGATGGATTTGTGGATGCAAGACAGACACTGGAAAGAAGCTGTTCTAATAAGCCAAAATGGTTCCACCGTGAAATACTGATTATTGGAACATAAACTGTACAGGACTTGCAAATGTAATATTGAAACAACAAACATCAAAAACCTTTTCCACCCCTCCCAGTCCAGTAATTGCACATCTACAAACCTCTTCAGAAAACAGTCTGAGTTACAGACAAGGGCTTTGCTGAAGGATAGTCAAGGTTATAAAAGAGTGAAAGCAGAAACAAATTAAATGTCCAATAAAAGGGGGTTGAGTAAATTAATTATGATTTCTCCAGAATAAGCAGGAATTTAAAACAACACTCGAACATTAAATTTTAGGCATGCAATATTTACACCAAGAAAATGGCCATGATGTACTACCAAATGAAAATGGAATAACACAACATGCATACCATAATGTGCTTTTGTAAACTATTGTTATAAGAATAGCAAACCAACTAGAAATCAAATAAAAACGTACAAAATGTTTATCTTGGTGTTCCATGGTTCCTTTTTCTTCATACTTATTGGTAAGTAATTAAAAAATGAAACTGTAATATTTTGAAAAATAAGTTGATGGGGGTTGGAGATGTAGCTAGGTTGGGAAAATGTTTACCTAACGTGAATGAAGCTCTGGGTTTAAGCTGCATCACCATATAGAACTGGGCATGGTGGCAAAAGCCTAGAATTCCAGCACTCAGGAGATAGAAGCAAGAGGATAAGAAGTTCAAGGTTGTCCTCAGCTATGTAGAGATTTCAAGACTAGCTGATGTTGCATGACCTGCTATCTCAAAACAAAACAAGCAAAAAATACCAGCTGATGTAATGTGAAGTTATAGTGTCTACCTTGTGTATTGCTGGGTTTATGTCTAAGGTCACTCCTGCCATAGTCAGGCAATGCCAGATAGCAAAGCCCAGCCATGGCTGCTGATAGTCTAACAGCTTTTCTACATTATGGGTGACTTGTGCCATGTGTATCTGTGAAATAAAACCAGATCTACAGTTTTCCAAACAGATTGCTTGTATGCTGAGCTCTGGTAAGAATCCAATCCTTTGGCTGAATTGCTTATAAAATCCCATTCGCCCAGGAGCAGAGAGAAGAGTACCAAGAAATACAGTCTCCATAGAGCCAACCTAGAGTCAGTCCTGGCTAGTGAGGCGAAATACTAGAGCTTCTGAGTGAGAAGTTGTTATACATTGTGCACAATCGACTTCATACATCCCTCTGAGGAAGGCAGACCAGGAATGAACATGAAAGTTGAAAAACTGGCATGGGTTGGGGTGTGGTTGACCAGTTGTCTAGATTGGTGGTAGAACAGTTTTCATCCCAAGCTTGGAAGAGGAGAACAAGTAAGCAACCACTATGCAAACTCTAGGAAAAGTACAGGCTAAGATCAGCTTGGCAGTTGGCCCAAGGCCCTCTCACAGACTCTTTCCAGCTTGGGGAAGAACTGACTGAACACCTAAGCAGAGCAGACCAGGAACACGGTGCCCACCAGCTGGTACTGAAAAATTCAAGCAAGAAAAGAAAGCACAACCCACTCCCACCCTCAGTTTAGACAGGAAGTCCTCCTAATCTAGGGATGGTCCAACCCTGCTCTAGATGTGTGTACTGATAGCACCTTGGTGAGGCAATATGGCAGCTTTGTGTCTTTCAACCTTTCTGTCACTTCTTCTGACCTCTGCTTTCTCGTCTAGAACGTGAAACAATACAAAGGGCTTATCCTCAACTTGAGCACCTAGGAAAGATTCATCAGTGTTGGCTTCTGCTATTTTAATTGGTTTTTACCCCTTCACAGGATTTGATATTTTACATTGGAATCTCTTAAGAGCTGGCCCTCAGGCAGAGATTTGGCTATGTTGGCTGGCAACTGTTGGAACCAGAGAGACGTGGAATTTATTTTCCCAGGACAGTCCAAAAGGAAACAACTCTGCTCTCTTCTGAATCCTAAGTGGATTTTATTGGGCCTTCCCACTTCTATGACAGTAAGGAAATAGATTTGTGCTGTTTGAAGCCACTTTGGTGGTCATTTGCCACAGTAGCAACAAAAAAATAAATGGTAGCTCAGAGCACAGAGAGGAAAATGGATGAAGTGGGGGAAAAGTAGGGGAGTGAGGGGTCACTGCTGGCTTATCAGCAGTGGGGACAGAGGGGATGCTGTGGCAGAGAGCGTGGAAAAAAAGATCAATGAGAGGAACTAAGAGCACAGAACCCCCAGCACTTGGCAGGTTCAATAGCAAGACAGAGAGTAGAATGATGGCTGGGTTTCTGGCTTAGACCATGCTGGCAGATAGGAGAAGGCAAGGATGAATTCCAGGCCCTCTCTCTGGTGCCAGGGCAGGGCTGACCTCCCATCCATAACTGCTTCTGCACTAGCTGATCAAACAAGGCCAAGGTGACAACAGAGAGCCAATCAATCAGCAAACCCAGCCTCATCAACACATGCAGGAGACCCAGATGGGGAACTGCAGGGGACAACATCTGGATGTTAGAGGAACTCAAAGATGCAGGGTTGAGCTGCACGGTCAGGAAGAAGCCAGCAGTACCCCTCAGTTCTGCCATAGTTGGCCAGGAGCCCCGGAAGGTCCTTCGCGAGAGCAGTCCCCAGCTAGATTCCCAGTCTGTATGCTCAGAAGCTCCCGGCCAATTTGCAGCAGGCTCTGAAGTCCCCACTACAGGCTTGGTGTGCCCCCGCCTCTTCCCTGTCCTAGACACAATGGGGCCAGCAGGCCACTACTTGTCTTTAATCATTCTAAACTGCTTCAAGAAGGGGAAAGGGGGACAACGTCCTGCTGTGAAGTGCTGATGGTACAAAATGGGAGAGAATAGTAAATAAAAAGGAAACACCCATGAGATGAGCCAAAAAGAGATGCCAGCATTTATGCAAGTAGGCCAGAGCTGCAGGGGGAGGGAGGCGGTGGAGCTGTGCTGGAATGCAAATACCTTCTACGATGCTCAGCTCTCCAGGGAACCTGTAAGGCTGTGATAGACTGTTCGACCCAACTGTGGGGAGGGCTTCTCCCTTTTCCAGAACATGTGGGGGACCCAGGAGGAACAGGCTGCTGGACACACACACACACACACACACACACACACACACACACACGCACATGCATGCAAAATAAGGGGACTAAGTGGATTCTGAGGTGCTATGGGGCCACTGTGGCAAGCGAGGTTTGCCCTACCCCACCCCCCGCACCCCGCCTCCGCCCCGTGTACATCGGGAAAGCATCTACAGAAGAGGCAATTCAAGTCTCTCTTACTGTAGTGAACTTGAAAGTCATAAAACACAAAATTAACCTTTAAGTGAACGCTGTGGTGGCATTTAAAACATTCAACCACCACTTCTAGCTAGTTCCAGAACATTCTCATCATCCTAAAAGGAAGTATGTGCGTGCTCAGTAGTTGTTCCTATTGCTCCCCCCAACTCTCGCCCTGGCCTTCCATCACTGGGACTATATGATGTGTGGGACTATGTGTAGCACCTTTTATTTGGCATCAAGCAGAAGTTAGAGCAGCTTCCTTTTAATGGCTGGGTAGCAGAGAGGTGAACTTTGAGCAGATCTTGAACAGAAGCGTGTAGGCAGGGAGACAAGAGAGGAAGGGCCTAAGGTGGTGGTGGTGGGGGAGGAGGAGGAGGAGGAGGAGGAGGAGGAGGAGGAGGAGGAGGAGGAGGAGGAGGAGGAGGTGGTGGTACTGGGAAAGGATGGAGGCTGAAATGAGGTTGGATCACGGCAGAATGTGAGTGGAGTGTTCACAGACAAACCTTGGAAGGCAGACAGGGTTGGGGCTGGGGCTTTGCCAGGGTAAGCAGGAGCCATGGAAGGCAATCGAAGGCGTGAGGTAACCAACCATCCATTTGAGAAATGATGCTCTGGCTGCAGTGTGGACTGAAGCAGGGAAGCCTGTTAGGCAGCCACCAAGAGATGCTGGTCCCAGGGAAGGCAGGAGCTAGGTGACTCCGGGATTAAGCCTGGTACTCAGAAGTGAAGTTGCCAGTGGCAGAACTGCTGCCAGCCTCACCCCCTGTGGATCCCCCAGCCCCAGCATTCTCCAGGAAGGCGGCTGGTGCCTCTTAAGTTACGGCTCCCACTCTAAAGCCATTCGGCACTTCCGAACAAGGAAAAGGAATATGGTACCCAGCACAGCAGCCATTGCTCCCACAGCCTTACTCAAGGGCTGTGGGTGGGGGAGAGAGGAGAGCAGAGGTGGGAGAGTACTGTTCTCCAAGTAAACACTTGAAATTCCCAAAGACCCATCGAGGACGCAACGCAGCCTGCATCAGACCTCAGAGTCATGAGGTGAAGCAGCCCCAGATAAGGTAACCAGGGAGACGTCCCCAGGGTGCAAAGGCGTCATATCTTTACACCACTTCAGAGCCCGCTCCTCCGGCATCTCAAGGTAATGGCATTAGCTGATTCCTCCCACATCACGTGAGCAGGCTCACAGTACCATTGTGGGGAGAAAGATGCAAGTTAACAATTTCATGGATAAATCTGAAGCTTTGGGGACCTTCTTAACTGGTGAGAATAAATCCACTCCAGAGGCCAACAAAACCCAGGCAAGATTGAAACTATCCAAAGCAAACAGCTCCGGGAGGTGAGAGATGGCATTCACAGCCAGAGATGCATGCCAGAGCTGTTATTTTAATGAAGCCAGCCAGTCACCCTCTCAGGATGCTCTGCCGATAGCCCAGGTCGCATTCTCAAGGCCACGCTGACAACGCCGCCAGGAATGGCCTTGAAGTGTATTACATTGTCCCCGGATGTTTGTCTAAAGAATTCGCAGAGAGGCAGCTCTCTCTTTAACACAAAGCCTGATGTCCACAGCCATTAGGCACCCTGGCTCCAAATCCTGACTATACACTATCCCTGCTGTCGTCCCAGCCAGTTCCTCCTTGGTCACTCCCCAGCCCCAACCCTCCCCAGGCTATTATGAATCTTCATTCTCCTCCATACAATGGCTGAATAGGAGGGAGATTGTCTTTCTTTCTCCTTTCTCCGGGCTTGTCAAGTAGCTGAAGGCCACGTGACTCTTGGCGTGGAGGTTGGTGTTTGAGGCTGAGTAAGGTGGGGGTGCTCTGAGCAGGGCTGTCGGGGGAGCTCTCAATGCCACGCTTAGTGTCTCCAGGAAAGCACACTCTGTGACACAGAAAAATGAGCAGGCAGGATCCCATTCATTATCAGAATATTCTCATTATGCCCGGGTAGCAGAAGGAGGTTATTTTTGCCTACACAATATCCATTTTCCCTCACTTCTAGTAACGCACAGGATGGGGGTGGGGAAGCATCTTCTGTACTACCTCTGGTTCCAGATTTGTTTGTTAGTCACGTGGCAAGACTTCTCAACCTCCATCTTCCATATTTCCTTGTGCGGAGTGATAGAGTCAGGAATGGGCAGTTAAGGGTTGGGCAAGTGATTTTGGTGAGTGTATCATCAGCTTTATTGACTAAACTCCCAAAGAAGAAATGCTCTGTTCTTGTGGTAATTGCCATTCATGGAAGCCTAGAGCTGCTGGGGGTTACCCATGAGGAGAGACACTAAGCTACGGTGTGACCCGGGGGCCACTTATACCTGAAACCCATTGCTATGGGAGTCGATTTGAGTTGGGTTTCTGCTTTTATAAGTGACAAATTCCTAGCACAATCCTGCACAGTAGCTGGTCTAGCAGCTGCCTGCTGAGTCTCCTGTCTCTGCCTCCCACGGAGAGCTGGATTACAGCTGTGCACCAGTGCATCTGGCTTCTTACTGGATTCTAGGGCTTGAACTCAGGACGTCAGGTTTCCTCTGCTAGTAAGCGTTCTTACCTGCTGAGACATCTGCCTGGCCCAAAGATCCCTCTAAAACTTCATTCAGATCATGTCGCTCTGTGGCACAGAACCATTCAGTGGTTTCAACCCCACTTTGCATAAGATCCAAAGGACTTTGGCAGTCAGTGGGGCCTTATCTCAGCTGTGTGACCATGTAGACCAGGCCCTTCACCTATCACCCTCGTCCTAGCTCACTGTGGCCTGGCCATGCTGGCCTTTACCTCCCTGATGGTGTGGACACTCACTTTAAGCCCTCACTCCACCCTTCTTCAGCTTGGAGACACCCCCCCCCCCCCATGTTTCTCTGGATTCCTCTGCTCGAATTTCTCCTCCAGACTCTTTCTTGCCTGGCCCACATAGAACATTATCTCTTGCCCTGCTAGAGCCTAGAGCAGCATTTGACTTGATGCAGAGTTTCCGTAAATATTTTTTCAAGAGCTTGGGTAGGTGCTGAGTGTGCATGAGTGGTCTTGGACACGGCAGCCTCTCGGGCCCCTCTGTTTTTTTCCCACCTGCATCATACAAAGTCTAGATGGGATGCAGTCTCTAAAGAGTAGATCTCCTTAGCAGAGAATGGGGAAGCCTCTGGGACTATTCCCTGCTTCAACCAAGTCAGGTGGCTTCAGTTCCTATGTTGGGGTGTGGTCTACAGAACTAGTATCATGCTACTCTCCAAAGGGGGCTGAGTCTGGTGAGTGATTTGGTGCCAGGTCTAACTCATGGTGTCTCCCACCTCCGGGCATGCTCTCCTAACAGAAGAGCTGTGTGGGCTTCTCATCATTGCGTTAGATGCTAAGAAAGTATAAGCAGATTCCTTTTCTCTTCATTAGAGAGGCTCCCGAGGAGGATTCCTCCCTTCCAGCATTGATCAGCTGGTCAGTGCATGCTGTCCAGGCCTGCTGTCCCAGCAGAGAGGGCTTTGTGCTTTGAGTATTGAAAGGGAAGCTGCTCCCACAGTGAGCCATAGTCCTCTTGCCTTTTATTCTGTGCAGTCTCCACACATTGGCAAATTTCTCAAAAACCACTGAGGTATGAAGTTAAAACAGATAGGAAAAATCAATCCATGGGTGAGGCTAATTAAAACGCCTCTCCGTAGAACTGTGTGGCTTCCTAGCCCACACCTTGAAGGCAAAAACCTGTCTTGGCACACTCATATTGAGAGAGGTGTGTGTTGGGGGGTGGTGGAAATAAGCTCAGAGTAAGCCTCAGATGACACTCTCAGTAAACTGCTCCCAAGGACCAGGGCTCTGGAACGGGGTTCTCCTTCACAACAGCTTAGAAGCTGCAAGAGGAGAGGAGAAACATTCGGAGCAGAAAGGGAAACTGGATGGCATGGGTCAATGTGGATCCCTTAGAGAGACACACAAGGCAGGCAGGAAAGAGGCAGCCTCGCGGTGGGTGGTGGCTCCAGCATACTCAAAGTCAGTGCCTAGAGGGTCTTTTTATCTCCAGGCTGCACACAAGCTTCTGAAGGCAGCAGGCCCCACAACCCAGAGAGCGACAGGGCTGTAGTGAGACTGCAGCTACCTCTCTATATAACGTGATCCCTCTAGAGAACCGCGCGTAGGCAGAAGCACCCAGAGTACAGAAAGTATGGGAGGGATGATGTGGCCAGCTGTAGAAAGACGTCACCGCAGACATGGCACATCTGGTGCAAGCTGGGGTCCCCACAAGAGCAGGTCCAGGGGTATAGCTGCTCACTCTGGGTTTGATCCTCTTCCTCACATAGGGAAATTTACTTACAGAAGTCTTCCAACACGCACATCTGATTCTGTTGCCCTGATGAAAACTCCCCATTGCTACCTCCTACCTGGGCCCTGCGGTCCTTGTGGCTCTCTATTTCCCCATGCAGACTTCTCAACATTACACTTTATTTACCTCCTCATCTGCACTCCCCAGCTCGCGATACTGAGCGCTCTCATTGGCTTTCGCTTTCCCCTCTGCCAGGAACAACAGCTTCCCCTTGTTCTCATCCCAAGTATGCAATAAAGCTCTCTCTGAAGCCTCAAGTATGGGCTAGCAAATTTTGGCTCAAACTAGCAGGCCAAGCGATACTGACAGTAAATGGCAGTCATGGACACCTCTCATGTGGTCTGACAGCTGCCATGTATGTGCATTCCTCACCTCTGTACTCGCTCAGCCCTAGCCACCCCGCCACGTGGTGAGCATCATAGTGTTCTAATGCCATAGATGAGAAGCCGGGACACGGTTCCATTCAGCACCCTGGCTGAAGGGTCAGAAAGTGGCTGCAGGTAGAGATCTTCAGAAGAAGTCTTTAAGCTGGCTGAATGAAGAGGATGGGACCGTCTTGGGATTATCAAGGAAGAACACGTGGCTAACATAGCAAAGGCCAAGTCCTGCCCCAGGAATCAAGTCCACATATTGGAGAAAGGGAAGTGCTCGGGCTAGAGGGTCTGCCGCGGTAGGAGGTCCAGAGCACAGGCAGCTCAGAAGCTTTCCTCTTTCCCCTCCTAAGGGCCACGAGAGAGTCTGGGTTTTATTCTGAGTGTCTCACAGGTCTGGATGAATCTTACATGGGAAAAGCAGGTCAGTGCTTGGAGATGTGGGATGCAAGGGATGTCTGAGAACACATTCCACTCACCCTTATGGGTCCCTGCACACAGCCCCACAGGCCACATTCTGCCTCTCTGGTCCACCTGTGTCCTACTAGGACTTTGCACTTTTGTGTCAAGGCCCGACCAGCCCTCAGTTCCCTGTCTGAAAGCAAGTGTCCTCAAAGTGTTTTTGTTTCTTAATTAAATTCCAGCAACCTGCTCCTTCTAATTGCATCAAATTATCAGGCCATCTGTTACCTGGGCAAGCACGGCGGCCGAGAGGCACTGTTGGGGAGGCTGCTGTATTCTCACAGGCACCTGGCCCCACGAAAGGGGATTCTGGGAAGGGTTTGAAAGCAGTCCTGCTTGTATTTAAAAGGTTGGAAAACAGCTGGCTGCTTTGCATCGATTCCATCAATCTCTATCTGCACACCCAAGCGTCACAGAAGTGGCGAGTGTTGCCCAGGGTCACAGGAGGGACTTCAGATCGGGGACAGGTGCTACTGCCAGCTCTCGTCAGGCCAACTCTCTTCCTGCGGTCTGGTTTCTAGGCTACCATGGGCCACTGCCTCGGCTGCCACAGCGCTATTGTCAACATGCCCCTTCTGTCAGCACGTGGGAAGTGCATCTGACAATTCCGTTTCTGAGAGAGATCAGGGGCTTGGACGGGCCCAATGCGGAAAAGATGCAGTCTTGAGATGACTTCTAGCAGGCAGGTGCTCCTTACTCTGCTCCCACCACCCTGCGAAAGGTGTCATGAGATGGGCCGAAGACCTAGAACTGTCTGTAGCTTTCCTCTATGGATGGGCCTATGGGACAGATCTATAGGGGAGTGGTTTGGGGCTGTCAGGCATTCCCATCACAGGCAGAGGTGAGTAAGACTTCTCTCCTACAACATTCGGAGGGAGTGCTGGCCCCCATAGGGAGACTGACACTCCCAAATCAACCTTTAAAAAAAAACATGCCCAGTTTGTGATATTTTGTCATAGCAGGCCTGGGACACTAACACAGGTTTCAAGGTCGGTTGGTGGTACAGGTGGTTCTGCTTGACCTCAGGGGCTGTGCTTCTCGCTGCAGACCCACCCTTGGGTGAATGGATGCACGCATGCAGGAGGAAACCTCCTCATGGCACAATTACAGCCATGTTGTTTTGGTGACTGGGTAGGGAAGAGGGAGACATTGGCAGGGAAAAAATCAATTGCTAATTTACTTGCCTTCCCGTGTGAACACGGCTCTGTCAATACTTTGTGCTCTTCACCATTAGGAATCCTGAGCTCAGCAGAAAGGGCAGCAGGGGACAGCAGGCCTTGCTTAGAGAGGCTGTGGCTGAGAACAAGATGGAAACGAACACCTGCCTGGGCCAGGCAGGCAGCTACATCCAGGTCACCTGCCGGTGAGTGGCTTCCAGAGAGAGAAAGAAGCAACATGGTGGAATGATGGGTTACCCAACACAAGCTCCCAATGAAGTACCCGTAGATTCGAACAACTGCTCTTCAAAGGGTTAGAGCCCAGATAGCTGGACGTCCAGAACCTGCTAACAGAAGCAGTTTGAGTCCAGCTCCTGACAGGTGCTCATTAGACAGAAGGAAAAAGTGCATATTGGTACCTCTCTATCTCTATATATTCGGTATTTATTTATGTATATAGTCCAGGGTAGCCTCAAACATTCTATGTAGCCTAGGATAACCTTGAACTTCTGATCTTCCTCTCACCACCTCTGGAATGGTAGGATTACAGATCTGTACCACTATGTCCAGTTTATGGGATGCTGGGATCGAACCCAGGGCTTCACGTTTACTATGTAAGCTCTCTATGAACTGAACGTTCCCAGCCCTAGGAATCAAGTCTTGATGTCACACTCTGCTTATTGACAATAGATAGGAAGCTGGGGGGGGGCTTCCTCCTGCATGGACACAGTGGTCCTGGTACCCATCTTCACACTCTGGGCTTTATTACGCCACCCAGGCAAGTGCTTCTGTAGACTGCCTCCACCTACTGTGAGTGTCTGGCCACAGACTTTTCCAATTTTCAGCTGGGCCTGCCTGAATTCTTTTAGAGTCTGAAATTTATCCAACCTCCCATTATTGGCTGGCTGTGAAACAGAGCAGAAAATGCCAGTCTTTTTTCTTTCACATTCCACAGTGAGAGGACACCGTAACAGACCTCAGATCTAAACTGCCAGAATCTAGGCTCACAGAGCTGTCACCAGCCTCTCAGGGACTAGGGACAGCCTGGCACGATGCAAGGAACCTTGACCTGGGGCCCCAAAAGAGGAGGGCTCAGAGCTCAGCATCATCGTTGATGGACAGTTCAGCCTAGATGAGCGTTCTGGCCAGCTTGAGCGTTCAGCCCGTGCAATCACTGGACACAGTCACAGAGCCTTTCTGCTATGACAACACCATCCCTCCCTGCTCGAGAAGGAAAGCAAGCAAGCAAACATGACCGTGGGAAGGGCTGCTCAGAGAACTCAAAAGAACTGAAACAGACAGTGTCAAGTGTGGCTTTAACGGAAGTGGGCACGGACGGCCCCCTGAGGAGGTGACATTGGAAATAGAACTTGACCGACAAGAAGCCATTCATGCCCAAAGGCAGGTGGAGGGGCATTGAGGAGAGAGGAGCCACGGGCCAGAGTGTCCTGTGTGTGTATAATGTGGGTAAGACAGAGCTGGAGTCAGGTCCTGCAGTGGCTTTAAACTGGGGTGCACGTGAGGATTAAGTGGGGCACAGGAAAGCTGTCAGCTGCATTTGCTATGCACACGGTGCTTCCCCCACAGGCTCGTGTGTGAGACTTGGTTACCACCGTGTGGGATCTTGGGGAAAAAGCCAATGGGTCCTGAGGAATGTGACCTAATCAATACATGGTTCCTTGGTAAATTCATAATACAGTGGTGTGACTGAGTAGACACGAAAAGTAGGAGGTAGGGCCTGTATGGTGGAAGCAGGCCGTTGGGTGTATATCCTTAGGTTAATATTTTGCCCTGGCCTCTGCATTCTCTTTCTTTCTGCTTCCTGTCTGACATGTGAGCAGCCTCTGCCATATGCATCTGCCGCCATGATGCTCTGCCTCACTGTGGACCCAGAAGCAACAGAGTCAACTAGTATGGATTGAACCCTAAAACTGTGAGCCGAAATACTGCTCCCCAACACATGTACATTATTTATGTAGGGCAATACAAAGTCTAACACAATATCTCTTTTTGATCTCAAAGTACAACAAAGAAATTAAATGTAGTCCTACTAGGCTACTTCTACTAGACTGCCTCTGATTTGCAAATGAATATGCATCTGATGACTGTTCTCAAAGAAGTTGGGGGTGGGAGTACTCAGGAAAAGTTCAGATGCCCCATCAGGCTCTGGGCAAAAGTGGGGAAGGGGAGGGTGAGCCTCCAAAGAGCTTTGAGTAGAAGGACAGGAGCTACATCCTCCATTCATGTGACCCTCATACAACATGACATTGGTTTCACTGCAAAAGGCTACTTAGCTTGGAAAGTATCAGCACTGTTACCAAATACGAAATTATCTCCAACTCACAAGTCAGTGTAACAAAAAGTAGTCATGCTCATTTGAGTCCCAAATCCTGCCCACTTCAACTTTCACGTTGCTTACCCTCATCTCCTCTCACTGAGACACACTCTGTCCACAGCTGGCATGTCTGTCCTTCCTGCCCATGCCATCTTTTCTCCCCTGCATCTCTGATGCCCAAGCTGAGATAATTCTCTTTAATTCTTCTTTTAGAGATTTATACCATACCCTGGGCACCAAAGTCCCGAGGAGTTGTGTATCTGAAGAAGGCCAGTCTGACTTGGTCTAACCAGTGTCTGGCAACCAGCCTGCTTGCTGGCATCTCTTTGGGACCTTTACAAACTGATTATGTCTGAGTCCTGTTCCCAAGAAGGATGAGAGTTTTGCCTGGTAGAAAAATGGTCAAAGGTTCCCCGAGGAACCTACACACTGGGACTTACTAAAAACACTAGCATCCAGCTCCCTCCAGCTCACTCGTCCTGAAGAGTCTTTCACATAACACCTATCTAGCCTCCCATGGAACCAAGTGTGTTCTACAGAACACACTTTGGGGAGCATTGGACCAAAGCAGTGGTTTGCAAATTGCATCATATCCTGCAACCATCCAGGGACTTCAAAGAACCGTTTCCCAGTTGCAATCTTAAGGATCTACAAGACTGTGGTAAGTTTGGACAGTCCTCCAGGTGACTTGGATCCTCCAAGTTATAGGAGCATCTATTAACAAGATTGAGACATTAGACAGGGATAGTGAAAAGCGGGGTACACCTAAACTGAGGGTGAAATCCCTCAGTGCAGAACTTCCTTAGCTGGAGGTCTCCGACCTTTCTATAACCTTACCCCACACTGCTGCCCCATCAAGAGGGCCATGATGGAAGCAGGGAGCACTGGGTTGGCACCAAGCTTTTGGTCTGACTAGTACTCAAGGAATGAGCTGTGAGTCCCCCACTCAAATCTCCCTGTGTTCCCCTGTTAATGTGACTTCATGAGTGACACTGTTTTTCAGAGGACAGTAGGCACTTCCAATCCCTTTCACTGTCCCTTCAACCTTGCAAGACTGACATGTCCTTCTTGGATGAATAACATCTAGCAGGGAATGTAAAGGCCTTGGGCAAGTTACTTGAACTTTCCAAATCCCAGCTTCTCCGCCACTGCAAGAATAAAAAAAAGGGGGGCTTGCTTACAGAGCTTCAGCCCAATGCCTGATTACCCTGGAGTCTGGTAAATGTCCTTTGTTGATGAATGTAGTACACATGGTAGAAGGGTACTCCAGAAACACTTGTCACTTGTACGAAAGCCCCAAGTCTCAAATAATGCTCTTCTCTTGGGACGAATCGGCTGACGCTGGGGCCCGAGCATCTTTGAAGTAGGAGCAAACACTGCCTCCTCAAAGTGAGCCACAGGGCTGCAGGCCATCAGAGGGTGTGCTCTCAGTCCCTGGAACCACCAGGCTGAATGAGACTAAAGAGAAATTGTAAATAACACCATCCACCAAACAGCAAGGTCAAAACTCACCCTGTGGAGCATGGCTGTTTAATTTTTCCAGGCTGAGGAAAAACATGAAGGAAGCCTCTTGGTATAATCTACACAGCTCTATGGAGCCCCCAGGCTGCTGGCTACAGGACCAGACATGGAAGCTCAAAGGCACACAGTCCTCTTACAAATAGGGACACTAAGGACTGGGGATGCAGTGAGCCCACCAAGGTGCCGTGACCTGCCAGGTGAAGGCTGTAATAAAAGAAAGGAGACACTAACTTATCAAACACACACAGATTTTTTTTTTCCACCTCCTGGAGGTCTTTCAGATTGCTGGATGCTATATGGGCTGCCTCGCAAATATTATGGCATTTAACCCACGCAATATGCCCACAAGGTAGGCATCGCTGTCTATAAGAGACAATAAGTGAAGATTAAGCAGGTAGCAAGAAAATAAATGCAAATCATATTTCAGCTCATTTAAGTACTAATAACCACACATCACTAATCTTTTCTCCCTGTGTTTATATAAAAGGTAACCAATGGACTGGGGAATAGTCTTTGGTAGTACAATTGCCCACAAGCTGCCCAGGGACTTGCTGACTTTGAGTGATATCCCATGCTTCTGCAAGCAGGCCTAGTCAACTCACGGATTCATCAAAATGGACTTGGGTAGAATTCTTTCTTTGATTGTAGTAGGTAGCTGTTCCAGCTTTGTCCTGGAAGTACTACCCCCATTGAGGCTTCCGGTAACTGCCATGCCTACAAGGCATGGCCGAGACAGGAGCACTTAAGACCTGAGATCCGGAGGTGCCGGCTCTCTTGGTTCCTGGATCCTGGACGCTGGAGGTAGGCTGAGCAGTTCTCCAGAGAACACCATTGGACTGCTCTTCACCTTTCCCAGACCCTGAACCTATCCCTTCACTTGTAAGTTACCCCACAAAATAAACCTCCCTTTTAACTACGTAGAGTTAGTTGCCTTAATATTTCAACCAATATTTGGTCTTTGCTGTCATTTTATAAACATGTTTTTGTCTATCTCTCCAGTAAAGACATGTGATAAACCATATTTATTATTCCTTGGCATGTACCCTACACAGATGTGGAGGGGTCCCAGGTGGCTGTGGTTCATGACCTCTCATACAGCGGTTTGACCTGGGACCTTGTGAAAGGGTTCCTAGAATAAACTGTTGGAGGAAAAAAAAAAAAAAAAGGACCTTAGCTGGAGCCAGGCCTTCACAGCTGTACACCTATGCAGCTGTGCAAGACCCTGTGCTTAGAAAGGATCTGGACTTGTCACCATCTTAAAATACCCAACAAGTCTGAACAAGAGACTCTGGTTTCCTGTTGTCCTGCAGCACACAGATTATGTAGCCATAATTATGCAGCCTCCTTTTGTTGAAGGAGCCTTCTTAGACTCCTGGTTTCCCTGGCCGTGTGTCCTTTGGACACTCTGTGCCCTCCCAGAGGCTCTCCAAATCCCGCAAGGGCAGGCACTTGGGCTTTGCTCACTGTTGTACCCTTAGTGCACAACCCAGGATACTTATATCCACACTGTCCAGTTCCCATTTGTTCAGCCAGAACAAAGGAAAGGGAAGGTCAGAGTCCACCATAGCCAGCTGAGTGTGGCCCAATCTGCCTGCTTCTGAGGCTCATGCTCCCCCATGGCACTAGGAAGCAGTGGGTAACAGAAATTCAGGACTGGCTTCCAGGGCCAGCTTTGCTCTGGAACAGATAAATGACCCTGGGCAAGCTCTTTAGCCTCCTGGGCTCTTACTGTCTTCAACTGTAAAATGGAAATGCAGGATTAATGTCAGAAAAAATAAGATACATGTGAGAAGCACTCGGAAGGGAGGCAGAAAGTGATCAGCAAATGTCAGCCATCCCCATCTCCCCAGATCGCCATGAACTCTCCCTTCCTGCTCTGCTGTCTCCCCGGAGATGAGCCATCCCTTGTCACCTATAGTCATAAAATTCCCCAGCCATGCTGAGCATTTAAACCATTTCTTGACAATGTTTAAATGTGCAAATTAGAAATGTCAACGCGCTGCCTTGAATGAACTCACCAAGGATGTGACAACAGTCCTCGGGGCTCTGGGTTTTAATAAAAGGAAAAATAACCAACAATATCAATTTTTTTTACAAAAGCACCTGATGTATGCTTTCCAAATTACCACTCTGCATTCCCCTCCTGTCTGTGCACTGCAGTTAAATTACCTCGCTCAGGAAATCTCTGCTACCAGGAGCCCGCCTGGCTCCTCACAAAGCCATACCAGTTTTAGCATCGCTCGGGTGTTATTGTGGGGAGCACAATGCACGGTGAGAGACAGCTCATCCTATTTGGTCAGCTTGCCCCAGCTGACAGTTTTATTTATCTCGTGGGAAAGAAAAAGGTTTGACATGGAGGTAGGAGTCGGGTGCAGTCCAGCCTCATCCTTCTTATACCCATCCTCCATCTTTGTACAGTGTTTTGGGGGAGGAACACCCCGTACTATGTCCCAGGAAATCTGGGTGCAGAAAGAGTGCTATGAAGCAAAAATGTGGGTAGTGACTGGGCTCTTCTCCAGAGGTACAGGGGGACACATAGGGGACTTCACTGAATGAGTGCCCAGTCGCCCAGGGGCTCCGGGGAAGCCAGGTAGAGTGCCTCACATTTCTTCATACCCTTGGCTATGTGACTTGACAGTTCTCTTCATTACAGGGAAGCTCTTCTTCAGCCTTCTTATCACTTGATCTGCCCAAGTGAATATTTCTCTGACCACCAAGAGGAGGCAGACATGCTGGCCCAGTCCACACCTTTCCAGATCTTGCCTGTTCTGGCCCTGTACTTTCAGAAGTGAGTCCCCTCACAGCTGTTCTCAAATAAACATGGGTTGTGAAAATCTGAGATCAAGGCTCCTTGAAAAATCTAGGCACACCGTATCTACAGCACCTCCCCAAAATATCTCTGTTGCCTCACCAACCTCTGAGCTATGCTGCAGTTATAGACAGTGTTATAGTAAGCCTTTGAGCATTGGGGCAGTTTTGTTACACAGCAAAGGCTAACAAATATGGGTGAGGGGAAAGACCTCTGCTCTCTGTGCTGAACTCTGAGAAACGTTCTGCACAATGTTGCCTATCTACACCAGTCAAGTGACTTCTTAGGCACTTCACAGCCTGGAAAAGCGAGATACAAACATGAATTTTAGCAAGTTCATGCAGGAACAAGCATGCGCTAACTCTCTGAATTCCAGGGACGGTCTTAAACGGAGGAAATGTTATCTCAAGATGAGGGTATGTGTGTGTGCTGGGAGTGGGGGTGGGGGATGACTTGCCCAAAGCCTGGCTACCAGGCTGGCGAGGCAGAATTAGGTCTCAGGGTGCAGGACACAAGGACCCCGAACCCAAGAAAGTGGAATAAGTGGTAAGGGCCTGGCTCAGGGAAAGGCATAGAGCTCTAGGGGAGCAGAGCAGGAGAGAGCTGGGAGAACTTAGATTTCATACCAGAGAGGCCTCCAGGGGCTGGGAGGAAATGGTTTATGTATGTATTTTTCTCGTTCTTTTGTGTAGCATTCGACCTTTCCCTTCTGCAGGGACAGTATTTTCCACCTACTTTGGTCTCTGATACAGCCACAGAGGCTGATCTGCGCATGGTTTGCCAGGGAACTCACTAAATATTACTGAGAGCACAACACGAGAGAAGGGGCATTGGGTTGGCTAGGGCCACTGCGAGTGCTGAGCTCACCTCAGAAACGAGTCTGATGGCAGCTGGAAATGAGAGTCAACTAGACTCAGAGGCCTGGAGCCATGGGACTGGTTCTCTAAAGTAGGGGACTCATTAAAGAATGGCTCAGCAAGAAATGGGGTGCTTGGGGCCGCAGGAAGTCTCCTCTCGATTGGTAGCTAAGCGTTGGCTCTCAGCTGAGCTGAACCTCCTAGCTCTCAACACTGATGGGAAGCCTCGGGGGGCTTCCTGAAGTCCACTGTGATGTGATTGTGCCCATCTGAGAAACAGTTGAATAGTGGCTTCCCTGTGGCTTCTGAACCCATGAGCAGCTCCAGCTCCCCAGCTAGCACTCAGGATGCAGTAGCCACTGTGATGTGGGGACAGGGAATCCTGTGGCCACCCTAGCCAGGAAAAGGCTGCACCATCCATCAGGGCACCCTGGCAGTGAAAAAGCGCTTGTCTTGCTGGAGCGTCCCCGCACCATTAATCAGTGTTCCCCAAACCAGCAGAAAAACTAGGTAGGCATCATTCCTGGAGCCCGGAGGAGGCCCCCAGAGAGTCAAACCCAGCAAGTTATTAATAAAATACTCCATCTTTCAGGGTGCCGTGTGAGGCACAGGGCTGGGGGTTGGGGCTGCTTTCCAAGGCATCCTGAGCAGATCTGTCTACCCTGAATTTTAAAGGAAAAGGATGCGGTGACAGGGAGGAGCTCCAGAGAGCAAGAAGAGCCGTACAGCCATCTGTGCTAACATACCGCATCTTCACGGACCAGTCCCCCACACTGCCATTTTCACTGGTCTCCCCCGTGAAAATATGGACAGCTTTCACCGTGGGAACAAGTCCTTTCCAGTAGACAGGACACAGCATTGGAATAAAATCTGGTCGCCAGCAACCCTGCTTTCTGCCTAGACCCCAAGGACTTCCAGACACCTCACCAGGTCTCCTTTGATGATGCTCTTGACTTCTTCATCTGTTTGGCTAGCGGTTCTGTTTTTTATTTGAAACAGAATCTTCCTATATGGCTCTGACTGGCCTTGAACCCCTGCTCCTCCTGCCTCAGCCTCCCCAGTGCTGGGATTACAGGGCTGTACCACCTCACCTTGCTGTCTTTGGGTTCTGATTTGGATGGAAAGCAGGAGGATCTCTTGCTGCTGTCTCAGTGTTCCCTTGTATAAATGCAGCACTTTGGAGTGTGTGTTTATTGCCTTAAGGATGCTCTGCTCTCTCGGATCTGCAAATGGCAGCTGAGCCAGGCCACAGCATCCCCGCCCCCCGCCGCACACCCCCCCCCCCCCCCGCTCCCTTACCATGAAGTCAATGCCCGGGGAGCAAGAAAGTGCTACACTGATAGAGAATTTTTCCAGCCAAGGTGAATGGCATTTGTTCCGTGTGCACAGGAGGTGACTGTCTTGCAGACATGATCTCATTTTCTTCTCTTCTACTCTAGGGTCATTGGTGAGGCTCTGCAGGCCCACCTGAGGGGTGAGCAAAGCGAGGTTTGCAGAGATGGTGCAGGAGGCACACACCCTGGGTGGAGGTAGCTGGCAGAAGTAGTTCCCCTGTCCCACCTATGGGGTCTGGAAATGGACACAGCCCGATGCGACACTGACTTCCATTCTGCCTGTGCTGTGTCAGGCTCAGGGATGGGTGACAGACCTTGCTTCGCTCACCCCTGAAGCTAAGGGGTCTACCTCCCAGGCAGGGCTTACACATGTGACATTACACGTCCTGTGCTGAAGGCTATTCGCGCCATCAGAAGTTGCCGTTGCCAGGAGTCCAAGGTCTATGACTATAACCCTAGCCTGCAGGTAGCAAACCTGGGATTCAAACCTGCTCTTTCCTTCCCATGCTTGGCCATATGTGAGATAGTGCCGTAAGCAGTAATGTTCATGGGCTCCAGGATCTTGGTCTCGATGTCTCTCTGTGTCTGTCTCTGTCTGTCTCTCTGTCTCTCTGTCTCTGTCTCTGTCTCTGTCTCTCTCTCTCTCTCTCTCTCTCATTCTATACACCTCTGTCTCTCTTTTCCCCCTAGGAATGGGACCCACGTATTGAATATGGCAGGCAAGCAAGCACTCTCTACCTGTCTACCACTAAGCTATGTGTCCAGTGTAGAAGCCTTTAGGGGACCAGCTCTGGGTGGGCAGGGGATGGAGATGTGTGAAGTGAGGCTGGGAATTCTCAAGGATCCTGAAGTGGTTGTTACCACAGTGTTAAAAGCTGAGGCCAAGGCTAAAACCACTATGCACATGGGACTTAAGAGAACGATTACTTCTGTGTCTTGTTATTTTATTTTGCTTGTTATGATTTCCTTTCTGCAAAAAGCAGCAGTTCTCAGCCTCTAGGATTCATGAGTGAGAAAACTGCCCCCAGGTAGAGACCACCATCAGGCAGAACTGACTCTTTGCTGCGTCAGAATGATGTGGACCACCAGGACCTCAGCACCATCTCGTCACCTTTCTGAAAGAGAACAGTTTTCACATCAGGGCAAGATCCAGCTCCGACCTTTATCTGCACTGTGGGAGCCCTCATAGGGAACCCTGCCGTTATTTCTGCCTCCTTCTGCAGCAGATTGCCCAAGTCTTGGGTGGGCCCAGCCAGCATTCCTGGTGTTGAATATCCCCATCTGGCCACTTGGGATGCTGGGGACTGGGGAGGTGTCTATTTCCTACAATTACCAAGCATTAATGTAACCACTGAAGTGGCGCGCCAGCTGGAAAGGATGGAGCCTGACATCCCGAAAAGACAGACAGCTAAATAAGTCATAGGCCTACAGACAGCCCGGCTGCCAGGCTTATGTAACCGGCTCCCCCTGGCTCCCTTTCGGCCAGCCTCTTGAGCAGTCTGGCTTTTTCTGTGTGTGCTTTTGCTTTGTTTTCTGAGACCTCACCTCCACAATAGGCAGGGAAGGGATCAGACACGAAAGGGATCCCAGTGGGGAACAGGGTACAGGTGCCTCCTCATTTGTCTCCAGGCTCAGGACCACAGCCCAGACTTCTATGGGAGCCAGGATGCAGCCAGGAGAGATGCGTGGCACTGCAGGGCTCTGCATGTGAGTGCAGGTGTGGTTGTTGGCTGGGCACATGCTGGCAGGAGGCAGGCACCTGCCCTCTCGCCTTTTAGAAAGGCAAGTTCAGTTAATACAATTTAATGCATCTGAGGCCTTGGGGAAAAGGCTGCTTGGGCAGCAGGAAGCCACCAATTCTCTGTCAGCCCACTTTCCTGCAGGCGCCAGATCCACATGTAAGATCCACATAAGGGGCCTGGCTGGCATATAGCTCAGCAGTGAACTGGGAGATGGCCACTCTATTGGACAGTGCTTCAGCTGGCTATGGAGGCCTCTGCATACTCTGTACATCCCTAAATATATAACGAAGTGACCAGTCACCATGATGATAACTAACATGCACTGTCACCCAGCGCTGGGCATCTCATCTGACGGAATGTCCACACATGACAGGAGGCAGATCCTGCGATGCTTTCCAGCTGACAGCCAAGGGCTCACAGACTTGGAGAGGTTCAGCTACTGGCCACACAGGGACACAGATGTCACTGTGGCAGCCCAGGTGAGAATGCTCGGAGATCAGGACTCAGTGTTTCTCAAAGCCACCTGTGGATGGGGTTATCTGGAGTCCTTATTGAAAACAAAGCTCCCTGGACCCTGATGCAGACCTGTTCAATTAGAAGTCTCAGTAAAGAGGCCTGGCAGCCTGGAGAGTTAATCAGTCCCCCCACCCCCCAGCTCTGGCCATGGGTCCACCTGAGCAATGATTACACACATATTGTCAAGTTAGTACTTCTAGAAGGGTGTCCAGCCTTTTGACATTGTGACACATTGTCATCTACAAAGTTTGTGCTCAAGAACCACAACTTATTTCCTCCCACAGTTGCCCCCAAAATCTCATAGTGAAGTCAGACATGGTGGGACAGGCCTGCAGTCTCAGTATTGGGGAGACAGGCAGGAGGACTGATATAAATTCAAGGTTAGCCTAGTCCACACAGAGAGTTCCAGGTGAAGGATACATGATAAGCTGTTGTTACAAAAAATCCCCCTCCCCCCAAAAAAACAAACAACATCCCCATTAAGTAGTTATCAGTTCTGTGTTGGCCTGCATTCCTGGCCATCCTTGTGGCCCATGGGCCTCAGGAACATGTCTGAATTCTAAAGCGTTTAAAATAGTGCTGCTAGAATATTACAGATGCTCCTCAACTTATGATATAATTATCTCCAAATAAACCCATTGTATATGGAAGATACTGTATATCAGAAATGCTTGTGGGCTGGAGAGATGGCTCAGTGGTTAAGACCACTGGCTGCTCTTCCACAGGTCCTGAGTTCAATTCCCAGCACCCACGTGGTGGTTTACAACCAACTATAATTTGACCTGGTTCCCTCTTCTCACATGTACTCAGAACACTGTATACATAATAAATAAATAAATCTTTTAAAAAAGAATGAAAGGCATGAAAAAATGGGTTGTCATAGTCAATGTTTAAAAAAATAAAAGAAATGCTTATAATACACCTGACTTTCTGGACTTCATAACTTAGCCTGGACTTCTTTAGGCATACTCAGAGCACTCAAGGTAGCCTACTGTTGGGCAAAACCATCGAACACAAAGCCTTTATAATATGGTGTTGAATATTTTGTGTAACTGATTGACCACCACACCGGGAGCAGAGAACAGAATGGATGTACAGGTATGCTTTGCACCATCTCAGGAGTGAAACTGATCAGTCAGATCCACCATAAGTTGAAGACCATCTGCAGTGATGATAGCCATTTTTTTTTTCAGGTGATTCCATCTACTTTTCCAATCAGCAAGCTAAGCTTAGCTTGAGATCTGTCAGGCACCTGAGAAGGCTCCTCTCTGAGTCCCAAGTGTAGATCTGGCTTTCAAAGTCAGGGTCAGAATCAGGGCACACGAGAGAGAGAGGAGTTTGGGTGGCAGGAAGCTGTGCTCCCCGGGGAAGCTGTTCAGGGCCTTATTTACACCCAGCTCCTCCAACACCAGCAGGAGCTGTCTTGGCAATGCATGTAGGCACACTGCACATGCTAGACAAAGCAAGCGATTTTCCTGGGGTGATTTCAGCTCTCGGTGCACTGGTTCTAGCCTTCAACCCCTTCCCTCCTACCTTCCAGATGTCTCACGTGGGCATTTCTATGGCTTGTCTGTATCATACTAAACTTATCCCAGGCCTGAGATCTCCAGCCTCAACAATACTGACTCCTAGAAGGCAAGAGTACAAAGATCACACTATGTTACCCCTTACTAAATGAGGTGTGTGTGGTCCAAGTTTAAATCCTTTGTGTAAGATGTAAAAGTCACCTAACCCCCCTCTTTGCCCCTCTCCAACCAAGAGGTTTCCTAAATTACTGTTTGATATACTAGATTATAAATGTGGTGGTAAGGAGCAAGAATGGGGTGCCTATGGGACACCCTGGAATATAAGAGCCACAGCAGGAAATGAAGGGCTTCCGGATGCCGAGGACTCACAAGAGTGCTGCACATGGGTCACAGCAACATGGAATGTCGCTTCGTGGATGTCACAAGCAACGAGTTTCTCTTTTACCAGCCCTGCTCAGGCTAGCCCAGGAGATCCCATGGGGGTCTTAGTCCCACCTCCTCCGTCACTTGCCCTGTCAATGAGACTTGAGATTGTTTGGGGAGGCACCAACTTGTGCTGTCATGTGTCAGTGTTACCTAATCTCCGTGGGGACAGGCCCATGGCTACAGTTCAGCTGCTTTGGAAAATGACTCGACTGTGGTTAAGAATGGGCTTGCATCCACACCAGACTTCAGCCAGCAAACTCGGAGCTTGCTCTCACACAGTCAGCCGAGCTGTGTGGCTGTCTATGGCTGCTTGATGAGCCAGGCTTTCTTTTCCCGGTGGGTCCCCACCCCAAGCCCAGCCCAATGCCACTGCAAATGGTGCCTGCAAGGTGGCCTGGCCAGGCTACATAAGTTCTATAACTCGCATCAAAGCTAAGAAAAATGCAGAGGAAGGAAGGGTCTGGTTAAACCTGCTTGCTGTGGACTCTCACTGCGGCCTGGGCTTGTCTTGGATGCCACTTCCTACAATTATGAGTAATTGTCCCTCCTAGACAGGGAAAACCAGCGCATCTACGAAGAGATGTGCATATGTATGCCAATGTAGTGTAGACCAGCCTCTTAAACCATGGGTCGTGATCCCATAAGGACTGTTCACATAACCAACTGCAAAGGTATCCAAAACCCGGTGAACAGTGAAATGTCTTTGAACATGTCACAACAAGAAATCAATTCTAAAAAATGCATTATAAATTGGATATGCTTCTGACTGCCCTACTCAGGTTGTAGTCCATGACTTCATTACAGCCTTGGTTCTGAACACAAAACATACACGCTTAGTGTCTAAGTTACCTTTCTACTGCTGTGATGAAACACCATGACCTCCAGGAGGAAAGAGCCTATATCAGCTTACAACTCACAGTCTGTCATCCAGGGAAGTCGGGCAGGAGCACAAGTCTGGGACCTGGAGACAGGAAATGACGCAGAGGCCATGGAGGCCAAGTTCTGCTTGCTGGCTGGTTCCTCACAGCTTGCTCAGCCAGCTTTCTTGTACCATCCAGGACCATCCAACCAGAGGTGGCCCTGCCCACACTAGGATGGGCCTACCCACACAAATCGATTGTCATTTATGAAAATGTACCACAAGTTTGCCCACAGGCCAGTCTGGTGGGACATCTCCTCAACTGAGGTTCCTTCTTCCAGAGTGACGCTGGCCTGTGTCAACCTGACATAAAAATTAACCAGCACACTTAGCATCACGCATGCCACCGTGCCGTGAAATACCAACGACTGCATCCCCAAACACCTCACTCAGCCAGGGTGGTCCTAAGTTCTGAACTACAATTCAGCTTCACTGTACGCACAACATTTCCTGCTCTGACAGAAACAGAATGGTTTCTGTATGGCAAACTAAGAGTTTCCTACTTTCCTACCACAATCTCTTAGCACGTATCGAATCAGTATACTTCTGGAATCCATTGTGTTAGAATGTTTGATTTTAAAAATCCATCTTTGAGTCACTGACTTGAGTTTCATTTTAAAAACTCTTCTGGTAAATGAATTTTAGCTGGGAACTAGAACAGAATTTCCAGCAATTTCTGTGGTGGCCCCAAACACACTCCTACCATTGATGTAACAGTATTTCCAGTGCTGATGATAATAAAAATCAAAATGTCAATCAGCGATGTTCTATGTCCTGTAGTATTAAATATTCAGTGGAGATTTAATTCTTTGTGGTAAAAATAAATAGGCCACACTCATCTAATTAATATAAATTTTTGTCTTTAATAAGTGGTAAAATAAAATGTATAATAAAGAATTGATTTCAAGTAAGTTTCATTATGATTTATTGCCAGTAATTGATTGTATGTATTTTATAGACCTATATTCCCTGGGTTTCATAAACATTTTGGAGACAAAAGGGGTTGTGAATGTGAAAAGTTTATGAAATCTTAGTAGAGAACAGAGCTAGCATTAAAAACCGGTATAGAAAAGGTGGGTTGTTCAAATCTGGGCATGTGGCAGATGACCTTCCTTAAGGACAATATTAAAGCCTTGCTTTCACAGCACACAAAGAGATTAACAACTCATATTCAAAAGGACAACACAAACTTCAACATCATTAGCAGGAAATGCCCGTAGAGACAGCTCTTAAGAAAGCCATAGTTGAAAAAAAAAGATCAATTTGACCAAAACAAAATTTAAAATCGTCCCTAAGACAAAATGTCCCTCAAAGAAAAGTCAATAATAAAGAATACACTGGGAAAGGGGTCCGTAATATAATACAGAATTTAAAAATCCTTTCCCAACTGGATATTCAGAAACACAGAGAAGTGCGTGGGGATCTGAGACCAGAGGAAGAAAATAAGTGTGAGACCCCACTGCACACCAAAGCTGTTCGGTGAAAATGGAAAAGTCTAGTAATAGTGAGGATGGGTGAGAACGTGGAGGCCCGGAACCCTCTGAGGTGCCTTGTGACCCTGTGCACGCTCTGGAGGACAGGCTGGCACAGGCCAGCTGTCAACTTGAGTGCTCCGGGAGTCCACAGTTCCACCTAGACACCCAGGATGGATGGCAATGGCAGAGACCGGGGACAGACTGCAGAGCACATCACCATCCAAACGAGCCAGGAGCCCTGTGCTTCCACACAGATGTGCTTGGAAACAATACGGGGTGGAAAAAATCGAGTCGGAGAGCTTGCGGTTGAGCATGCAAATGGAACCCATGTATGATTTATGAACACACACACACACAGAGGGAACAGAGCACAACACAGAGACAGATTGCAGGACCATGCCCCAAATTCAAGATCAAGGCTGCCTCAGGGGAGAAAGGAAAAAACACAGGAACTGTAAGAGGAAGAATTTTGGCTTTAATGAAAACGTCTGACTTCTTTTATTTGAGAAAAATCATGCAAATATGAGAAATTATTAACATCAATTAATTCTGGTGGGTGGTTCTTATATTCTCCTCATTTTAATTACTAAAAAAGAAGCATGAATCCTAAGGATAAAAACTTAAAAATTCATCATGTGGGAAAAAAATCATCTATGTTCATCATGGGCCTCCCCTTCCCCCCAACTCCCTTCCACTCCCCTCCCCCCAGGCAGGACAGATAGGGCGCTCCATGGGCACACGCTGCTGAGCTGATGGCCATCCTCTGGGTGCTGCCTTATTTTGTCTCCACAATTTCTAAGACAGTCCTCATTGTCTCGGGAAGAAAGCTGTGTTTGAGAAGGTTAAATGATTTCCCAATGCTCCACGGACAGTAGGTTCTGAACTTGAACTTGACTCTACGTTATTTTGGTGCAGACAGGGAAGCAGACGTTAATGGACAGTGGAGACGAAGTGTGTGTGTGTGACATGGGTGTTGATCTGCTTGGATAAGCAGCACAGCAACCCTATGCAAAGGGAAGTATTCTTTTTAGATTAAATCACATCCATTTGTTCTATGTACATGTCAGGGGGGTGCATGCCATGAAAACTCACAGGAGTCAGTTCTCTCCACCATGTGGGTGCTGGGGATTGAACTCAGGTCAGCAGACTTGGCAGCAAGCACCTTTACCACTGAGCAAGTTGAGCCAGCCCCATTAAATTATTGCCAACCAAACCTCAACTGTAAGGTTGCTGGATTACTTTTTTTTCAGTGCAGGGGGATTGAACCTATGATGTCATGCACATGAACAATGAGAGAATGACTCTAATATGAAGGAAAATAAGGGGCAGTGGAGGAAGGTTCCAATGCATAAGGGCCAGGTAAGGCATTTTTCTGTGGAGAGATGCACTCAGCCTTGGCTAAGGTTGTGCATTGCCAGGGGCCTGCTGGAGGGAGACGCTCAGAGAAAGCCTGTGTTTGCCTCCGGTCTGTACCTTCATGGTGTCCGCTCCACTGTAGTTGAGGCTACACAGAATCCGTCTGTCCTGGGTCCTAGAGCCTCCTTCATTCTCTCACACACACCCCCGGTGTGACTCTAGTCACTATCCACCCTCACACAGCCAGGGTTCCTGGGTTGCCTCAGGCCAGTCACTCACCCTCTCTGTGCTATCTGCTCTTGCGCAAAGATGGGGATCTAGGAACCCTAAGCAGGAGAAGGGAGGCAACTGGGAATAGAAGAGCCCCGACTGAGGGAAGAGACTGGAGTTGCCCCCTGCTGAGGGTAGATGGCATTCCCAGAGCACCTGGGCAGTGTGGCTGACTTGGGAGGCTGTGGACCTACACAGAACAGTTGCCAGCTGGCTTCTGGAGAGCGGGAAAATGTTAGCGCAGCAAGCTTCAAGCAGCACCGCACAGACTAGATGTTCAATAAACAAGAACAGAAGGAGTTTGGGGCTCCAGGCTAGGTGTGCAAGCCATGCCAGCTGAGTGGCCAGGCTGACTGGGCATGAGGGAATGGGCACGGGTCGAGACCACAGGCAAAGGGCATGGACACCTGGGCAGTCAGCAGGGATTCTAAATACCAAGCTATGAGACAGAGGCAGAAGTCCCAGCATAAGAAACATAAACCCAAGGGCAGAGAATGAATTCAGCATGATACCTGTCCACATGATATGCCTGGGCTCCAATCAGGTATACTTCCAGATGTCACCCGCTGATAAGAAGGGCACAGCAAACACAAAGGTACCTTGGTTAGAGACAGGGCTGGACCTGGTATACACATGGACAGTGGTGCTCAGGGGACCACAGTCAGAAGACAGCAAAGGGAGAAGGTAGGAACAGCCTGGCAAGAACTCAATTGATTGTGTCGCAGGCCACCCGCTGTCTTGCCTTTCTGTGGGAGGCTGCTGTCTTTTATGATACCATAATGACCACAATGACTTTAATTGTCCCCCTACCCAAGAGGCTGTCCTGTGATGCTGTCACTCTAAATGCTACTGTGCATTAGTTATTGGACAGTACAGTAACTCTATAAGGAAAGGATTATTGCCTTCAAGAGGAAGCAAGAGGCTGACCTGGGCACAGTGAGAGCTGGGAATCGAATTCCAAAGCCTATGTTACTAACGGTTGGGCTCTACAAGCCGTCATGTGTGAACAGCATTGCAGCACTTACAAGAGCTTTCTGGCTTTCCCCATCTGTGCCTCCAGAGGTCTTAGTGATGAGCCCACCACCACCAGGGTGGATGGCATCCACTGGCAGTCTTGGGTGTCAGGAGGAAGTACTAAGCCATAGGGATGCCAGCTTTCCCAAGGGAAACACTACATTTAATTCTCATCTTGGCCCTAGAGTTCTTTCTGTCACCCGGGAGACACTGATTATCCTCTGATAACTCATTTTCCCTCACTGAAGAACAGAATAAGAAGAGTATCACCAAAGGCTCATGGGAACTGTGTGGGATGATGTTTATATACTACCTGGCCAACCCAAGAAACCTTGTCTTAGGGATGACCAATGGGTTTCAGTAAGTCTTCCTATGGAAGCTTTTTTAGCTTTTTTCAAGCCTTTCTTTTTAAATGGAGCTGTGGTTAAAAGCCTGGCTTTTAGTCAGGTGGGTCCAAGTGAGAATCTAGGCCCTGCTAGCTGTGAACTCTCAAGGCAGTAGGTTACCTCTCTGTGTCTCTGTCTTGCTATCCACTCAACTCTCTCTCCCCAGCCCCAACTCTTTCTCACGTGTTGCAGTATCCCTCCTGACTTCAGACTCATAACCAGGTAGCAGATGCTGCGCTGAGCGAGTGTTCTGTGGTGTGTGTGTGTGTGTGTGTGTGTGTGTGTGTGTGTGTGTGTGTGTGTGTGTGTCCCAGTGCAGGAGTGCCCCAGCTGGTGTAGCCCCAGCCCGTATCCCTGGAGCAGAAACACCCACCGGGGCTGAGTCGATTCCTGGCATTCTGAGATAACATGCTTGCCGGTCTGTGTTCCAGGCGCTTTGTGAGCAGCGATGGACTGGAGGACAGGGAAGACCAGCGCAGGGACTGAAGCTGCCATGCTAGTCTCATTACCTGCAACCTGAACAGGTACACTCGGGGGAAGGGCAGAATGTCACTGTGCACAATTACACTGAGTGTGATCTGCATGTGACCCCAGAGGCACATCCCTGCTTATACCTCGGTTTTTCCACCCTGTAAAGTGAGATGACAGGGATGCTGTGAATTGAAATGAGACAAAAGCTGAAAAATGCCAGGCACATGAACACTGAACGAAGGAAGGCCGGAGGAGGGGCTGCATCTGGGGAACAGCATTTAAAGGGTTTGGCTAAATTCTTCTTTCTTGCTAAAGAACTTTTTCTTTAAAAGCACTCAGATCTTCCTGCAAATTTGTTGAGGCAAATCCCATTAGTGCCGGTTCCATTTTCCAACTTTGAGCCTCCCGAATAAGCCTGTGATCTTTGAAGCACCAAGGAACCATCCCAGTCACCGAAGGTCAGCACCCACCAGCAATTCAGGTCCGTTTCTCAGGGAAAGGAAATTAAAAACTTGAACTCTGATTTTTACTGTTGATCTGCTCCAACCTGAGAAAATGTAAACTCCGGGTTTTTCCATCAAGGAATGCAGAATGCAAAGGCTGAATGCCACCCCTGTCAGGTCATTGTTAAATGAGTGTACCCACAACAGAAAAGCATGCCCCTCAAAGCCTCTGTCACCCTGTCCTTCAGGAGCAGAAGCAGCACTCACTCTTAATGGCCAGATACTGCAATCACTGCACCTCTGTTTGCTGAGCCCTGGCTCCATTTAGGAGGTCATGGAGACCAAGAACACCCAGCAGAGACTCCACAAGGGCTGCAGAGGCCACTCACCTAGGGTCCACCTGGGACTCCAGAAAGAGGAAGAGGAAGAGGAGAGAGAGGAGGAGGAGAGAGGGGGAGAGAGAAAGGCGAGGGAGGGAAAGAGAGGAGGAGGAGAGGGAGGGAGGGAAGGAGAGGGGGAAAGGAGGAGAGAGAGGAGGAGAGGGAGAGGAGAGAGAGGAGGAGGAGAAAAAGAGGAGAGGAAAATGAAAGAAGAGGAGAAGGGAGAGAAGGGGAAAGAGAAAGACGAGGGAGAGGAGGAGAATAAAATGGGAGGGGGACGAGGAAGAAAGGCTAGATGGTGAGGAGAAAAGGAAGAAAGAGGCGGAAGAGACAGGAGGAGGAGAAGGGGAAACAGGGAGGAATCACAGCAAGAGCAACCAGCAGAAATCCTCCAACGATTTGTTCCAATGGGAACCAAACCCTCGAAGACAGCCACACAGCCCCGAAGCACAGTGTCTGTTCGGATGCTGCACCAAGATAAATGCTGTCAAGAGCTCCATGTCTGTCCAAGAGAGGAGGGGCGAGGAGAGGAGACTGTCCGGAGGAAAGGCATCTGTGGCCGGGGACGGGGAGTTTGAGAAGGCCACAAAAGCAGGGGATGTTCCTCACCCAGCATGCTGTCTGCACAGAACACGTACCCCAAGACACGGGCAGACAAGCCAATGGATGGACTTTGCAAATGGGGCTGCTGCTACCCTGTCCTTCTTTACAGAGCCTGGGACATTTGTGACACATCATTAGGACATCTGGTGATTTGTGTAACATCAGTTCTCTCCATTGAATGATCACCGGCATTGCCTGTATTGCCGCCATGGAGTCTTTAGTACCTAGGCCATCATCTGGAGTAAGTAGCTGCTTAAGAAACGCTCATTGACTTATGGACCAGGGACAGACTGCTCACACGAAGAGAGGCTAAAGGAACTTAGGAGTGTGGATGTTTGCTGTGGGTTTGGAAGGCAGCTGCCTGCCCCATTCGTACCATCTCTCTCAATTGCATGCACACATACATTGACCTTCACCTCAGCTTCCTATCCAGGAGGTCAAGGCCGCTGTGGCAAACCAAGGATGCCCCAGTGGCATTGTATAATTAGGAAGCCATGTATGGCAGATATAGGGTGTGTATTACAGTTCACAGATGGTAGTGACATGAACATAATTGAGAGACAGGTGGTTGGCTGTTATCAAGGGTCTGGGAGCCTGTCTTTCCTCTTACCTGCTGGGGTGGGGTTCCCAGAAGCTTCATTAAGGCATGATGCCTACTGATTCAGCATGCTCTGCCTGGCATTCTGAGATTCCTTGGAAACCTCCCACATTGGTGTTGCCCGAGGCCCTGGAAGTGTCAATCAGAGCAGCTGAGCTGGGATGACAGCACTGAGGGCCCTGGGTATGCGCTATGAAGGACATACAAGGATAAGTGACCACCGCTTGTTCTTGTCACTGGGAATCCTCTGGCCCAGGCTCTGCTCTGTGTCTTTGCATCACCCAGCACTGCTGAAATTTACTATCTGGGTTGACTTGGGTGTCAAGTTTCTAATCCTCAAGAAGGTGAAGCCCTTGAGGGCAGCCCCTCTTCACTGTTGGGTCCCCAGCACTTGGGATTTATCTAACCACACTGGAACATGAGCTAACTGAACAATAAAAACAGTGAGTGAATGGCTGCCTTCTAAGAAGGAAGATGATAAGCCCAGCTTGGTCCAATGACCAGGGAGTGTGTATCACTTTCACAGCAGGGCGGGGCAAGGGGCTTGCATGGGAATGGAGAGGAGCAGAGGTAACCAACCAATGCGGAAGGAAGTCACCAACATGGTAGGTAGAGGCTGAGGAAAAGGGAGTGCTGTGGGATAACCCTTTTGTACACTGGCTTAATAAAATGCTGATTGGCCAGTAGCCAGGCAGGAAGTATAGGTGGGATAAGCAGACAAGGAGAATTCTGGGAAGAGAAAGGCTGAGCCAGGAGAGCCAGCCTGCCGTCCAGGGAGCAGCATGTAATGGCACACAGGTAAAACCACGAACACATGGCGACATATAGATGAACAGAAATGGGCTGAGTTTAAGTGTAAGAGCTAGTCAGTGATAGGCCTGAGCTAGTGGCTGAACAGTTTTAATTAATATAAGCCTCTGTGTGTTTACTTGGGTCTGAGAGGCTGTGGACTGGGCGGGACACAGGAAAAACTTTCAGCTACAAGAGGGTCCATACCCTAGCCCTCATTTAGAGTTATGAAGCCTGATTCTTCAGAAACGAAGACCCACTCACAGCCTGCAGTGTCCCTGTGGGAGAGACTGGGGACTGTCTTATAAGCACCCACCATATTTGAGGACCTGGACCGTCAGCTGCTGAGTGAGTGTCTTCCCAGGAAATGCATGAAGTCACTCCCTCCTGGGCAGTGGTATGCTGGGACTAGTTGATATGGCTGCCCATTTTCAAACCAGGGACAACTCTGAGGGGTGCTCCAACCTCTTATGGAATCAGCTATGAGATTGGCTATGGCTTATATGGCAATTATATTCAAACTGAACTTCTCCCTCTCTGTCCGGTGCTAATACACCTGAGTAGATACCAGGACCACACCCCAACACCCTTCACAGACACCTTAGTAAGCCTCTTCCAGGAAATACAAATTAAAATGACACCCAAGAGACATTTTGGAGATCATGAAAGCCCAACTAGGGTTCCAGCCAGTCTAGTGGCATCAGCTCCCATCACCCCAATTTTCTCTCCACTGAGAGGCACAGGATAAAGGGGAGCCTTATTCCTTACCAGAAGTTGTTACTTGCTGAGTGAGGATGCTGTTGGTTCTGGCTCCAGATTTCACCCTTCCTAGTTCCATGATTCTAAGCAAATCTCTTCTATTTCCTCATTTGTAAAATAGGACTCTGACTTCACTGGTTGTTGGGTTCTAGAACACAATCTACTCACGCACCAGGCACGGCAGTTCTCAGGCACAGCCATTTTGCAAGGTGTCTGAGTGTCTTCTCAACTCCTGTAGGGACCACAGGCTTGCAGGTCTGTAGTCCAGCCGTGACCCTCTGCTTTTCTATGCTATGACGGGGGTGGTGGTGGGGGGGGGGGGGTGAGCATCTGAAACTGTGTCTAAAGGGCTGCCTTCCTGCTGCCTCACTTCTCACAGGGAGCTTTCAAAATGAAAGATGCTCTTATTAGCCAAAGTGTCTGAAATTTTCTTATCCCTAATTCAGATCATCCAGGAACAGGCCGTTTCCATAAATCAGCCAGCCACAATAGACCTGCCCAGGCACAGCATAATGATGACAATAATGAGTGTGTGCATTTATGCAGTGCCTTTGTTCTGCAAAGCGCTGAACAATCGGCCATCATTAACTCATTAATCCCACAGCTATCCCTGAAAGGCAGGCCAGGCTGGAGCCTCTCCTCTTGAATAGGCAGGGAAATGACCTGGGGAGACTGACCTCTGGTTCTGTGCAGAGCTTCTCCGCTCAGGGGCTCAGTGAGCTCACTTGTAACTTGACGAGGTGGGCACTGGTTGCTGTGGTCTGAATATAATCTTACCCAGCCAGGAACATGTTGAGGTTTGATTGTCAACTCAGCTGTCAGGAGAAGGGACTGGTAGAGGGTCTAACTCCCGGGGGTGAAACCCCAGGAATGGATTAGATCTTTTCTTATATAAATTCTTATTGTCATAGGACTGGATGAGGCTGAGAAAGTGGGTTGTTAGGAAGTGAGTGTTGACATCAAGCTATGCTCTGCCCTAAGTTACTCCACACTGTTTAAAACAATGTCTTTTCAGAGTGTGCCTTGTCTGGCCAGACTTCGTTTTACTTTTGACTCCATTTTACGGGTGGCTCTGCACCTGCATGGACATGTAAAGTTCCATCTGTCCAGCACCATCCCCCCACACAGACTGGTCGGAGAAGAAAGGACGCCACCCTACAACCCACTGGGGTGAACTGGGGCTATGGAAGCAGATGGGTGTATGGCAATCATAGCAGGAAGCCAGGCTGGAGACCTCATCAGACACACGAGACGGAGGAAAGAGTGTGACGCCCTCACCTGCACCCTATGAAGAAGTGGACACCCAGCACAGATACGACCCCAGCCATGTAACTGTCATCTGAATGCTGCTGTGTGCCAGGGAATGAGAAGCAGAGAACTCCTAACTGTCCCAGGAGCTTCAGCTGGACTCCATCTCCATTGTCACCCCATCTGGATATGCCATCCCTCCCTCCATCCATCCATCCATCCATCCATCCATCTACCTATCCATCCATCCCTCCATCCCTCCATCCATCCACCTATCCATCCATCCCTCCATCCACCTATCCATCCATCCATCCATCCACCCACCCATCCACCTATCTATCTATCCATCCATCCATCCATCCACCTATCCATCCATCCAACTATCCATCCATCCATCCATCCACCTATCCATCCATCCAACTATCCATCCATCCATCCATCCACCTATCCATCCATCCAACTATCCATCCATCCATCCATCCACCTATCCATCCATCCATCCACCTATCCATCCATCCATCCATCCATCCATCCACCCATCCATCCACCTATCTATCCATCCATCCATCCACCTATCCATCCATCCAACTATCCATCCATCCACCTATCCATCCATCCATCCACCTATCCATCCATCCATCCATCCATCCATCCATCCATCCATCCATCCATCCACCTATCCATCCATCCATCCATCCATCCATCCATCCATCCATCCATCCACTGGGTGGATGCCTTTCACTTCACCTCACTCCTGCAGCTCAACTCTGACCCAATAGTTTCTCCTTCATCTGTGTTTGGGGTTCAGTCCATTTTCTCACCCCCATAGAGACTACTCTGCATTTCTACCAGTTCCTTAGCGCTGGAATTTTAGGGCTCTCTGAAGCTCCTTGCCTCTTGAACCCTGTGTAGCCCTTCTGTAACTTACATATCAATAACTGACAGATAGACAGACAGACAGACAGACAGACAGATAGATAGACAGACAGACACATACATACATACATACATACATACATACATACATACATACATACATAGACAGACAGACAGCTAGAAGATAGATTGATGATCCTGGATCATCTAGCAAAGAGTGCAATCAGGATCCAAGCCAGGCTGGCTGACTCTGAACCCTTATACCAAGGACAGCTGCCCAGATGTGGTACTCATAAGACAACAGAATGCCAGAGGCCCATACTGAAGCCAGAGCTAGAATGAAGGACAACAAGGTGCAGGTCACAGACCAGTCATGTGTTACAGAGCTAGTAAGGGAAGATCAGAATTTCTGACCTCAGAGTGGCCTTTGTCTCCAGGCTCATGCTTCAAGGCTACTGAAGTCACTGAGAACTTAGTCTGGATAAATGTCAATGTCCCCTTGACTTGGGCTGGAGAAGATGAGGAGGGCCTTGGTGGCAATTGGGAAGAAGGTGCAATCCAGGTGAAGGCATGAAGGACAGGGACAGACAAGCCCACTGTCTTCTTCATATCAGAGGCCCGCCCACTCTGCAATGAATGAATCCAGGCAGCAGCTCGCTCCTCCACCTCCGCTCCCCTTCCTTCTCCATTTAGTTTTTTTTAATTTTTTTTATTTTTATTTTTTGATACAGAGTCTCTGTCTCTCCACATAAACTTAAAATCTTTCTACCTCAGACTAGGAAGTGTATGCATAACCCTATCAAAGATCTTAAAAGAAATCAAATCCTGTCCCGCCCCTGGTAAAAGCCATCCAGTGTCTTTCTATGTGAACCCCTTTTCCTGATACACAAGCCCCCATTCTGGCCCACTTCTCCAAAGCGCCTCCACATCCCAAACACACTGGTCCTTTCGGACCCTGAAACACGCTGTATGCCAGCCAGAGGAATCCCTGGTCCGTTCCAGACATTTCAACATTAATTCTCCTCCTGGTCTTCCATTGGCTGACTTGTGCTTGTTAATTTCTCCCTTTGTTTATTATTTTTTATTAAAACATAAGCTCCACGCCTGAGCGCTTTATGCATGTTTTGGTAATGATACCGTGCCCCGCCTGGAGAGCAGTTGGGTCCCTACATGTAATAACTACCTCACAGAGTGCTTATTATAGGAAACATGCCCACGATTTACATAAGTCAGATCCTTTCATCCTCCCAATACCCGGAACGTGTTGTTCCCATTATCATCCCCATCTCACAGGTAAGGGAGCTGAGGGAGAGGAACTGATATAATGTGTCTAAGTCACACACCGGTCAGTGACAGAGCAGGGTCATGGATGTCAACTGCCTAGTCACACCTCACCAAGGCATTCTTCCTGCCCTTGCACTCAGCCCAAACTCCTTAAAATAAGGCGAAAGACCAGTATGGCCCAGCTTCCCAGTTTTGCCTACTATTCCTGATGCATACAGTAGGTACCAACCTTGGCGTTGCATACAGTAGGTACCAACCTTGGGGGGCCTTCTGGAAGCCCTCGTCTTCTTGTCAGCCACTTGCTTTTGCTGTCCCTACTTTACCGGGCATCCACTTCCCTGACCCGTTCACCCCTCAGGACATCCCCTCAAGCTGTGGGACAAAATAAACCTTCTTTCCCAAGTGACTTTTGTCAGGTATTCTGTCTCAGCAATAAAAAGTGACTAATATGTCGCTTAATCTGCAATTAAATATATGACGCAAACACATTAGTAAATGTATGTGTTTTAATATAACACACATGTGTATATACACAGTTCTTAGTAAGATTTATAAATATATAAAGTACTCAGTATAAGAAATTAATAGGGCAGTGGTGGCGCACACCTTTAATCCCAGCACTCGGGAGGCAGAGCCAGGCGGATCTCTGTGAGTTCGAGGCCAGCCTGGTCTATGGAGTGAGTTCCAGGAAAGGCGCAAAGCTACACAGGGAAACCCTGTCTCGGAAGAAAAAAAAAACAAACAAAAAAAGCAATCAAACAAACAAACAAAAAAGAAATTAATAGGAAGATGTGTTCTGGAACATTCCTTTAGTCTTCTAGCACACCATCCGCACTCTTGTTTTGGAAACCAGAATATCAGCTTGGCCTGGCGTAAAAGGGAAAAAGTGCAAACCCAGAAAGAAGAGCTCCCAACACTAGATATTAAAGCAGGCACCCAGCAGTGATCGTCCAGTGACTCAGCTACTGGCTTGGGCGACACTGGGTAAGTCCAGGTGAAACAGGTCATTTCCTAATTGTGGGCCTCAGTCTCTCCATCTGTAAACACGGGGTGTTGTCTAAGCCCCCAGGGACTTCCTTGAGCCCAGAGCCCACACAGGTACTAAAATCTAGGTTCAGGTTCAGTCTACCTGAACTCTGCCATGACCGCATGTGCAAGAAGGGCTGAGGCTGATGTGCAGCCAAGCTCCTCTGTGGTCAACACTTTCATTCGCTGGCCTTTTATTGATTGATTGACTCTCTGTCTCTGTGTGTCTCTGTGTCTCTGTCTCGTGTGTGTGTGTGTGTGTGTGTGTGTGTGTGTGTGTGTGTGTGTCTGTGTCTCTGTCTCGTGTGTGTGTGTGTGTGTGTGTGTGTGTCTGTGTGTCTGTGTCTCTGTGTCTCTGTCTCGTGTGTGTGTGTGTGTGTGTGTGTGTGTGTGTGTCTGTGTCTGTGTCTGTGTCTCTGTCTCGTGTGTGTGTGTGTGTGTGTGTGTGTGTGTGTGTGTGTGTGTGTATTTATGGACAGAAAAAAATCACAAAGAGAAAACAAAGGCATTGCTAATTTCAGCAAATTATGCAGAGGTTTGGGAGTATAATGAAATCCATAAAACACTGCCTGAAAGAACAGCCCTCAACCTTCCGCAATTTTTGGTGATAAAACACGAAACAGCAGAGCAGTGACTCCCCTTCATAAATACCAGGTCTGTTAACCCAGCACTGTGACCGCAGAGAATTCACCGGCATCCCTCACCTGGGAGTCTTACTGACTTAGCCTAGGCTCACTCAACAGGCAGCTGGTACACCTACGATGCCAGTTTTCACAGCTCTGGTGCTTGTCCACCATGCCACCATGCCATTGGGACCACTTCTTGATGTCCTTCTAGTACCTTCTCTTACTGTGTACCATGAGAAGGAGCAGCTCTTGTACGAGGTGGAAGCAGCATCCCAGACACTCCTGTTTTACAGCCTCCCGGGAAGCCTGGTGTTTGTCTACAGGGCAGGGCATGGAGCCAACACCCATGAGGGAATATTTTCACAAGTGACAGAAGACCATGCTGATTCCCAAAGATAGAAGTAGCCAGCAAAGTTGTAGCTTCAGCCATGTTCAGTCAGGATGGGAAACTAAAGGGGAACCAGAGAGAAGATTAGCCAGAACCAGTAAGTTTGAGGTGGATGAAAACCTGTCAAAGGACCAAGGTGTCAACGTGGGAGCCACAGAGAGGGAAAGGCAGGCTGCTTTAGGGGTACGACAACCCTGACACTACTGCTTATGTGCCATGAGTCTCCCCAGAACCACGGCACCTCATCTATGAAACAAGGTTAACCATAGCACCCAACCTGGAGAGTGGTTGAAAAGATGAAACTCGATCTGAAGTTGCTGAAGCACAGGACTCAGCACACGGGAAGCACTCGGTGAGCAGCAGGAGTTGGTGGTCGTGTGGTACGGTCATGGATAAGATCTAAAGAGGGAGCAATAACGTCACCTCTCCATTGGGGGACATGAGGTTAACAAATCATATCTGCATATGGATAAGGCGGGGGATCAAGGGACAGGCTCCTGCTGAGTCATAAGCATCTTCTGGATAAGAACTATGGCTGAATCATCTGCCATTCCAGCCCCTGGCATTGGCTTCGCACAAAGGGAGCACTCCACTAATGAAAGAGAACTTTGCAAGTGGCTGGATTCCCTGGTCCACAGGGATTTTATCCTCCTTCCTTTCTCCATTCACTTAGTTCCCTTTTATTTCCCCGTTGACAATTCATGTCTCTTCTTCCAACAGTTCTCGAACTTCTATTGTGTACCACAGTTCTTCTGGAAAACGAGGAGGTGTGGAAGGAAGTCTAGGACAGAGCTGTAATTGAAGCAGCCAAACTTAAACAGTAAGTAATTGAAACATGAAGTATTTATTACACTTGGCCACCTCTCACTGCCTACACCAAACAAGGTCTTTCCCTTGCCCTTGCGAGCTGTGAGTGAAATCTTAAGACGTTTAATCCCATTTTTGTCTTGCTTATTCCCAAACCATCAAGTTCTTAATAAGCATTTGACAGGGAAGATGTGGGTGCAGTCTATCAGCATAGGAAACAGCTGTTTATCTAACCAAGAACATCACAACTCAAAACCATGAGAAAGGAAACAGAGCCTGCCGCCTGAAGGTCACCTCCATCTGGTTATCACTACCAATGGCTCTTCCCAATCCTTCCACCAGCACATGCTGGTCCGGCAAGACCAAAGACATTTCTATGGAGTCTAAGGGAGAGGGCATGAGGTATTCTGGGTTGCCCATGGATTAGAAAAGAAAATGGAGATTAGCATGGGAGGCACTCCAATGGGGTATATACACGCACAGACACTCAACAATATGCTCGTGAGTTCTACCCCTGGTGGCAGAGATGGGGAGAAGCTGGGTTGTGATGGATTCTCAGTGTAGGTCTCAGCCTAGTCTATAGTCTATAGAGATGAGACACCCCCTGGAGCTGTCCTGAGTTGGTGACTGCAGTTGGAGCTCTTATTATTCCCTACATCAGTGGATTATGCATGTGGACTGCCTAGGGAGGGGCATTACTGGCTCAAGGTCTCTCTTAAAAAGGGCAACTTCCAAAGAAAGCAGAACATGGGAGTGTACAGCATTTGGCCCAGGGAGGAGCTTCAAGCGGCACCTCTGGAGTTAGGACCGCCTAGGAGCTAGGCACCCTTGTTCTTCAGCAATGGGCTAAAAGACAGCAGAGCAGTTGAGATGCTGACCTCTGAGTTCAGACAGGGCTCACACGGAACAGCCACCCCTTATGCTTTTAAGGCCCTCATTAATACAATGGACCTGCTACTGTTATATCTCACATTTAGCTCATGTCTGGTTGGCCGAAACAGTCCATATACCTGACACATTGATACAGTAATCAGTCCATCCATCAAAGGCCAAAATGACTTCTTCCAACCTTCCCCAAAGCCAGCTATGTATTCCACCGTAAGCTTTCCCTCGGGTCCCAGGACAGCATGCCCCCATCCCCCATCCCCCACACCCCTCCCCCACTCTCCAGGGAGTTTGGAATTGGGAGTGGGAAGGAGCATCAAAGGAAATGCACAGGGATAGCTGCTGCTGAGGTTAAGCTGAGCTGTGCCCAGGGAAACCCACCCGGAGATCCAAGTCTTTCACGGCCATCCCTCCTCTGGGAGGGTCTCCAAGCACTTGCTCTCTCTGTATGTACAAAAAATACCTGCAGTCCCTGCATTGCAGAGGGATAGGTGGAGCCATAGCAGTGAGGGAGAGAGATTTAATGTGGCTAATTAGAAAAGGAGAATGAGGACCCAGAGACACATGAGATTGCACAGACATGAAGGCCTGGCCTTGGCCTTGATGTGGGGAGGGTCCCAGGCCTGGAGCAGGAGGCGAGGAGAAAGGACCCAAGCCAGGCTTCAGAAGCCAACCTCCCGGGGCATGGAGAACCCTGCAGGGATCCAGGAAAGACCACCTGCGTGAGCAGCATGGCCACAGGAATGTAGGCTAGACAAGGAGGCCAGTTCTGCAGCCAGGCTGTGTCTGCTGCAAGGCAGGAGGGCTGGAGCAGGTGGAGAAGACAGGAGGTCTCAAACCCTCCAACACAGAAAAGGGGTAAACGGGGGATACGGCAGGAGGGGTGCTGCAAGGTCCCTGAGGAGGAGCCAGGGCCGACACCAGCACCTTCCCCACCTACCCCATCACAGGAAACAGGACTCAGGACTCAAGAGCTATTCTAAACAGGGGTGTGAGGTGCAGTGTGGCTCACCCCAAACCTCCTGAGTTATGCTAATAATCCTGCTCCAAAGCTCTCTCCCCCAGTGCTTAGTTTATGTTTGCTGGGCCATGCATTCAATTCTTCCACAAATATTTAAGGAACATGACTAGAAGGTTTTCAGCTGGCTAGGAAGGGGGCTGAGCTGCAGGATTACACTTCTTCCAAGGAGAGAAAGTAGGGAGACATGGATTCCAGACTGTTGGAACCCAAAATTTAGTTTCATCTCTCTCTGGCTATATGACCATGGTTGGGCAAGTCATGAGTCCAGTGATTACATCTCATTTTCTTTATCTGAACAATGGAGGTGCTTGGAGACGGGGATATTGAGTGACGAAGAGGGAACAGTGGCCAAGGTAAGGCCTCTTCAGAACATCGGGGCTGCCAGGTAGGACATATCAACAATGTGTCCTCGGTGTGTAGATGCTTTGTGGACATTGTTGTGTCCTCAATGTGAACATGCTTTGTGGATATCCTCTTGAGCCTCACAACCAACCCACAAGGTGGGAAGCACCCTGTCTGTGTCTGTATGTAGTCCAACAGAAGTGAGAAAGAGCCTTGCCTAACACCTGGTGCAGACTTGGTCCAAGTGAGGCTGATGTGGAGTTGACTCATTCTCACCACACACATTTGTTTACAATTTGTGCTCAACATTGTCCTAGGTCAGTGGTTCTCAACCGGAGGTGACTTTGCTTCACACCTAGAAGACATTTACCAATGTCTAGAGACATTGGTGATTGTTACAGATTGTCAAGACCCAAGAGGAGAGGGGTACTATTATCTAAGAGGTAGAAGTCAAGGATGCGGCTCACCACTTAGCACAAACAACAGCGTCACAACAAAGAATTATCCAGTCCCAAATGTCAGTAGTACGGACTTCTGACAGCAATGTACCAACAGACCTGGTCATTCCAGGACAAGAGACAGACAATGAACAAATGTTTGCAGGTCCACTAACGAGGAGGTACTTAGAAAAAATAACTAAGAAAGAGTAGTGGGGTCATCAGAGACTCAAAAGAGGAAAGACTGGAGGAATGTGAGAGGAGAATATGTGGGTTCCCCATGTGTGAGACAGAGGCCTTGGGGCGGGGTGCACAAGCATCCTCAGGTGTGGCAGAAGGGCCGTTCAATGGGAACATGTTGAGAGAGGAAGTCAGAGGGTTACTATGACAACCTGGCTAGCTGTATCAACTGCTTAGGACTCCCCAAGGACACAGGTTATTCCCAGTATCCAACCTCTTGGTGCCACACATTTTCTGGAACCAAGCCGAAGAAGATGCCAAGCTGAAGTGCACTTTGGCTCAAGCAAGGCAGTTTCCTGTATTATGAAACTTACATGAGACAAATTGTCCCTGCCTTGTTCTGGTTTGGGGCAGGAAGTGAATTTTGATGTGCTGGCACTTTCACTTTGAAATTGCTAGTTGGCTTTCATGCATTTGAGAAGAGAGTGTATAATGACACATGTCACGCAAGAGCGAGATGCATGACACAAACTGGTCCTGAGTACAATGTCAGCACTGTCCTCAGCCCCTAATGAGAAGACAGATGCATCCATTGGTCCAAAAGAAGATATGAAGATCACCCACAGGGCAGAGGTAGCAGAGGTGGAGACAAATCAAACACAGATTGGAGTCGTGAAAGAACTCAAGACATCTGTCTAATAATGTAAGGTAGAAAGCAACAGTTGTCTCCAGGTAACAAAGAGCTATGAAGTAGACAAGATGACTTCACATAAGGTAGGGCGGTGAACAGCTCCCACCCACATGATAGTTACAATCAGGAGTGTCAAGAAGTCTGAAGTCCTATCTGAACTTAGTGAAAAGAAGTTCTGTGTTCAATTATTTATGTCTGCCATGTGGGAGACAGATCAAGCATCTCAGCCATCTAAGCTTGTGGAGACCAAGTAGAAGGGAATGTACTTTTAAGAGTGAATTGTGTCCTTCCTCTGAAGAAGTGATATGACTACACACATACACACACACACACACACACAGAGAGAGAGAGAGAGAGAGAGAGAGAGAGAGAGAGAGAGAGAGAGAGAGAGAGAGAGCAAGCTGCACTGTTGGTGTGAAAATGGAGGAGCAGCTGAAAATTCATAAGCTGCCTTGAATGAACATCTATTTACTCCCTGAGTGCTAGGAATACTGAGAGAAGAAGGAAAAGCTGAGTATGGTGATGTACACCTGTAATCTCAGAACTCCCTTGAAAGGATCGCCAATTCAAGGCAAGCCTGGGCTACGCTGAGATACTCTGCCTCAAGAGAAGACTGAAAAGCAATAAATACTCTGCTACCAACCCAGTAACATAAGGAACAGCCAGGCATTACTGCGCAACACCAAAGGGAATGACTCAGAAGCAGGACCAGTTCTGGCCTCCAGGTCAGAATCCCTGTCCCCGTCCCTTCCCCCTCCCTACCCCATTACCTGCTGCCCAGAGCATCCCAGGCAACAGAGCAGTGGAAACTCACCCTAGACATGCCTTTGCCAGCTGAATCCCTCCTTCCCAAAGTCTTCTTACCCCTCCATCTCCTTTGATGGGGGCCCTGATCACAGCCCTTCTTCAGGGCAGTGTAAGTGCCTTCCTAACAGAAATCACTTGGAGATGGAGTTTCATCTAATCTGATATAGTCAGGCTCCAGGACCCCCCACCCCCTGCTTGTTAGTCAAACTGGGATTGACCCAAGAGCAGAGCATAGATCTCAGGATCCAGAAAGAGATGGGGCTGTTTTAGTAACACCACAAAGAGAACCGGGCAAAGTGCGACGATTTGAGTACAAGCTGTGGTTTAAAACACAGGCGACGGAAAAGGAGCGGGGAGGCGTTTCCAGTTTAATAAGCTGATCACAATCTGAGGGCTGTCATATTGGAAAAAGAATCTCCCCTTCTTGGCCAGTGTGGAGAGTCAAGAGTCGATACAGGGTCCACCTGCTTTTGAAAAGAATAAAAGTCCCTTTTTGAAAGAGCCGAAGCGGTGCTTCGCAGAACCAGCTGCAGTCCCTAAAGAATGCCATTCCCAAGACCCGAGATGAGCAGTCCCGCCCCGCTGCCCGCCCCAGAGCCTGGCTGCAAAGCCTTCTGCACTCCCCTCGATGCCTATGACAGAGACCTTACTTCTGCTTTAATTTCAATTTTAATGTTTTGTTTTTGAGAAATGGATAAGAAAATGGAAGGAGGATTCACGTTTCTAAACTCATTTGCAGAAATGACCAGGCACAAGGATCACACTGGCATGTCCAACACTCCTGATTAAGTATCTACCATGTGCCAGGCCTTTGTCCCTAAGGCTGGGGGCAACTTGGTAACTGTGAAAAGGACAGGGGAGGAGCTACATGGAGACTTCAGGAGAGCTGGAAGAAGTTCTGATGGGCATGCCCATAGCACGCTTCTGGGAGTCTGTGGAGGACATCACAAGGGTATCCAGGTATAACTGTGTGGGAGTCATGATTTGTCAGGTATGGACCAGAGGTGATGGCATTTGAGGGATTCGGGTCCATGTATCCTCTGTTTATATCCCCTTGATGAGGACTCGGGAGAACCACTTCCACAGTCCCTGGACTGATGATGAAGATCAAGGGAAACAGCGCTCCATACCCAAAGGGTATGCTCTTAAACATTTTCACATTAACTCGTCCCACAGTCTTCCAGGGTCCACAGCCTCCTGTTTTATGGAGAAATGGAGACTCAAGTTCTCATGGCCATCAAGCGATGAGGCAGAACTGAGCCCAGGGTCATCTGACATCAGTCTCGTGTTTGTTTATCACGCCTCACCCTCTGCTAGCACTATGAGGCACCTTCAAGATGTCCCTGCTCAAAGCACACCACGTAATTTGCACAGTCAAATGTACTGCCTTTTAATTCCTAAAAGTAAGGTTTAGCAGAGAGCCCAGAGCAAAATGAAAAGCTGGGGGGAAATTAGAGTACAGAAGAATTTGATCTGTGGTAAAGATGGGATGAAATGGGGCTGGAGAGATGGCTCCGAGGTCAAGATGACCTATTTCTCTTTCAGAGGATGCAAGTTCAGTTCTTAGCACTTACAACCAGCTGTAACCCCAGCTCCAGCAGCTCTGACACACTCCTTTGGTCTCCAAGGACACTACACACAGATACATAAAGAAAAATAAGTCTTTTGTTAAAACTTTGTATGAAAGTTTGGTAAAAGAAAGATTCCATGATAGTGTCTGGCTCCCTAGATGAACCTGGACCCTTCTCACATATCACACATAAATGTGTATGAAAATCCGCATGTGTGTCTGGGAGTGTGGTTAAGCCGATAGCACCATTGCTAACACCCGTGAAGTCCTGGGCGGAATTCCCAGCACTGCGATAAAAAACTCAGTGTGATAGTGCATGCCTATAACCCCAGCATTGGAGAGGGGGAGGAAAAGGGTCAGGAGACAATCCTCAGATGTAATTTAAGTTCAAGGCCAGCCTGGGCTACATGAGACCCAATCTCAAAACAGAACAAACGCCTACATGTGAAAGCTCTAAATAGGAAGAAGCGTGAGAGTGTCTTTGTGGACTTAAGAAGTCTTCCTAACTTATGTCCCCAAAGCACAGACCCAAAAGAAAACTCATAGTGATGGATTTAAATGCATCAGCATGCAGGGCTTGTGTTCAACAGAAGCCACGAAGGACGAGGCAAGCGAGAAGCAGCAGAGTGGGAAAAGATTAGTGACAGAGGGCTGCCCCTCAGCAAGGAGTTTACATCTAGCCATACAAGATCCCCAAGCAACCAACAAAAAGAGTAGAAAATAGGACCAAAAAAGGGTTCAGGAATGTGAATGGGAAATTTAGAAAATGGGGAGAGAAAATGGTCAAAAGTACCCCAAATCTACCAGTTATGGGAGACACAAAAATGAAGTCAGCCATGGGATTCCATATTCTATTAAACGGGCTGGGAAGACCAGAATGCAGTCATAAACACTAAGTACACATAAACCTTTTACAAACCAACAAACTCAACGCTGGGTGTGGAGCAGAGAGAGACACTTACATGAGTCACAAGGGGACAGATGAAAGGCTCTTCACGTCAGCACTGAGGTCTGTGGTGGCGGGGAACTGGAGATCACTAACGATGGACAGATATAAAATATGGTGGTAGCTGCTGGCTGTGTGATAGTCATCAGATCTGTTTGCCAGTGAGTTCCAATGTTTCCTCCTGTTGGACTCCAACATGTGAAGTTGGGAATGACTGTGTGATCTATTTTAGACCTTTGGGCAGAGACTGTATGGGCAACTGTCACTTCCTCCTCTCTTAGCCATGATGACATCGGAGGCTCCGGGAGCCCCCATCTCTCAAGCATAGACCTTACTGAACCAATGGACATGCCTGTGGTCAAGCAGCATCTCCATGGTTTCCGACTGTTAGGAATGTGGTGGTGTCACTGCATGTAACTTCACTGACCTGGCAGGTTCAACTGTACACTTTTTAAAAGTTGATAAGCTAGTAACGTGGGTAAAAGTAGGACCAGCTCCTTTTGTAGTATCATTTCTAAAAATCAACACATACATGAACACACACACAGCCATACTGTGTGTTTTATGAAGACCTATACATGATCAAGAACATGTCTTAAAAGCTGTGAATGGGTGGAGAGGAGATTACAGGTGAAGAGAACACCACTAAAAACTAACTTGAGTGAGACTGCACACTAATGGCAGTGAAGTGACCATGAACTTATGACTGTGAATAGCTCAATTATCTGTCGTATCTGAAACCCGTAGAGAAAAGGAGAGAAGAAACGTGTAGGAGGCCTCTATTCCATTGCATTTGAAATCCTCCATGTGAATCGACCTCTGCAAGCATCTCCCTTCCTCTTCACCACTAGGTAGGTTGTACCTGACCCCAATAGGTGTTCACACCATGGCCTCCAGGTGACCACACCTCCTCGGAATGAAAGGACAGATTACATCCAGCACAGCTCCCAGAGGTCCCTACTATATTGAGACCTAAAGGAAATTGCACTTTAGAAAGGGTACAAGGTGCCCTGGAGAGATGGCTCAGTGGTTAAGAGCACAGGCTGCTCTTCCAGAGGACCTGAGTTTGATTCCCAGCACCCACATGGCAGTTCACGACCATCTGTAAAATTCCAGGGGATCTGACACCTTCTTCTGGTTTCTGCAGGCACTGCACACACATAACATAGACACACATGCAGGCAAACACCCATGCACATAAAAATGATAAAATAAACAAGATTAAGAGGGCACAAGACAGCAGGAAGGCAGAGAGGGAGGGGAGGGACGAGAACAGGGCTCAATCACTGCAGCGAACTCCAGGGAGGTGGCTCTGGTGGTCTGTGTCCCCACTGTGAGGGGTCCGCCTGTTCAGATCCACACTTCAGGAAGGGAGGTAGCTCCCCAAGGAGTGGTCCAGGTCACACTGGTGTATTTGCTGTTGGGCTCTGGAAAAACCATCATGGAAATCTGTTCCTTAGCTCCATGACAGCAACAATATGAAAGATAGGAGTGTGCATTGTTGTTTTTCACTCTTTTGGGGGGCCCACCACCCAGCTCCCAAACAAATACACAGAGGCTTTTCTTACTTATAAATGTGCGGTCTTAGCTTGGCTTGTTTCTTGCCAGCTTTACTTTTATCCCATCTGTCTTTTACCTCTGAGCTTTTCTGTTCTCTTCTGTAAATCTTACTCTCACTCCATGGCTGACTGTGTAGCTGGGTGGCTGGCCCCTGGAGTCCTCTTCCCTCTCTCTCACTCCTTCTCCTTCATTCCTCCATCTCCCTTCTTCCTCCTCCCAGATTTCTCCTTTACATATTCACTCTGGCTGCCAGCCCCGCCCATCCTTTCTCCTGCCTTGCTATTGAATGTTCAGCTCTTTATTAGCCCATCAGGTGTTTTAGACAGGCACAGTAGTAACACAGCTTCACAGAGTTGAACAAATGCAACATAAACAAAAGTAACACACTTAAAATAATATTCCCCAATGAGTGTGAGAGACAAGGGAAGTTCATCGGCGGCTCCCCAGCACCCTTTCCATCCCACCGTTCCGGGAAGGTATACCTTGCTACATCAGCTCTGTGGAGGCAGGAAGCATAAATCACATGCTTGACACAATGTCTCTAGCAATCCTCAGTTTATTTAATGAATAAAATGAGAATTGGGTGAATTAATTAACAAATTACATTTTGTTTTAATGGTCTCCATGTCCCCCACCCCTGGTATCAAGTTAATTCTGAGAATGGGCTCTTACTCTCCATGTCTAGCCCTGCGTGAGCACTCAGTAGAAGCTTATGAATATTTGTATGGGCTGCTTACTTATTTGGAACTATTTACATGCATTTCTTTCAGTTACAACTCTTTGAGTACATTTATCTTATTTGAGGCAGCCTTCTTGAATGTAAATAAGGAATTTCAATAATCAAACACGTGAACATTTGTACAAGGCTCTTTGATATTCATGATCAAGATTAATCTTCATATCAGCCTTCTCTTACTATGCTCTTTATGTAGATAAGTAAGACAAATTTTGAAAGCAAACACTATCAACTCATAGGTTTTAGAATTTGAGCTAATAACCATGGAGCCAGTAGGCCACCATTGGCTACTGTGTGGTCCCACATTCAGATTAGGACCATTGCTGGACCATAGAGCTTTGTGTAAAAGGATGTTGGGGAACTGGAAGTCAATGGGATTTCCAAGTGTTATTCAAATAGTACTTAATAACTGCAATAAATTACAATGGTGAGATCTTGGAGTCACTGGCTCTAACCAAAGGATGCATTGAGGGTCTCTAATTCCGAGGCTACCAGACATGATACAGTAAATGAATGGCAGGCATCATCTTCAGGTGTTCCTGACAAACACACTCCACTTTATTATCACCATGAGGAAGTCATCAGCCTAACACAGACTGTGAGACATTCTTAAACAGACCTGGGTGGCTTGCCTTCAAACCAGCCAGCTACATAAACAGGCAAGGGGCTACCCTGGATTACAAGAGACTAGAGGACCTTGGAGACCAAAGGGGATGTATTGGCTTAGAATCTCTAAGAAGTAAAAATTATTCCTGTGACATGTGAGGAAAATCGAATACGGACTCCAAAGCAGCTGGTATTAATGAACTCCTGTTCACTGTCCTCAGTCATGTCACTGTTAAATCTCTTGGTTGTAATAACAGTCTTGGGGTAAGAGTTGTCCATATTCCCATGCAGTACAGCTGGAGCATTTGGGATGATGGATGAAAATATTTTAATTTATTTTATGTATTTGGATGTTTCACCTGCATGGATGTCTGTGTACCGCATACATGCCTGGTGCCTGCGGAGGCCAGAAGAGGGTGATGGATACCCTAGAACTGGAGTTATAAACAGTTGTGAGCTGACATGTGGATGCTGGGAATCTAATGTGGGTCCTCAGAAGAGCAGCAAGTGCTCTTAACCCCTGAGACACCTCTCCAGCCCCTGAAACTTTGTTTTAAATTATTCAGCAGAAGAAAAATGTGGAGAGGGTATAGAAGTGAGGGAGAGAATATGCCAATGTGAAAAAAAAAGCTCTCAGTGGAGAAGCCAAGGGTAAGGGTGTGCAGGTATTAGTACATGTAAGGCAAGGCCCTCCTCCCCTGTATTCCTGCCATCATGTCCCCTTCCTACCCAAAAGGCATGATTAGTAATTCAGATAAAGAGGCTTATTTCCTTTTTGCTCATAAAAATACATATATTTTCTGTTGATAGAGACTATAAAATTGTCCATTTTCCACTCAATTTTCATTTTCATAGGAAAACACATTTGCTAAATATCCCAATTAGGTGCTGAAGAAAAGACCATGCTCTGCTCTTAAAAGTTGTATTTTTACTCACTTGGTTGCTGGCTAAGGGGAGAAGAGAGGTGGCAGCTCCCAGGACAGAGTGCTGCCCTCTGCTCCCCAGCAGGCATGACTAATCAATCATGGAACACATTTTCCCTTAGCCTTGGCCTTTTCTACACCCTTAACCTTAACGACTATAGAGTCGTTTCCTGGTGTTTGGGTTTTTCCTTTTCTTAAGACACTAGGCAAAGTGAAGAATGTTCTCTCTTTCATTCCCAGGAGACTCATTATAGCCACAGATTTTTACTTTAGGATGCTTGAATTCTCAAGGTTCCCTCAATAATTCATTCAACAAGCTGCCTACTGTGTGCAGTTACTCTAGGGTGCAAAGCACTGAAAGATACTAGAGGAGACAATCTCAAATGGGGACACAAGGCAGGGAGTGGCCATCTTACTGAATGGGGAAGGGGAAAGCTTCAAAGAGGAGGCAGCACATTCTCAAGCTTCTAAAACAGCAAGTAAGCTTTGAAAGGAGCTCACAGCAGCCATGTTATGAGGGATGTATGATGTGTTCTCATAACAGGATATTCCTGTTCTGGCTTCCTCAGCTTCCATGGGCACCTGAGTTGGTTGTTACAGGGTCCTGGTGTGCAGTAGTTGTTGGCTGCCGGGCACCAAGCCGTGGGTACAGTCAGGCCTGTCACCTGTGATGCTTCCATTGCTGGCTATTTACTGCAGAAGGTACGAGAGGCTCATTATCTGTGTGATCCCTGCAATGGCACACCGGGATCACTCAAGGTTTTTCTCTCCTAATGCCCCAAATCCCATCCCGTCATGGAGATGCCAGTGTAGGGCTGGGCAAGGCGCACAGAAAACTGGCATTTTCAGGGCAGCTGCCTCTCTCCAAGTCGGTGGGCATTTCCAACAGCTCATGCAGCCTGCAGAAATCCTAGGAGGCAGGGGTGACGTGTGGTGCTGTTGAGAGCAGCAGCCAGCTCCCAGCAGGCACGGAATGAGTGTGAGCATTGTTGAGAAAAGGTGGTGCCACCAAAATATAATGTTCATTTTTATGCTTCTCAGAAAACACAAGATACCCTGTAGCTGAGTTAGGATCAAAGCCGGATACACTTATGAATCAGGTAAAGAGAAGAGAATTTAAAATTGGGGTTCTATATTTTTTTGCTCTGTTTTCTATGTACATGATCTTTTGAGACCTTCAGAGCCTCCAGGGAATTAAGTGTTTTCTTATTTTACAGACAGGCCAACAGAAGACTCGGAGAATTTTCTCACCCTCTTCACTCCAGCAGGAACAATAACAACTTGGGAATACTTCATTTCGTATCTCGCTGGGCAAACATATCGTATCTACTGCGTTATTTTTAACATAACAATCCTTTGACGTGGGCCTTCCCATAACCATCGTTACTGTGAAGCCATTAAACCTAAGAAAGGTCAGATAACCTGGCGCTACGGTTTGGACACGGAATGTCTCCCAAGGTCTAGTAAAAGGGTTGGTCTCCAGCTCATGGCACTAGGGGGTGGCGGCAGACCCTCAAGAGGTCAGCAGAACTGAAGGAATGTATTCACTGGGAATGTTCCCTTGAAGGACATGCCATGGTCCTATCTTCCTTCCTCTTTGCTTCCTGGCTGCCAAGAGGTAAGGAGTGTTGCTTCACCATTTGATAGAGACCCAAAGCTATGAAGCCAGCTGACTATGGGCTGAAATTATGAAATTATAAACCAAAACAAGCCCTTCCTATTTTAGGTCTGTTTTGTCCTGGGGACAGAAATCTGAGTAATAGACATTCAGTAGATATTGGTTCTGGGATTCTAACTCAGGTCCATCTGATTCTAAGCCCATGTTCAGAATTGAGTCTGTTACTGCAGCATAACTCAAAGTCTCGGGGTTTTTGTTGCTAAAGCAACTTGGGGAGGAAAGGGTTTATTTGGCTTACACTTCCACATCACTGTTCATCATTGAAAGAAGTCAGGACAGGAACTCCAACAGGCTTGCTCAGCTGGCTTTCTCATAGAACCCAGGACCACCAGCCTAGGGACTGTCCCCACCCACAGTAGCCTGGGCCCTCCCCCATCAATCACTGATTAAGAAAATGTTCTACAGTCTTGCCTAAAGCCTAATCTTATGGAAGCTGTGATGGCTATTCTTTATTGTCAGCTTGACTATATTTGGAATAAACTACAATCCAGAAATGAAGGGCACACTTGCAATCCAGATCTTGAGGCTGGAAGACACACTCCTTTAATCCAGACCTTAAGGCTGGAAGGCACATCTTTAATCTGAGCCACACTTTCTGCTAGAAGCCTATATAAGGACAATGAAAGAAGAGTTTGTTCTCCACCTGCTTGCCCCTCACCTTGCCAGCACATCCCTTCCTTCACGGGCATTGGAGCCTACTTCTTGGTGATTCCAGAACATACAGAAGACCAGCTGAGACACTCAGCCTTGTGGGACTGAGCAGCTACTAAATTCTTGGACTTTCCATTCACAGCTAGCCATTGTTGGATTAGTTGGACTGCAGCCTGTAAGTCATTCCAATACGTTCTCCCCTCTCTATATATAGAAATTATAGACTTGGTCTCTCTCTGAGACATTCATTATAGAATGAATCTTTCTCTATATGTAATGTATATATGTAGAATGAGTATATATTCATTCTGTAAGTTCTGTGACTCTAGAGAAACCTGACTAATACAGAGGCATTTTCTCTCTTGAGGCTCCTTCCTCTCTGATGACTCTAGCTTCTGTGAAGCTGACATAAAACCAGCCAGCTCAACTGACCTCTAGTCTTTTAAAATTCAAACACTTAAAAGTTCAAAGTCCCTCTAAAATATCCAATATCTCTCTAAAAGTCCGAAGTCTTTAAAAAATTCCAAGTCTCTCTAATGTGGGCACCTGAAAAGTCAAAATAAGAAATACTTTTTATCCCAAGAGGGGAGGACCCGGGACAGTCATAATCAAATCCAAGTGAACCAAACTCCAACAGTATAAATAACCCAGCATCTAATGTCTGGGATTCACTAAGGATCTATGGGCTCCTCCAAAGGATCTGGGCTGCTTTTTCAGCTCTGCCCTCTGCAGCACACACAGCTTGTCTTCTAGGCTCAGGCTGGCTCCACTCCACTGCTGTTCTTGGTGGTCATTGTAACAGCATCTTATGGTACCAGCATCTCAAAAATGCTGGGGGTTCCTGACACAACTGGGATGCACTTCACCAATGGCCTCTCACAGTGCCAGGCCTCAGCTGCTCTCCATGGCCCCTTCATGTCTTCTAAACCAGTACCGCCTGGGACACTCTTACACGTGACCAACCTTGGCTGCCAGCGTGAGGTACAACCCTGGCTACCTCTGGAACACAGCTTCTGTGTGCTGACTCTGAAGAAACACATCCCAGATGTCACCTCAGTGATAATGGTCTCCTCTTAATCACTGATAGTTTCTCAGCTCCAGCCAACCAGCATCGATTGTAAAGCAACAGCTTTTATAGTAGTGCTGGTCTCCTGTTAACCACAACACATTCTTCAGCCCCAGCTAAGCAGAAACACAGATCCTTAGTTCAAAATATCAAAATGACCAACAGACCTTTGCTTTTCTCTGAAACTGCACAAGCCAGGCCTCCGTTGTCTACACTGCTCTCAGCATTATCCTATAGTCTTCCAAGCTCTCACTTTTACTCAGCAAGTTTTGAACAGTCAATAGCTTCTCTAGCCCAAAGTTCCAAAGTCCTTCCATAGTCCTCCTAAAAACACATGGTCAGGTCTACCAAAACAATACCCCACTATCCTGGTACCAATTTCTTTTCTTTTTTTCTTTTTTTGGTTGTTTTGGAAACAGTGTTTCTTCATGTAGTTTTGGTGCCTGTCCTGGATCTCCCTTCTGTAGACCAGGCTGGCCTCAAACTCACAGATATCAGCCTGGCTCTGCCTCCCGAGTGCTGGGATTAAAGGCATGCGCCACCGCTGCCCGACCCTGGTACCAATTTCTGTCTCAGGGTTATCATTGTTATGATGAAACACCAAGACCAAAGCAACTTGGGAAGGAAAGGGTTTGTTTGGCTTACACTTCCACATCACTGTTCATTATTGGAGGAAGTCAGGACAGGAACTCCCCCGGGGTAGGAACCTGGGGGCAGGAGCTGAAGCAGAGGCCATGGAGGGGTGCTGCTTACTGGCTTACTCCTCCCGAGTTACTCAGCCTGCTTTCTTGTAGAACCCAGGACCACCAGCACAGGGATGGCTTCACCCACCATGGGATGGGTCCTCCCACATCAATCACTAATTCATAAAATGCCTTATAGCCGGATCTTATGGAGGCCTTTTCTCAGTTGAGGCTCCCTCCTTTCCGATGACTCTGGCTTGTGTCAAGTTGACATAAAACCAGCCAGCTTGCCCTGACTAGCAGTTGTCAGATCCTTAGGTGAGCTCCATGGCAAGGAGAACGGTTATGTTCTCACTTTACAGATGAGAAGCTAAAGCATAGAAGAGTTAGACAACTTGCCAGAGATCACAAAACTCATAAAGGGTGGAACCAACTGTGAACCTCGAGAAAGGAGACCCCAGAACCCTTTTATTCAGCCAGTACTAGCGTGTGTGTGTGTGTGTGTGTGTGTGTGTGTGTGTGTGTGTGTGTGTGAGAGAGAGAGAGAGAGAGAGAGAGAGAGAGAGAGAGAGGAGTCTTCGTCTTCCTCAATCACTTTCCACCTGATGGATTAAGGCGTGGTCTCTAGCTGAACCCAGAGCTTGCCCTCAAGGCTAGCCAGACTAGCCAGCTTCCTCGAGAGATTTCCTGTCTCTGCCTCCTTAGTGCTGGGGTTACAGTTGGTTCTTGAAATCCCAGCTCCAGTCCTCAGGTTGGCACGATCAGTGCTGTACTGTTAAGTGATCTGTCCAGCCCAGCAGTTGTGGTTGTTTTTAATTTAATTAACTTTTTTAAAATTTATTTTCCGTACCGAGCACAGTATCCCCTTCCTCCCCTTCTTCCATTCCCCCACCCCTACTTCCATCTCTCCCCCTCCCCATCCACTTCTCCATTCAGAAAGGGGCAGGCCTCCCATGGACTTGAACAAAGCATGGCACATAAAGTTCAGGTAGGAACAAGCTCTTCCCCTGCATCAAGGCTGGGCAAGGTAATCCAGCATGAGGAACGGATTCCCAAAGGCCAGCTGAGCTCTGATCTCACTGCTAGGAGCCTTACAAACAGACCAAGCTACACAACTGTCACACACATGCAGAGGTCAGTCCCATGCAGGCTCCCTAACTGTTGGTCCAGAGTCCATGTGCTCCCAGGAGCTCAGGTCAGCTGTCTCTGTGGGTTCCTGCATCATGACCTTGAGGCCCCTGGCTCATACAATCCCTCCTCCCAGAGCTCAGCCCAGTGCTTGTCTGTGGATCTCTGCTTCTGCTTTCATCAGTCACTGGATAAAGGTTCTATGATGACAATTAGGGTAGTCATCAATCTGATTACAGAAGGCCAGTTCAGGCACCTTCTCCACGATTGCTAGGAGTCTCAGCTGCGGACATCCTTGTGGATTCCTGGGAGCAGTCATATTTTTAATGTCAGTGTGTACCATCTAATTTGTACCAGCACCCTCAGCGAACACTGTGATTGATACTGAGAAGCACCCTCCCAGAGTTCACTGGGGCTTCTTCAGGTGAGTAGGCATTATTCCTTAGATATCCCTTAGCTGGAAGGCAGCAGGGAGAAGGGTTGCATGCCCCTTCTCCCTATCCTTTTAAGAGGCCACTACAAGGGCAGGAAGCACCGCCTCCTTCGGGCCCTATAGCCCAAGGACATGGGCGGAGCAAATACCACTAGTTCCCTGACAACTGGGAGCAACTGCTGTGGTATCACCAAGCTCTGCAGGGGAATCACTTGAATAAAAGTTCAAGCCCCGCTGTAGGAAAGCCCTGACTTGGGAGCTGCCTGTTACTGCGGCATCGACTAGCTTACCCTGACCAGCAGTCATCAGATCTTCATGACAACCGAACAATGATGACAATGCTGTTATCACTTCACAGACAAGACTAGAGCAGAGCAGAGTCGACAGCTGGCCAGAGACCACGAGCTCATGAAGGATAAAGACAACCGTGGACCTCAAGAACAGGGACCCCAGAGTCTTTCCTCCTGTCCTGTATTCTGTATTTCTTCACCCACATTTTTTAACCACATCAGAAATACTAATGCATAAATATCAAGATCAGCAAATTTCTCAGTGTACCTTACTCAATGTTTATAGAATAAGAGAATCATAACAACGTATTGTTAAAGAAACACCAAAATCACTTGCTTTAAAAAAGGAAACCCAGCTTAGTTTCAGCTTACAAGGTAATTAAAAGGGAGAGTGGTTCACAACGGGGGGGGGGGGGGCTGTTCTCTAGGTAGTCGCTTGAATGATGGGAGTCACTTAACACTCAGCTGCCCCTTTTCACCCAGGTCAGAGTCCACACTAAAGAGTGATAGATAATTAATAGCATAGAGGGTGCTATCCCCACCCCCCCAAAGTGTATGTTTTCTTTCTAGTAAAAAATCCTTCTGGAGCTAGGGAGATGATGGTTCAGCAGGTCACCAAGCCTGACAACCTAAATTCGGTCCCCAGACCCCACATGGTGGAAAGAACCCACTAGTATAGGTTGCCTCTGACACACATGTACACACACCCACACCCACACACACCCATACACACACACACACACACACACACACACACACACACACACACACACACACACTGTGGCATGAGAGCACTCCGCACACCCAAATAAACAAATTAAAATTTTTTATTTGACTTATCCACTCTTTTCTTCCTAAATCAAAGCTGATCCTTAATGAGTTAATCCAACGTTTGAGTCAAAACGGAGTCTTTGGAAACTTATGAACTTGAAAGTCTCTCTTGGTCCCCTTGTTGCTGTCCTCTGCTGCGTGTGGTCCATCATAATTACTGCTTGTGGTAATTGGGGACATTTGGGGAAGTGGTTCTTTCAAAACCAATTAATGAGCACTCACAGGAATAGGGCAGGTCTGAAGGTCAGCCCCAAAGCCACAAGGGGGACCTGTGCTGGTTCAACCTGGGCGTGCAGACACCCCAGCAGGCCTGGCAATACACTGCCTCTTTCTCTAGAACAAAGGTTCCGAGTCTCTCAAAAGTCAGTGGCACTGAACGTGGGAGGCAGGTTAGTCACAGCGCCGAGAGCGTGCTCAAGAGTTGGGTACTTGGATGAAAGCCCAGCTTCTCCTACTAGGTTGGAGATTTGTGGACAGACCAGACTCAAACCTCCATTCCTCATATGAGATGGGTGTGGACATGATGTCTACCTGTTATTTGGACAGTCAAAAGATAAGGCACACGCAAAAAGCCTAGGATAACACTCAGCTCCAAGTAGCTATCATTTTATAGTGAGCACTAAAGAACATGACTCCCCTCTTCTAATGTATCCTGGCTTATGGGGGACACCCCCTTCTCTTAACACCCCTGACATTATTTGTATTTTATGTGTGTGAGTGTTTTACTTGCATGTATGTTCGTGTACTACATGTGAGCTTGGTGCCTGTGGAGGCCAGAAGAGGTTGTTGGATCCCCTGGAACTGGAATTCCAGATGATGGTGAGCATCATGTGGGTACTGGGAAGCGAACACAGTCCTTCTGGAAGAGCAGCCAGTGCTCTTAACCTCCGATCCTTCTCTCCAGCTTGCCCCACCCCCTCATTTCTTTACACCCCATTTACTATTTCCCTGGAGAGGTGGGGTGACTCATCTGGTTCCTGAATTTGGGAGGAAGAGCTAGGCAGGCACAGCTCAGCCCTTCCCTTGCATCCTCCTTGGGAGCCCTGTCATGGTCACAGTTTCCAGGGCAAGGGCTGCAGTTTTATGACAGCCAAGAACAGATACTTACACCATCCAGCTCCGTCACAGGCTGCAGCATTGGGAAGACACTTGTGTACACCTAGCTACTGCTGTAACAGAAATACTACAGAGCATGTGGGTCATATATAACAAATACATGTCTCTTAGACCTCCCGGCTCTGAAGTCCCAGATCAACATGCCAGCAGTCTTGGGGTCTGGTGAGATGTTCTTCCTTGTGCACAGACAGCGCTTCTCAGAGTGCCCCATGTAGAGCACATGACAAGGTCCTCTTGAGGTCTCCTTCATCAAGGTAACCCACCTCATTCATGAGGACACCACTTTCATGACTTGATACCTTTCATAGGCCTCACTTGGAGAAAAACCCAGTAGTGTAGGATTTTGAGTTGGGGAAAGATAAACAGTTAATGTATATGAATTTATGGCTTCCTGAATCTATAGCAGCTGCATCCCCCAAACTAGTCCTTACTGGTGATAACAGCAAGATTAACAGAGAGATGTACTGTTTTCCATCTGCCTGCCACCTTATCTACTTCAAAACCAATGTAGGGCTGCTGTTGACCCAGCTCTCTCAGATCTCAATGGCAGCCACTGCAGCCTTTCAAGGCCCTTTGTGAGCAGGATGATTGAGGAATTTAGCCTTGGGATACATATAGAGTTATACTGCAAGGTAATCCACCCCAGAGCTCTTCTTAATATCAATAATAAAATTATTTCTTTTATCAATAAGAAAAACAATGATGAATCTAAATGTCCAATAGAGTTGACCATACGATTGAACATCACTTATTCATGTTTAGTAATGCCATCAAAGAATGTGACAATATGTGATGATATTCATGATCTAGTTGGGGAAAAAAGGACACAGAGTATTGTGTGCAGTATGATTCTATTTGGGGGAAAATATCTTAAAAGCAAAAAAAAAAAACTCAGAAAGGACACTTCAAATTTTTAACCTTTTAAAACATCGCTTGATGGTGGGTCATGTATAATTTTTTCTTTTATTACTTATGTAAATACTCTAAATTTTTCTCTCATGTGAAAGCATATAGGAGTAGGAAATGGGGGTATTTTTAAAAGCCACATGCCTGGCCACCAACACTGAGAACACCTTGCCCTGTTGTGGGCCTGCCTCTCATAGGAAATAGAGTCCCTGGATGAACAGGACCAGGCCCAGATATTGCAGGGCCCTCCTCGGCTTGACTCCGGTAGATGCTGGCTGTTTAGTCTGTGCTCCATCAGTCATGAGTGGGTTCTTGTGGAACCTGGGACACTTATGGAACAGGCAGGGAGGACAGATGGAGTTTAGAAAGCCTAAAACAATATTCTCAACATAGACACCTTGATTCTGGGACCTGACTCCGCTGCACACCATTCAAGGTCTTCATGATCTAGCCTCAGACATGACGTTGCCATATCACACCCCCATACCTTCCTAACTGGCTGAACTGTAGATCCACAAAACTCTGGCAGCTCCCCAAATGTCTATTCCCTAATCCCTGAAAGCCTCTGGGGAGCTGTCTCTTCCACCTCCCATCTCTTCCTGATGGACTCCCATCCATCCATCAAACCAATTCAGCTGTCACCTCCCCTGTGCACTGTGATGCTTGATATTGATTGCCAAGTGCACAGAAGCCTCTGGTCATGGCTGAGAGGAATTGTTTAGATCAGCTGAATCAAGGTGAGGTGGGAAGACCAACTCTAAATGTGGGTGGCACCATTCTATGGGCTAGGGACCTAGACTGCATAAAAAAGAGAAAGCAGCTGAATATGAGCATCCACCATCCCTCTCTGCTTCCTGGAATGCATGCATTGTGATCAACAGTCTCACATCCCTGCTACCATGCTTTCCCCACATGATGGACTTCTCAATCTGTAAGCAAAAATAAACTGCCTCCTCCTTAAATTGCTTTTTTGTAGGTTTTTGGTCACACTAATGAAGACAGTAACTAACATAGAAGCACATCTTCTATCTTGCACATCTTGCTGACCTGGGCTACAGCAGTACCTATACTTTGTGACAACTGTCTAGATGTGTGACTAGGCTCTCCACCAGTCTACAGGATTGCACTTTGAGAGCATAGATTGCCTCTTATCACTGACTCCTCATGACCGAGGGTAAGTCTGATAATCCTGGGTGCCTGTGATAGTTCATGTTAGTTGTCAGCTTGACAAAATTTAGAATCATCTGGAAGATGGCCCTTTGAGCATATACCTGGGGGGATTATCTGGATTAGGTGTAGTCAGAAGTTTTCCTGTGTCCTGCCTGGTCCTGGGGCCACTAGGTCCCAAGTAAACACACAGAGGCTTATATTAATTACAAATTGTATGGCCGATGGCTCTGGCTTATATTAGCTAGCTCTTTCAAATTAATTCAACCCATTCCTATTACTCTATGTCTTGCCACATGGCTTTGTGGCTTACCAGTACTTTCACATCATCCTTCTTGGGTGGCTGGATCACATCTCCCTCTCCCTCCACCCTTCTTCCCTCTCTCTGTCTGCTTATATTTCCTACCTGGCTGTAAGTTTTCTTGCCATAGGCCAAAGCAGCTTTATTTATTAGCCAATGGGAACAACATATATTCACAACATACAGAAAGACATCCCACAGCAATTAGGTTGTTTGAAGTGGAAAGGGCTGCCCACTGTGGGTGGCACCATTCTCTAGGCCGGGGATCCTGGACTGTGTAAGAGTAGTAGGAGCTCACAGAGCACTAGCATGCATTTATTCCTTGCACTTTGCTCCTTCACTATGAATTCAGTGTGACCAGCTCGCTCAAGATCCTGCCACTGTGGCCTCCCACAATGATGGACTGTAATCTGAAACTGCAAGCTAATAAACCCTTTCTCTCCTGTAAGTTTCTTTTGTTAAAATAGTTTATCACAACAATTGGAAAAGAAACAGTATGATCAAGTTTGGAAGTTGATAAAAAAGAGAAAGGAATAACAGTAGTATTAGAGGGGGAGGTGAGGACAGGAGAAAAGCAGGACAGGAAGGGAGAGGTAAACTGGCAGGGACCCGTCAAATTGGTGCCCAGGCCACAGGCTGGCAAGTGATTGCCACGGAAGCAGAGGGAAGTGACAGGACCCTTGACCTTGGTTTCAAAGGCAAACTGCATTACTCTCCCAAGTCTTAGCTTTACTGTCTTAAAAATGAGAATAAAAGTACCCACATGATAACATTTGAAATTGTGTCCATGCTGACAGCTGTGGAGTCTGCTACCGAGCTAGGCCCTCTGCACAAGCGAGACAGTTGTGTGGCTTGGTCTGTTTGAGAGGCCCCTGGCAGTGGGATCAGGATCTATCCCTGGTGCATGAGCTGGCTTTCTGGAGCCCATTCCCTGTGGTGAGACACCTTGTTCAGCCTTGGTGCAGCGGGGAGGGTCTTGGCCCTGCCTCAACTGAATGTACCAGTATAGTGATATTTTATTTGTACTAAAATGTGATTTGTATGTTAATAAATAAAGTTGCCCGAGGGTCAGAGCTATTAGACCCATAGCAAAAGCTGGGCGGTGGTGGTGCACGCCTTTAATCCCAGCACTTGGTAGGCAAAGCTAGGTAGATCTCTGTGTGTTCAAGGATACAGCCAGCATTGGAGACACACGCCTTTAATCTCAATACCAACCATTGAAGACCTGGAGGTCTGTACAGATAGGCAGTGATGAGGCAGTCATGTAGTTGAGTTTACAATCAATGAGAAGGCAGAAAAGAAAGTCTATATAGAGACAAAAATACAGGAAGTAGGTCTCTTGGCTGAAGAGGCTAGCTGCAGCAGACAGGTAAGGCTCTTAGCTCTGACCTCTTGGCTTTCTTCTTTGCATTGGTTCTGTGTTTCTTATTTAATAATAATACCAGGCTTTGTTGACTCCCCATGGGAGGTCTTACTCTTCTGGAGGAGGGGATGGGGTGTGGGGTGGAGGGAGGGGGGGGCAGGAGAAGGGATGGGAGGGGGAACTGTGGTTGGTATGTAAAATGAATAAAACTTTAAAAAAAAAAAAGAAATAGTGTCTACAGGGCTGGCAAGATGGCCCAACAGGTAAGGACACTGCTGGACAGATGGCCACACTGAATGACACTGCTGGAGTTTGATCCCCAAGACCAACGTGGTGGAAAGAACAGACTCCTGCAAGTTGTCATTTGACCTCTACATACTTTGTATGTGTACTTGTGTACTTACTTACACGCACGCACGCACGCACGCACACAGGTCAGGCTGGTAGCAGGCTGTGGCGCCCATCTTCCCAAACCTTTTATTTTAACGGGACATCATGAAGATGTTGTCACTTCAGTCACTAGGAGTCTACCTCACTTGGAGCTTGTCCATCGCCAGTTCCCCTGCATCTGGAGAGCAGGAGGCTCTCTGAGAATCTGAGGTCCCGAGCCTGCAAATAGTCTGCCTGTGAGCGGGCATCCAGAAACAGGAAGAACTATGGGCATCCACAGGATCTAATTGGCTTCATCTCCCATTTACAGGCCTAAATTCTTCCCACCCTCAAATGAGAGGCCTGAATCACATATCCCAAGGGCCTCCTCACACTGACCTCACACTGACCACTCCATCTTCTGCTCCCATACCCAATCACTTCACTTTCTACCACAGCTGTTCGTCTGGTCTCGGTTTGAGCACAGGCGGGGTGTCTGGCTTCTTTATTAGGTCTGAATGTCAATCTCCAGACACTGATGATAGCGTTCTTGGGATCAGGAGGTCAGGTCAACAATGATGGCCCATTCCAGTCTTTCCATCTCAGACCATGGCTGCTCATAGTCCGAGGAACACAGGAGGGGCGAGCAAGCAGACTTGGCCTGGAGTCTCACAGAAACACCTCTCACATTTTAGGGGCATCACAATCCGGAATGGCTTTTCTTAAAACACACTGTGGACTTCATAGCCACTGTTTCTTATTCGGTGGGTCTGGTGTGCTCTAGGTACCAAACTTAGGGAATCAGTAAGTGTGTCTGGATTCTAAATGCTGTCTGATGTCTGGCCACACTCCCATAACCTCCACCCTGTTACTGGTCTTCTTGTTCAAACCACTCTGGCCAGCTGCTTCTATAAGCCCCAAGCGAAGCAGTGCATCCCTGCCTTAGGCTTCCGCACACGCACTGCTCCTGCCCAGATGGCCCTTCTTGATGCTCCTACAGCTCATTTGCTGACTTCTTCGGAGACCTTCTATAGCATTGGTCTGTTACTGATACGCTCTCCTACTACTCCAGTTAAAATAAAAATCTCCCATCACCTTCATTCTCTGTAACACATTATCCCTCCAACATACTCTATATTTTATATTAAGAAGTGAACTTAAAAAAAAGAATTGAACTCCTCTCTTGCCCCAGGATAACCTCCACTGAGGGTCAGAGATTTTGTTTATATTGTTTAATTGTAGATCTCAAAATAGTGCCAGATACAATGTATATAATTTAATATCTGTGGGGGGAAAAGAGAGTAGGAGAGAGAGAGAAGGGGATTGGAGGGTAATGGAGCAAGGAGAAGATGGAAGAGAAGGAAGGAATTCTGCAGACTCGCAGGATTTTTCAGTATAACAAGCTGTTGTATTGAAAGAAGATCAACAACTTTGCTGTTCTCCTCAGAAGAGCTTTAAAAGCTGAGACCCATCGGCTCCCCTCTTCTTCCCACTGGGACCTTGCAGGGTGGGGACCCTTGTGGCCAAGTTCATGGGAGCTGAAGTATGTTTTGAACTCTGAGCTAACACTGACTGACATTTTCATTTTCACCTCAGAGGTCAGAGTTCAAGCTCAGTGTTGACGTCCAGGTGATCCAATCTGAATGAAGGATGAAAGCATCCAGGTGCACGAGCCCTATGCCTTGCACATAGTAGGTCCTCAATGAGCTCCGTGGATCGGGTTCCCAATGGATTTTACTCACCCACTATTCTGTGGCTGGACTTCTGTGGCTGCCCCTAGAGGAGACAGCACCAAGTCTCTAGGTGCCGCTGTCCTTGGGAAGATGCAGCAAGTGGGAGGGCCTAAAGGACTGAGTGAGGTCACCATGGCTGGATGGATTTCCCAAAGATGACAGTGTCCAACAGTCTCATTGACCAGGAGCATGGGACAGCACAGCAGTTCTCATGGAGAACGTCAGTCCTCACTTTCTCTGTGGTGGCGACAGCCATCAGAAATCCTACGTGGGGCTGGGAGAAAGCTCAGCCCGCGAAGTGCTTAACACGCAGGATAAGAACCTGTCTCTGGCTATCACAAATAGTGCTGCTCTGAACATAGCTGAGCATGTGTCTTTATGGTATGAATCAGCATTCCTTGGGTATATGCCCAAGAGTGGGATGGCTGGGTCTTGAGGTAGTTCGATTCCTAATTTTCTGAGAAACCGCCATACTGATTTCCACAGTGGTTGTACAAGTTTACATTCCCACCAACAGTGGAGGAGTGTTCCCTTTGCTCCACATCCTCTCCAACATTGAGTGTCATTAGAACCTGGAAACAACCTAGATGCCCGTCAACAGAAGAATGGATGAAAAAAATGTGGTACATATACACAATGGAGTACTACTCAGCAGAGAAAAACAATGAAAGCATGAAATTTGCAGGCAAATGCATGGAACTAGAAAAAATCATCCTGAGTGAGGTAACCCAAACCCAGAAAGACAGTCATAGTATGTACTCACTCATAAGTGGATTCTAGATATAAAATAAAGAACAATCAGACCACAACCCATAGAACCATGGAGGGTATATATATAGCATGGAGGTCCCTAGGACGACTGTGTCTTATAATAAATTTTGGTTTTACTCAATTATTGAAAAAAAAATAGCCAAATGAATGGAAACACATGAACTATGAACCAAAGGCTGAGGGGCCCCCAGCTGGATCAGGCCCTCTGAATAGGTGAGACAGTTGATTGGCTTGATCAGTTTGGGAGGCAACTAGGCAGTGGGACCAAGTCCTGTGCTCATTGCATGAGTTGGCTGTTTGAAACCTGGAGCTTATGCAGGGACACTTGGCTCAGTCTGGGAGGAAGGGACTGGACCTGCCTGGACTGAGTCTACCAGGTTGATTGCAATCCTCGGGGGAGGATTTGCCCTGGAGGAGGTGGGAATGGGGGGTGGACTGGGGTGGGAGCGGGGAGAATAGGTGAACCCGTGGCTGATATGTACAACTGAATGGTATTGTAAAATAAAATAAATAAAATTTTAAAAAAAAAGAGCCTGTTTCATCCCACCATGATAAACCATGGGTACAGTGGTGTGCATTTGTAATCCTAGTAGAGACAAATGGACCCCTGGGGTTCACTGGCCAGGCAGCCCAGCCTGCTTTGTGAGGTCTGGGCCAGTAAGAGTAGCTCTGCAAGTGCACACATCCATGTGTTAGGGTCCTGGAGAAGTCCCACAAAAGACCACCATCCCACAAACGACCACCATCCCACAAAAGACCACCATCCACATATGTAATCAACAAGAGTGTTTATTATTCCAGCATGCTGGGGCTGTCCATCCCACACAAAGGCAAGAGGGTGAAGACCCTAAGAGAGACATGTGAACTCCCTTTAAGCATAGCCAAGGGGTGGTCCTAAGGTGGTTAGGTCACTTTAGATATGATTGGCTCAAACACATGACAATCATATCAGTACGTTCTAATTGTCCAGGGCTAGTTAGAGGCTGGTCAGGGTACAGTTTTCCACGTTGGGGCAGGCTGGACAAGTCCCAGGCTCTGTCCTTGAGCTGCTGTGGGGGCTGGTTGGAGTAGCACGTTCTGACTGTAGGGTTGGCTCAGTGGCCCAGGCTTGGTGAGTCCTATCTCCCTTGTCCCTGTTGTCAGGGGCACCAGTGATTAATTGCCCTTTGTGACTCTTCCTCAGAAACTGCCTGTCCAGTTTCAGGAAACTGAAATTGTGGCCTGATCTCTAAGAGAAGACTGAGCAGCCTGTTAGGGCATCTGCTCAGTCCTCTCACATGTACCTGCACACTTGTATACACACACACACACACACACACACACACACACACACACACACACACGTACACGCATATGCACACACAGACACACACACACACACACACACACACACACACACACACACACACACACAGCATCTCCTCTTCCCGACAATCTTCCTCGTCTATCAGTGGGCATGGACAGTGGTCCTTCCTCCTCTCCATTAGGAGAGGTAGCTATTACCCATTCATCTTGTTACAATTTATCCATTTTGAACACATGCTGACCAACTGCTATGATACATGGTGATCTAGGGAGGGACAGACTGTATCATGTATCATGCCCCGACTGTGACCCACCTACCACCAACAGACATAAGTAGGTCTAGGTGATCCATAGATAAATATTTTTATTTTGGTTATGCATATTTAACGTTTAATCTAACTACGAACATGACTAGCCCATCAGACCTTCTGTGTCACAAGCTTTGTGTAGGAAATTTTAATTTGAACCCCATTCCAGTGGCCCACAGGCAATGTAACTTTAAAGGAGTGATTTTGGTAACTCAGCAACCAAAAACCACTGTCTGCTGTGAAGGTTCTGATCTGGGCTGTCGCGAATTCACTATCATTTTTATTATTGCTCCACTGTATCCCTCCTGTGCCTTGTAATAGAAAACTGGAGAAGCGCTTCATTGGAGGAAGAAAATAGAGTTCTGAGCTCCAAGTTAACCATCCTGTGGTGAAAAGATGAAAATAGATAACAGGCTAAGAAAATGGCTTTGTGTCTGTCAGCCCAAGGAGCTGCCAGGTCCCCCGATGAGAAGGGAGACAGCTGGACAGCGATGCTCAGGCCTCGCAAGTGCCAGCTGTCCCAGGCAGTCCAGACCCCACCTGCCAAAGCAGGCTACAGCCCACATGCCGCCTTCCGTGCATGGCATGTCGTTTACAACATAGAAAGTCTAAACCCATGGGGTGCTAGCTCTCAGGCCACGGGCCCAGCACTACAGCTCAGGAGAACCTATAAGACAGCCTGACAGCCTGGGGAGGTGTGGAAAAGGTCCTTCAAGCTGGAAACACTCCTGGCTAGGGAGAGGGTGGATCTGTGATTCATCTGCACATAAGCGTAGGCACCCCTAGGATGGTACATCCAGAGACCCAGTGCTGCTCAGCAATCAAATGCAACACCATCCACCAATGCTTTGAGAAAGCCTTCTGCTAGCTGAAATGAGTACAGTGTGACTTCTCCTGGGGAGACATGAACAAGTGAACAGACAGCCCGTGGAGGGTGCCAATGGCAGACCAAAGAGACAATTCCTGTTCCTGAACGATTTCCTCACCTTGCTGAGTCACGGGGCGTCGGGGAGGGGGGGAACCTTGTGCGCAGGCATGCAGGCCACTGGGTAGCCCTGGGCTCCAGTTTTTCACTGCTCTGCATTCCCACTGACTCCACAGGGCTCCTGTCTCCCTACTGACTCCAAACCCCTCACTGCCAGTCTTCCAGTTCCTTCATGCTGCAAACCCTGCAGTCCGATACAAGGCTCAAAGGTATAAAGTCACTTACACTGTTCCCCTGAGCTCCAGACAGCACAGCCCCAGTCTATCACAACCCTTGACAGATTGGCGGCTGAGGTGCGCCCAGGACCCCCATTGCCTCTGTTGGGCAATCTTATGCAAGTTGAAACCTGGATGACCATCGAAGAAGCCTTGCCTGTCCCGTCTGCCCACTGCTCTGAAGCAAACACCAAAATCCTCCGAGGGGCTTCACAAGGAAACACAAGTGTATGTTTTGTTTGTTTGTTTATCTGTTTGCATCATCTTCCCAAAACACCTAGCTCTGCCCATGCTAGAAGAGGCTACTTATGAACAGAGCATTGCATTAATATTTGAAGTGCACAGGTAATACAGATAGTTACTAAATGAACAAATGGAGATGTGACAGAATGGAAGAAAAGGACAAGCATTGAGGGGACACATAAGAGTTCAAATCCTCCTAGTGCCTGATTCATCGTCCTAGTGAGGAGGGGACTCCCGTGACTCGCAGTCCCACAAAGTCACAGGTTGATGGAGAGAGGCTCTGGAGACCAGGCCAACTCTCTACCCACCACAGCCCTCAGAATACAAGACTACAGCTTCACAGGGTAGCAGAATAGTGAATGATCACCCTGCGGGAGAAACGCAGGGATCGTGAAAAAGAAACCAGTATGAGTCGACACCCCCCACCCCAACTAGCTTCCATTCTACACTGAAACAGCCTTCAGAAAGTGAAAAGTGTCTGTTTCTGGGTCAGCAAAGGTCACCCTTTGCTCAGAGAAGGAAGAAAACAGATCATGTTCCCAGATGGATGACTAGACGGAAAAGCAAATCTGGGATGTCTGTGCTCCATGACATCCATCACATGGTCATGGTCATGGCAGGAGGAGACAGCATTGGACAAGCCTGCCAGGAATCAGTCAGGATGAGCCAGAATTTGTCTTAAGATCCCAGATGAAGACAGATGAGACAGATGTGTGTGTCCCAGCTCTGAGTGTATCCAGATCATATCAGTCACCACACAATGATGCTGCCATGTCCCTATGAACCAGTGGTTGCTCACCTTCCTAATGCTGTGGCCCTTTAATACAGTTCCTCATGTTGTAGTGACCCCCAACCACAAAGTTATTTCATTGCTACCTCATAACTGTAATTTTGCTGCTGTTATGAATCATAATGCAAATATCTGATATTGTAACCCAAGGGGTTGCAACCCACAGGTTGAGAAACTCTATAATGCATGGTTTTCTCTAAATCAGGCATTTCAAAGTAGGAGGTGGGGACATTCTGGGAGTAGAACTTAAGAGCATCCTACTACTGAACTATAGCCTTAACCATTTTTTAAATGTTTGCTGTTAAAAGCTAGGATGTAATTAGAACAGAATGCTAAGGAAATGTAATATTTAGGACACAGGATTTCTTGCTTATATGATGTTCAAACTTAATCGGCACTGTGTTTTCTTATTTGTCAGGTCTGGTGGATCTACCTGGGGATACCCATTTTACAAAAGAAGAAACGAAGATTCAAAGTCAAATAAGTGACTGAGATTCTGGAGCTGAAGCGGGAGAGCGAAACTTAATCCACTGCCTTGGTTGTGTGGTCTGGGCATGGAGAATGAATTTGAGAAGGTGAGTAGCCAGGGGACGTCCCTGCAGCTTAGCTCTGAGTCACCGTCCCTTTGGGAAGCCCAGCACACTTCCGCATTAGTGAAATCACTCTCTGAGCCGATGCTGTCCCACATTGTGCTTGAAAAATGGCCAGCTGCTGGAGGACAGTGATGTGAGGAGGCCAGATTCTCCGTGAAACAAGCCTCAAATTGCCAGAAACTTCACTGTGGGAGGCAGCTACCACGGCAGGCTGCTCACCTCTGCAGCACTCAAAGCCTGACCTTCACCACCTACAGCCACCCTCGGATCAGCTGCAGGCCAATGGTGCTGGATAGGCAGACTCACACCTGCTCTAGCCTTAGGAACTTGGGGAGCCCACAGCTCAACAAAAGGCAGGTCACAGAGGACCCACAACTCAAGGCAGAGGTCAGTCCCAAGTAGGTTACAGCAGCACATTGGTGCCTAAAGTCTTCCCTCCAGCTGTCCCCTCTGCGTGGAACCCCACCCTCGATGCTTTCATTTCTGCTAAATGTCACTCCTCTAGAGAGACATCCCCACCCCAGGCTGTGCACTCTAAAACAGCATGCCCAAACTTGGCATGATGGCTCCACACCCATACTTCCAGCCCTTAGGGGGTTAAGACAGAGTGACTTGCCTAGAACTTGCTCATTCAGCTGGTGCAGCTGGCTGGCTGGTGAGGCATAGGGATCCCCCTGTCTCCACTTCCTCGTTGCTGGATTACAAGTGCATACCACACACAGCATTTTTATGAGTTCTGGGGACCAAACTCAGGTCCTCATGCATGGGCATGCATTTTATCAACTGAGTCGTCTCCCCAGCCCCTGCAGAGTTCTGATGTCCTACGTGGCCAATCATTTTCCAAAGAGGCAAAGACTCCTGCGCATACACTTTTGGTCAGCAAGACTTTGTCATTGCCTTGTCTTCTGGCCATGGATGAAGGTGACATCACAGTACTTTTGGACAGGGCTTTTAACCACTCCTGGCTCCTGGAAGCCAGATCAAGGAAGAGGAGCCACTGCCCCGAGGGAACCCTGCTGTGAGAAGGCCAAGCCATGTGTAGAACGAACTGCCCACCGTGCATGTGTGTGTGCGTGCGTGCGTGCGTGCGTGTGCGTGCGTGCGTGCGTGCGTGTGTGTGTGTGTGTGTGTGTGTGTGTGTGTGTCCTGGAGTTTACCAAGCAGCCTAGCCTGGCTGGCCAACAAGCCTCAGGGGTCTCATCTCTGCCAGTACTAGAATCACACCTGTGTGTCGCCATGCCCATCATTTTTATGTGGGTTCTGGGGATAGAACTCAGGTCCTCCTGCTTGCTTGTATAGCAAGCAAACACTTTAGGATCTGAGCTATCTCTCTGTGGTCCTCTTGGGGTTGTTTATTGTATAGCAATTTCAGGGGGTGGGGTGGGGTGGAGACAGGGTTTCTCTGTGTAGTTTTGGTGCCTGTCCTGGATCTCGCTCTGAGGACCAGACTGGCCTTGAACTCACAGAGATCCACCTGGCTCTGCCTCCCAAGCGCTGGGATTAAAGGCGTGTGCCACCGCTGCCCAGCATACAGCAATTTTTAATTGAAAATTCTTCAATGACAAAGAACCCATCTTATTCAATACTATATCTCCTAGTCTAAAACAGGGCAAGGATCACATAGGACTCCGTCGATTTCAGCCACACAGACCTAGTTGTAGTAGATTAACACTCCCCGAAGCATGAAGACTGCTTCAGTTAGTAAAGCCCCAGCAACCCAGTTATAGCTGAAATGACTCCCCGGCCCCAGTGAAAACGGAAGTGCTGGAGTTGCTGGGGAGATTTGCAGAACACCACATGCTGCTTTAAAGGACAGCATTCTAGAGAGATGAGACGAGACCCCAATTACCCCCAGTACGTTTTAAAGAGAACTGCTGGCCTTTACAGCCACTGCAGAGCATCACATAAACACTGAGAGCCCTGACACACTCCCTCAGTCCGGAAAGGACAGGAGTGGCGGGCCTTTCGGCAAGCGCCCAATCAGCAGCCAGCAGCCACAGGCTCTGCCTCCAGTAAAAGCTGCCTTGCTCATTAGCTAAAAAGAAGAGCAGCCCAATGCAAAAGACCCATCGCCTCTGGTTTCTAAGACATCTGACTGCCAAATGCCCCCTTTGTACTGGCACAAAAGGCTGTGTCCTGACCTGGGGTCTCTCTTCTGGGCCACTGTGTTTCCTTCCGTGAGGCTCTGTCACGGAGTCCTCTGGGTTTAGCCTCTGCTTCCATTTTCCCTGAATTCTGATGGGAAAGCACCTCAGGAGTGCCCTGTTCATCCCATAATGAAATCCCTGCCGGCCTGGCTCTCCCGGGATGTAGGGAGCTGAAAGGGAGTCGGCCTAGGATCCACTCTCAGCAGCCCCCGGCGAACCCCGATTCTGCTGCTTACTCACGAAGGGGTCTCAGACATGTCACTTAACCTCATCAGTGAGTGGGTCTGGTGACAGCGTGTATTGTGGAGTTAGATTACTCTGGAGATCAAATGAGGTGGTCCTGCGAAACACTGGGAACACAGTCAGCTGCAATGACCAGAAATGCTTGAGATGAGAGCCCAGGACTGGGTGGCCATCTCCTCTCTAGCTCACCCTTCATTTTCCTCTACTCACCGTTCTTTCTTAGCTCGTAGCTCGTGCTGTCCCTTCCCACGCCTGTCCCAGAGCCTCCCCTGACACCTGCCGGAACCCAGCTCGACTCTGGGAGAATCGGACATCACTAGATGACGGCTGTTCTCCTCTGTTTAGGGAACTCCTGGAACAGCGGGGCTCAGTCCCATTGCAATCAAACCACAACATGAGTTTCTTGAGGGGACAGGTCATATTAAAAGAGTGGAATCCACCTGCAGGCATGCCTCCTTGCCTTTCATTATTCTTCAACTGGCATAAGATGTATGTATACATGATTATTGGAGCTGCGGTAGCCATCTTAGTACCATGAAGTGACCTTGTCAATGGAAAGCATGTGCTAAGGATAGCAGGGCAGAAACACAGAAGGAACCTAGGATGTCATACAACCATCTCCCAGCCATGGACTATCGACTTGACTTGGACTACTGTGAGACAGAAAATCAACTTCCTACCTTGTTTAATCCACCTTGTTTTGGTTTGATGTCTGCCAAATATAACCTGGCATTAGGCTAGCCAATGCATTTAAATCAAGTATCATTATTGGTCAAGTGTGACACATTCACCTCTGGAGAGTGCTTTAATTGAAAATGAGTCTGTGCGCTAACTGGTGGGATATTGATCGGGAGGCATCCTCAGTGAGTGGAGAGCAGAAAAGACACAGAGCAACTAGAAAATCCAAACCCGACTTTCGAGCGCCCGAGTCAGTCATGGCTGCAAGCATCCAAGAGTTTCCAACAGTGTACGATGTGGGCAATGCACTCCCAACGTGCCTTGCAGACAGCAAACAAGAGGGGTGGATGCTCAGAGACGGGAAAGAGACGCAGGCTTGAGTTGGAGAGTAAGGCTAAGAAGGTAGGAATAGAATCAGTCCAGGTAGGCACCTTGAACAGAAGCTTGGAATTAGGAATGAGTAGGGGTGGGGGTATCTGTTGTTGGCAAGTTCCCCTAAGGCAGGATCTGGGGGTGCCAGGGTGAAGAGTTCGCACTTAGCCCTGAAGCCCTTGAGAGATGACCCAGGATATCAGTCGTGATGGACTAGGACGAGGAGAGAGGAGAGGGTTAAAGGAAGGCTCCAGTGAGAAGGCTGCCTGTGGTCCAGGGGTTCCTGGGATGCTCAGCAGAGATGGTGGACAGAGCTCATTGGCTCTGGACACAGTGGCAGATGGAATCTAGTAGTAGTGCGACGTGGTCCTTCCAGCTGACAGCGTCTCTGGAGGGACTGAGCAAGCCCACTGCATGTTACCTCCTCTTCCATCCTGCTCTCCTCCTTCAGGTGAGCGCCTTGGAAGTCTCGTCTTCAGACCTGTCCAGGCATCCTCTATGCCACGTTCACCCACGTCCCTTGGATACCCAACCTGGCTGGGGGCAGGTGCTCAGCACAGTCCTGCTGTTTCTCTCAGCAGATTCTTGGCTTTCCCCAACACTGGACGGTTCTTCCGCAGACACACTTGGGGATGTGCAGGTTTCAGGGACTCACCGGGAAGAGGTTTATTCTAGTTTATTTTTCTGTTTGCTGTGATCAAGCACCTAACTGGGGGAGGAAAGGGTTTATTTCAGCTTACAAGTTAAAAGTCCATCATTGAGGGAAGCCAGACAGGGACTCAAGGCAGGAACCTGGTAACAGGAACTGAAGCAGAGACCATGGAAGAACGATGCTTACTGGCCTGCTTCCTTTGGCTTGCCTTTCTTATACAACCCGGACCCAGCTGCCATGGGATGGTATCACCCATAGTGGGCTGGCCCCTCCCACATTCATTAGTGATTAAGAAAACATCCCCACAAACATACCCAAAGGCCAATATGATGGACGCAATTCTTCAGTTGAGGTTTCCGCTTCCTAGTTGTGTCAAGGTAATAAATAAAGCTAACTGTGAAAGGACTCAATCCTGGAGGCTCTCTGGTGAATCTTCCACAATGGTTTCGACTTTTAGCGGGGTGGAGGTGGGAAAGAGGATCCTACAGGTACTAGTCTCTCCTGCTGTCTCCAGTGGGAAGTTGACCTGACTACGTGCCAGGGCTCTAGTAAATTATGAAAACAAGAAGCCATCTTGCCCCCTCCCTGCCTCAAGGTGTCTAAGCCCAAACACCTTCCAGTTCAGATCCACAGACTTCACTGTGTGATGACAGGAAGGGAAGAGGCAGACAGGAGCTCCTAGTTCTGTTGGGTCCCAGTTTCTCACTAGATTCTGTTGATAGCTACAGAGCACGGTGTGTGAATGTATACACATTGTAAGAACGCTGGCGATGTCTCAGTTGGGGAAGGAAAGCCTCCACAGGGCTTCTTGATGTTGAAGCAAAGAAAGGTTTTTTATCACAAAGCAACTTGGTTCTTGGGCCCAAGAAAGGAGCCAGTAACGTCAATGATCATCTTTGAATGATGCAAACTTCAGAGCCAGAATCAATAACTGCGGTGAAGTGGCGAAAACCTTAGTGTGAAGTCAACAGACATTCATATTCACTCCATTATGCTGGGAAAAAATAAAGACTGCTTAGATTTTGCTCATTTTGCATGAATTCTGAGAATTCGTCACCATGCCAGGAAAATCAGAACCTCCCCATCTGGGAAGAATATGCTCATGCAGTAAATAACACCCAAAGCAAAACATCACACACTTTTTTCAGTCCTCACTGTGAATAGAGTGAGGTGTGTTTATTGGAGACCTCAAGATTCCCTCCATGATTGTATACAAATGTTAGCCAACAAAACTCAACTGGACTCAAAGACTACAAGTCAGGGTTCTCTAGAGGAACAGAACTGATAGAATGTGTGTGTGTGTGTGTGTGTGTGTGTGTGTGTGTGTGTATGATAGAATATATAATAGAATACATATGATAGAATATATACACATACATGTACACACACAAATATATGGAAAAAAGGTATTTATTAGAGTGGTTGACAGGCTGTGGTCCAGCTAGTTCAACAATGGGTATCTACAAATGGAAAGTACATGCATATGTGAAAATACATGCAAACACAAAGCATGTGCATGTATCTGTACACACACACACAGAGAGAGAACACACATGCACATTCATGAGTACACATTCAGGCTGCCTATTTTCTGTACCCCCCGCAGTACGAACCTTCATCCAAACAGAAACACACAGATGTTAGCTGTTCGTGATAGCTTCCAGGATGGATGCCCCATCAGTCACCCACTTCAGTCCCACAGCAAACTCCTCTACCTGAGGAAAACACGGTGCGTGATTGGGAGCCACAGTAGACTCTATGAACGGGATGCATAAGAATTCTAGCACGGGACAGTCTCTTCAATTCGTATTTGCAAAGTGAAACCAAAGGTAGATGACCTGCATGGAGCCAGCTCCATTTCTCAGGACCCAGTGCAGCGCAGGCCAGTTTAGCATGACAGGAAGTGTATTGCACACTAGACTCCGTGAGCCTCTGCACACGTGTGCTCCTTCAGAAGGAATCTGACTGGAATGAGGCCTGGCTTCTTGGGAAAGGCTGTCAATGAGGAAGGTACGGTGAGCCTGAGGGGGTGACCCATTCTTTCTGAGCCAATGGGAAGGCAGCCAGCTCAGTGGCCCTCTGTAGGGCACCACAGGAACTCCAGTATCATCTTCAGGTTACTTTCCCCCAGCCCCTCTCTTTTTTCATGCATCAAGGCCTCCCTGACCACCAAGAAGCTGCATCTAAGGCCCAAAGCAACTGTCATCAGGGTTCCTGGGGAACCCTTCTGCCTCCCGCAGTCAAAGAAGGATAGGTGAGGCCAGGGCAGATGCCACTGGGGCCACAGAGCTTACAGTGCAGGGCAGGGGACAGTGTACCTCCAACATCTGGGACCCCAAAGGCTGGGTTCTGACCAGCCTTCAGATGAGGCCCCTCGGGCTCTCTCCACCATAGGATGCTCGATCTAGGTTCTCAAAACATCTGAGCCCCAGTGACATGCAAAGGTGCTTACTCCAAAGCACAGAGAGCAGATTAGGAACCCAAACGGCACCCAGGCTGCCAGTCACTTGGATCCTTGGTTTCTCCAACTCTGCTTCCTCCTGAGTAAATTAGGATATGAGTATCTACTCCAGGGCGTTGCTGTGAATACAAATAAAAATGGGTGGCAGGACTCTGTAAGCCATGCCCATGTAAAGAATTGGGAAGATAAGACATGAAGGGTCCAAAATTATGGTCAGAGCATGCTGACAAATGCTACACATCTCCTCCAGTCTCCAGGGGCCCTTGGTTCCACTCCCATGGCAGGTGTGCTTGGTCCCCAGGGGAGGAGGGAAGAGAAAACAGGCCCGAGTGAGTCCTCAGGCACTCTGTAAACTAGCTCAGATAAAGTATTGGGATCAATAAGTGTCACCGTGCTCTGAGGGCAAAATGGCCACAGTCCTTCCGGTCATAAAATCAGCAGTAACACGGCAGCAGTGTTTGCTGGTCTGGCACTTAGTAGGCACTAAAGGTTAGAAGACAGGTTCTCAACCTGTGAGTCACAACCCCTTGAGGGGGGTTGAAACCCTTTTACAGGGGTCGTCCATCAGATATCCCGTATCCCAGATATTTACATTACAATTCATAACAGTAGCAAGATTACAGTTATGAAGTAGCAACGAAATAAGTCTGTGGGTTGGGAGTTACCTCAACCTGAGCAACTGTATTAAAGGGTCACAGCACTGGGAAGGTTGAGAATCACTGGGTTAGAAGGAAAGGCCGAGAACGAGGTCACAGACAAGGAGTCCTAAGGGACTGGGCAAAAGGCAAATGGCGGGTTTCTTTATAATTCTACATCTCCAGTCTGGTTGAGTTAATCGACAGTTCTCCTAATGGCTGCCCCTGACTCCTCTTCACGGAACTAAGCTTCTGCTCCAGGGCTGTGTCTCACATCATCAGAGCATGTAAGAGTGTTGACTATAAGCCAGGTGCAATTGTGCATGCCTTTAATCCCAGCAGGTGGGAGCAAAAGCAAGTGACTCTGAGTTCAAGGCCACCTTAGTCTACATAGCAAGTTCCAGGCAAGCTAGAGTGAATCAGCGAGACCCTGTCTTAACCCCCTCCTCTCCCAAAAGAATATTGACTATGCCTAATGAAGCCTTGTGATGAGCTGCCAACGTGGTTCACGGGGTGTGGTGACAGTAGGCTGGGTGGCCAGGGTGGTGCCCATGTCCTGAGTCCTCACTGTATAGCTTTGAGCCAGCCAACGGCCAGTCTGGGTTTCCTAAGCCCAGCAGTGAGGGAGCGATGCTGCCCTCCTAAGTAGTGTAGGAAAAATTAAATGAGATGGTGTTGGGACAGCGCTCTGCAGAGGCTGGCATGTGGCTGGCATATGGCTGGCTCACTGAACAAGATCACAGGTTAGGACAGAGAACAAAGCCTTGGTGCTTTTTTTTTTTTTTTTTTTTTTTTTTTTTTTTTTTTTTTTTTTTTAACCAAAGCACATGCATCATGGAAACACCACCCTCGGGCTTTAGAGGGCTGATATCCACACTTGGCTGGGCAGTATGGACTTTTTGTGTCTAAGGTTCAGCATCTTCCTTTACCAACCACACTCACCTGCTGGTAGCAGTGACCCCAGATAAATCTGTGAATCTCCCCAGTTCCCAAATGTCTAGTTCATAAACCACAGCTGATGTCCAGACTGCACAAAAGTTGGGCTACGCGGAGCTTCTCTCAGCTCTGAGATCCAAGATTCCACACCGACATGGTGGCGGATTCTGAACTAGGGTACAGCGTCATCTCCCACTGAGAAAGTGGGTACAAAGAAATGGTGGTGCTCCTTTCTGCTCTTCAAAGAAAAGGGAGCTCTGAAATGTGGGGTTTTTCAAGGCTGAGAATTCAGAAACACAGTGGCAGGTTCCAGCCAGCCAGCTAGGCTGTGGTTAGCGAAGCCATTAGCCAAGCCTCAAAGACTAAGTCTGCACCCCTTAAGTGTTGGGGAGATGGCTGTGAAGTAAATAAGTCCCCACGTCATTGAGTATGCATGCTGTAGCCCCATCCATTCACTAAACAAATATGGTTCGGTGCCTACTGTGTGCCACATGCTGTAGTGGTGAGGGGAAGGTGGCCAGTAGATGTTACTGGTTTAGTTAAACTGGTAAGTGCTGTGATACACTTGGGAGTATCCCAAGCACTCACTAAGTGTTTATAAACAAGAGGTTGTTTCCTTTTAGCCCCTAAACACTGAGGTGGCCACACCACTGAGGGAAGAAACTGCATCCAGAGAACTTTCCCCAAGCGGTGAAGCTGGCAAGGGATGGCCCCGAGACTGAAGCCAGACTATCTGACCACAGACTGATGGTGGTCAAACCAACCAGACCAGACAGCTCTGTGAATGAATAACTTAAGCCCCACGAGTCTCAGTGGCCTCACATCCCCATGTGCTTACATCCGGGTCTGGGATTCAGGACTGATCCTGTCTGCGCAGCCACAAAACTTCTTAGGATGAAAAGCAAACATCCCTGAGTTCCAGAGCAAGCCGGTTTTAAAAGGCAGCCTCCTGGGAACCACAGATGCTGCTGCCGGCCCTGACAAATGACACCAAGCACGTTGGCTTGGAAGGTCGAGAAACGTCTGGCTGGACAGGGATATTTTTGGTTCAGAGATGACTTTGATGAGTTCTGCCTCTGCTCCCTGGAATCAGAAGTGCCACCTGGGGAGTAAGGATGTGGTACAGAAAGGGACACATTCCTCCTCCGCATGGATGAAAAGCAGAATCCTTAGCGACCAGACAGCACCTCCTGCTTTGAAGCATCTAGTTGTTTGAAGCTCCCAGCTCAGTTCAGTTCCAATACTGGGTCTCTTCCATCTTTTGTTTCCCAATCTGGAGCTCTGGCAAATGGTTCCATACTCAGAATCCACCTCTCTCTCTTTGCTCCCCAAACCCTCTGGCCCAGTTGCTCCTGGGAGCCTCATCATCATGCTTTGGGGTTCCCAGCTTAGGAATCCAGAGCCTCTGGGATGTTAGAGCAGGAAGCTCTTGATATGCTTCAGGCCAATGCTTTCAAACTGAGTATCTGTACAAAAGCCCCATGTCAATAAAATATACGAGAGCTGTGTAAGGCTGTCAGGGAGTGTGCTGGGCAAGGGCTGGAAGCTTCATTACCTTCCCCCAATCCTGAGCTCTCAAGTGATGCAGCGCATAGGGAGAGCCTCATAGGTGCCATACAGAGGACACATTCCCTCCTTTCTCTGGTTTATGGCAGATGGTGTGGCTCTGGTGAGCACACAGCTTCTGCCTCTTTCTCAGGTCTGAAGCAGCCTGTAAACACGAAGGCAGAGACAGTGTGGGAGCAGATGGACACCTCCATGTCACCGGCCACTATGTGGCCTTTCTTTTCCGAGAAAGTCCAACCTTCTGTAGACCAATGGACTACTCAGGCTTCTCATCAGATGCTCTTGCTGCCTCCGCTTGCTGGTTCCTCCTCTGCCTGCCTCACTCTAGGAAGAGCAGGTTTCTGGTCCTCTTTCTTCTGCACTCCCACCCACACTGGCCCCACTTCATGACTGTGAGAAACTTCTGTGCTTGGGATCTCCGTTTGGATCTCCCAGGCATCCCAGTCTCTCCAGAACACTATCTGTAACTAGCCCTCAAACATCTCCATCTGAAGCATAGCCTTTATCTAGACCCAAAATGGTGTCTGCAGAAGACATCGGGGGTTGGGCAAGACAGGCAGGGACTAGGGTCAGAGCTGCCGATGGGCAGACACACCCTGCTCTCCTCCACTTCTTGCTCTTTGGGCACAGGCACTGTTAATATTCTGACCCGCCTCCTTGGAAACTCGCCCCTTGGGCCCGCCCTGCGTCCTGACAGAAGAGCCTGATTTAAGGAAAACCCCTCCCTTCCTCTCTCTCTTTTGCTCTCTCTCTCCATTCCCACGAGGTGTGCACCCCTCTCCGCCTCTCCTCTCTCCCCCTCTCTCCTTTCTATCAAATAAACTCCATGTGAAGGCAGCGCCTGGATGTGAGTGACTGTCGGTTCTCGCGCCTGCCACCGGGCCGCTACATCTGCCCAGCAGGTTTTTCCTCAGGTGTAGGACATCCTGGGCTGGCCAGCTGGGGTCCCCCAACGCAGCATCGTAACAGGCACCAGCCTGTTGTGGGGGTCACATCTTTGACACACACACCCCAGGGTTCCTGAGGGCCTGTGTCACCCCCATGACTCAGGAAGGAAACATTTGTTGAAACCCCGTTCACTAGCCACCATCACCCCTGGCAACTCTCTCCTCCCAGACTGCTCTGACTTCACTTCATAACCCAAAGGTTTTGTCCATCACCAACTCACGTGGCTCTGTGGACCTCGCCTCAGGAGCCAATGCCACAGGCACAATTTCCATGTGAGTCGCCATTTGAGAACATACTAAATCCACCCTGACCCGCAAGAGGACCGGACCCCTCAGAGTTGGCAAACCAAGGGCGGAAGAGGAGGGGCGGAAGTCAAAAGAGGAAGTGGCTGGCTCTCCTGGTCTGCCTCTCAGGCTTGAGCTTCCTAGAGGCATCAAGGGAAAGAGAGGAGGTGAGTCACATTTCCAGACTCCTTAAGCTCTTCACAACTCCCTGGGAGGTACCATGTGCTGGATCCGGGACAGAGAATAAGACATGCCACCCAAAGAAAATCAGTTAATCCACATGACCTCTAAAGTAGTCATAGCTCTCGAAAGATTTCAATCCCTTTCTCTGGCAGCCACCCTGACCGGCTCTCAGATGTAAATGTGCCAAGAGAGGTTCATTCCACTCCTCTTTCGGCATGCCAGATCTTCACAGACATTGTTCTAGTTGGCTCAGCAGACACGTCATAACAGCCCTCTGCACACTCCTGTGCTCACATCCACTGTGAGATGGAAAGGGAGCAAGACGCCACAGTGGGGTTCTGCTTCCTGGAAGTAATCAGGAGGCAATAGATGGTGGTTTCCTTCCCAGGACACAGGAACGAGAGGTGGAGTAAGCATCTGGGCACATGAAATGCTGGCTCCAGCTCTGCTTGGTAGCCTTGGCCAAGGCAATGTCTGCTGTGGGATGGTCTGTATGTCAAATCTGTTGCTCTGATTGGTCAATAAATAAAACACTGATTGGCCAGTGGCCAGGCAGGAAATAGGTGAGACAAGGAGAGAGGAGAATTCTGGGAAGCAGAAGGCTGAGGCAGAGAGACACTGCAGCCGCCGCCATGACCAGCAGCATGTGAAGACGCCGGTAAGCCACCAGCCACGTGGCAAGGTATAGATTTATGGAAATGGATTAATTTAAGATATAAGAACAGTTAGCAAGAAGCTTGCCACGGCCATACAGTTTGTAAGCAATATAAGTCTCTGTGTTTACTTGGTTGGGTCTGAGCAGCTGTGGGACTGGCGGGTGACAAAGATTTGTCCTGACTGTGGGCAAGGCAGAAAAACTCAAGCTACAAATGTCTCACCCTGGACCTCAGTTTCACCATTAGTAAAGTGTTACCACTTGAATCACATGCTAACTTAGGATGATGACAGAGAAAGGCAGGGACTGAGGGTCTTGGGACTTGAATTCCTGCTCTACTGTTGATAGTCTCATCAACTCTGGGCGAGTGCCTAAAGGTCTTACATCCTCAGCTTCTTTTCCTATCAAATGGGAGGGTCTTCCCACATTCACCGCGTCTCTGCATTCTGACCAACACAAACTTTTTATAATACCAATTTAACCATAGACTCCTAAAGTGCTTCCCGAGGTCTGGATAAAGTATCCAGGTTCAGATTCCCCAGAAACCACAGAAAAAAAATCCAAGTATGTGCTGTTTGTAATGCCAGCACTGGGGTCACTGAAGTAGGCTTAGACAGGGGGTTCTCTGGAGCCAGCCTAGCTGGGTCAGTGAGTTCTGGGGTCAGTAGAGACTCTGCCTCAAAACATAAGGTGGAAAAGGATGGAGGAAGACATCAGACAATGACCTCTGAGCTCCACAAATATGTGCACACGTGAACACCTGAACATATACGTGCACATATATGAAAAGGGACGGACACACACACACACACAGAGAGAGAGAGAGAGAGAGAGAGAGAGAGAGAGAGAGAGAGAGAGAGAGAGAAAGAGAGAGCTCTCCAGGGAGAGTCTCCCAACAGAGACAATGTGGCAGATCCATGGTCTAACTGTCTCCCTTTAGTCCTCTTCCTCCCACAAGGCTCCCCTCTGCCACAGGCCTTTTGCACATGCTATTTACATCTACAGAACACTCTTCCACTCTCTCCACCAAACCGGCCTTGCTTAGACCTTACTCAAGCTTTGCTTTCTTCACAGAGGCTACCCCCATCCTCCCCAAAGCATCAAAACCTCAGCAGATACAACTCAGTGAAGCTCTCTGTTGTGTCAAGAGTCAAGATGCACATTCACATCTGCAGTGTTATTTTGATGAATAAACAAAATTTGTCACAAACCTGCAAGTCCCAGGAAGGCAGGGACCATGTTGCCTAATATCTAAGAGCACCTGTGGAGACAGCCATAGGAACAGAATAAAGTCACCAACTTCTGCACGCACGTACCTCCCAATAGCCCTAGGGGTTATGCTTCAGTGACAGTCTCCCTGAACAAGAGAAGACAGTCATGGAGAGTTTAGGTGACTTACCCAACTTCCCAGTCAGTAAGTGTGGAATCCCACGAGCCTGATTACTTGTATACTGTTTAAAGTCTTTCACCCTGTGAGGCAGGGTTCTGAGAGCAAGGAGTCTGGGACTACATAAGCATTTAAAAACAATAGCTACCACATTAAGTATTTATTGTGGAACCCAACACTATTCTACTTTTACATGAAGTAACTTGTAACTCCCACCAACAACCTGTGATGGAACTGAGTCTGGAAAGATTAAGTGACTTGCCCGATGTCACCTGGCTTATCAGGAGTAAAAGCAGAATTTATACTTTGGTCTCCCTGCTACAGAGTTCTGTAATTCTTGGGGAAGACACGAATCCGCTTCCACCACAAGAGAAGTGGGTTAAAGCTCACTTCCTGTGTCGCAGACCTGTGCCTTCAGTTCTGCGTGTGGATTGGTGTGTGGCCCCTAACGCAGGGTGTCATCCCTTGGGAACAGTGAGCAAGCCACTGCCCTTGGGCCTTGGCCGAGGTCACACTGTGATCTGATGAAGGGCTAGGCAGTGACTCTGAGAAGCCATGGAGGAGGACCCTGGCTTGGGTTATAAACTGTCCTGTACTCACCAAAAGAAGCCATGCCTTGTTGGTTACGCCAAGGGTCTTCTTCTTAGTGGTCCCTGGGATTCAGATCTCTCCACTGGGTTTTAACAGTTCAAAGTTCAAATCCCAAACCCCTCACTTATAGTATTGGGGCAGCTCCACACCAGTGGCTGCTCTTAGTGGAGCCTCAGTTTCCTCCCCTGGAAAATGGAGATCAGAAACATTCACTTCACAAGATCTATGTGCAGATGAAATGGGGTCCCATGGAAGATGTGGAAAACCGAGAATAGCCCCTGGCCCGGCAAGTGACAGTCCCCTCTGTGAACAAAAGGCAAGGGGTGTCAGAGGAGAAAAGGCAGGTGCTTGGTTTAATTTTCTTGAACTTCTTGGGATTTGAGTCCCTCAAACCTTGTATTTTCCCATGCCTGAGAGCTTCATCACTGGTGAGCTACACCACTTCTAGCACAGGAAGACACTATCAGTAATAAAGATAGCAGCTTCTAAATGTGTGTCATGGAAGAGAGAGAGCAGAATAAACATCTCACATTTATTATAACACACTGATCTCCACATTCTTAAGGAAATACAGAGAGCCTGGCATACAAATGCAGTCTGGTCACTTGTAAGCCCTGTCACCTTAGGCAAATCCATTAATCTTTCTGTTCCTCAACTTCTCAATCTGCAAAATAGTGTTGGTAATACTACTGACCTACAGGTATTGAAGTGGCCAGATATCCAAAGGGTTTATGCACCTCTGAGAGTGTAAAGTTGGGGTTGGGGTCATTAGCTACTTATCAAGAAATCATAACTCCCAGCCTCTTTGCATCTGGTTTAGACCATGTGTCAGAGTAGTGGTCACTGGGATGGAGAACAGATTGACATGCTCATGCCCAGAGCAGTCCCACGCAAACCTCCCATGCAACAACTCCATTGTTCTTACTCCCCCCATCAGCTGGAGTCTACATGAAAAAGAAAACAGAATTTCTTGCTGATTTTTGCAATGCCACAGAGGTATTGTGTGTGCTAGGCAAATGCTCTACCACTGAGCTACACTCCCAGCCCAGAAAACAATTTTGTTGTGTTCTGCCACTAAGATATTAGGATTTACCTAATACATCAATTGTCTTACTCTAACTAATATAGAAATTGTTACCAGAAGTGAGGTGCTTATTGTACGGACATGGTTAGAAGGCAGAACACCGGGGCCCTGTGTCATGCAGTGGTGAAATGTTTGGTTCAACTGTCCTCTGCAGTGATTTAGACACCAGGACTAATGGTGGATGAGCTGTAGCTCTGTAGAAAGAGGTTGGGGAGATAATGGTAATAGAATGTGAGGATAAACCCTGCCCATGTTTAGCAGTTATTAGCTGTGGCACAAATAAGCCAGTTTGCAAGTCAAATTAGAAAGGAATAGTGGAGATGTGGAAAAGACCATTTCTAGACCCCCCAAACAACGGGAGAACAGATTAAGAAGATTGTAAGTGAAATAAGTGCAAGATTAGGGCTGTAAATGTCCCCATCAGACTAATAGCATCAATGTGCTTGCTTGAAAGAGGAGTGGGGAGGTAAAGAGGCAAAGCGTGATCCAGGCTATAAAATTTGGTCCAGAAAAGAACTCTCAAGCGAGGATGCTAACAGTCTGGATGCCTGCTGGGAGTGGTTTGAGCATCCACCAGGGTTCATTGTCTTGATTCCCCAGATGGCACTTCTGAGAGGTGGGACCAAGCTGACAAACTTTGAGTCACTGTGGATGTACCTTTGGAAGGTGGCTGAGCGACTCTTCGGTAGCTCACCTAAGAAGGATGTTTAAAAGCCCAAGTTTCATTCCACCTCTCTATATATCCTTGTCTTAAAAAGTGACCCCACCCCAATAGGAACTTTTATCATTGACATCTGCAATTGCAATTTCCATAGACTCCTTGACAGAAGAGAGGCAAATCAGGCGCCATGGCCTTGAGTGAATTAACTAAACCTTTTTTCTTTGTAAATTCAGTTGCTCCATGTATTTCAGCATAGTGACTCAAAGCTCACTAATACAGTGGCACAGATGACAATCCCACTAAATTGCACCTGCAAAAACAATCTCTAAGCTTGGATTTCAAAGGTCGTATTGTTAGAGCGCTGAAATAATCCTGATGCCCAAAAGTTCAAGGGAAGGAGCTCTGCTACGAAGACTTAGAACCTCTCAAGAGGCCATACCTTGCAAGACCTCCTTCAAGTGTGGCCAAGAAGAACAAAAGAAAAAGAAAATCTTCACGCTGGATAGAGCTGGGATTGGGGAGAACTTTGAACCAGCCAATTCTTCCCAGAGAGCAGAATCCAGGCCTAATCCAAAAATGTCACCCATGGCCATGCACACAGGGCTTCTTTGGCAAGCTCTTCTAACTCCGAAGGACCAGTGCCTGCCATGAGTCTCTCACTAGTCCCTTTTCCAAGAGGGGGTTTCACTGTGGTTAGCCCACTCTGTTGTAATATCTGTGAATGCAGACAGGCAGGTAACATATCACTTTGGCTACAGGTCCCTGAGCCATGAATAGTCCCATTAAATGCAGTGAATGGGACTGAGAGTCATTCAAAGATCTGGAATGCCAAGATGGAAGCAATGGCCAGAGAGAAAAGAAAATGATGTGAAGACATATATGTCCATATGTTTGGTGACAAGACAGATGTGCCAAGTATGGCTAATGATACATAAACAGAGGGACTTGTCCTGTACACAGCTTTCCTTTTTTTTTTGGTTTTTCGAGATAGGGTTTCTCTGTGTAGTTTTGGTGCCTGTTCTGGATCTCGCTCTGTAGACCAGGCTGGCCTCAAACTCACAGAGATCCACCTGCCTCTGCCTCCTGAGTGCTAGGATTAAAGGTGTGTGCCACCACCGCCCGTACACAGCTTTCCTAAGCCCCTCATTCTGTCAGGTTTGCTATCTGTGGGCTGAATGAGTGCAAAGGAGGTGCCACACACAGAAGATACACAAAGCAGAACTCCAAGCCAGGCCTCGGTACCCATGACACTCCTGACTTCCTCCGGCCCACATTTCACCCAATCAGAGTTCCAGAGAACAAGAATGACCTTCTCCTGAGATTTGGAGATTGTCCTTTATCAACTGATGTGATTGTAACAATTATAACACATAGAAGTCATTTAAAAACAGTGCCTGGTCCATAATAAGCATTACAAGTGTAGCTATGGTTCCTACAGTAGATACCCATGGGAAAGCTGAGGCTGACCAGAATGTCTGAACCCAGAGTCAATTACAGGCTTATATTACCTCTCAGTGAATGATAATCAGACCCATTTTTATGGGTGAACTTGTTGTCTGGTCCAAAGCTACAGGTAGCAACAGACTTCGATTCAGGAGCCTTCTTCCAATTCAGAGGCCATCAGCACCCACCTGTGACCTCAGGCCTCCAACTGATCTCTCATTGTTTTATTAGGCCATTATTATGATGTTTCAGGAAACATCATACTTGCAAACACCCTAACAAGGAACTGATGTGCCTGCGCAGAAAACGAAATAACCCTCTACTGACCTAAATTTCTTGCTTTAATTTACAAAGAGCCAGTTAATTAAAAATGTGCTCGGAGTCCAGAGGCATGGCGCCGTGGGGCTCCTGAGACAGTTTTAGCTGCCTCCCTGAAGACACCGAGTTCCTCATGAGACATTTTGTCCAGCAGAGCCACAGCGCAACACAGAACAGCACAACCAGCGGCAGGCCAGGTAAACCAACATTTAGTGCAGAGTCAGCACTCCCAGCAAAAAGCAAAAGACCTGCAAGCCACCTCCCCAGCACTGCTGAGGCAAGGGCTCACGTTAATTAATGTTTACGAAGTGATTGGGGATCCCTGAAAGGAAAGAGACTGTGCAGAACCCGAAAGTATTGTAGCAGCAGCCTGAATAAACTGCTTTTCAAAGGAAGTTGTTATTAGGAAGTGCCTACTATGAAGCTGGCCCTTTCACAGACAAATCAGGACTAATCCTGTAATTGTTCTCCATGATAGGTTTGTATTTCCTTTGGTTTTGTAAACGTGTGTTTCTCTTTTTTATGTGATCCTCATCACATGCATGCAAAAAACAAAATTCACCCCAATAATTCACCAGCTAGAATTCTGTCACTAGAAGACAGAGGACCCAAGACTAGAGACTGGATGTTTCTAAGTAGAAAATCCTCCCCTGCTTTGGCCAAACTATACTACCTCTTCCAGCCTTCCCTGAAGAATTTTCTGAATGTATATCAAAATTTCATGCAAGGATCCCTGTGGCTTTTGTGGGGGACATGCCTTTTTCCCCCCTGCAGGGTATCTTACAATATAGAGAAATGCACGAAACTAAATTTCATGATGGGATGCATTTGGGCAAATATAGACAGATACCTCTATCATAAGGGACATTTCTATCACTCAGGAAGTTCCCTGAAGACATTTTTTTTTTTCAATGAAATAAAATAAGATTCTTTCTTTGGTCATGGAGTTATGCTCACAAGTCAGTTCCTGAAGCAGGCACACTGAACTATATGTCCCTGGCCATATAAAGAAATGGAGACCCAATTACAGTGCAGTGCCCTGCTGGTCCCTCCACACTGAGCATATGGGGGCATGGATTCAGTGAGATAGGGAAGGGAGATACTACACCACCAGATTATCACCACAGCTGCTACCATCATTTTAGCCCCCAGCAGGCACCAGACTGACATCCTTAGGACAAACAATCTCATAATTACAAACTTCATTCTACAGCTGAGGGCTGTCTCTGGAACTCCAAAGAACAAACACTTGGAAAACAGCAGCCTTGGAATCCAAATCCAGGAGGTGTGGCACTGGAGGCCGATCCCATAGCAACCGCCCTTCCAAAGGCTGGTGGCTCAGTTTGCCATCCTAAAGACTGGATGAGCTGACTATATTCAGTTAGTGAACAAGGAGTAGAGTATTTACAACGTGCCAGGCATTCCGAGGGGGGAACGAGGAGGAAGACGTGGGTTGAGCAGGACTAGAGAAGTAGTGGCACCCTCTTAGGGAGGAGGGCAGATTATCGGTGATCCAGAACTTCCGAGATTGAGTGAAAAAACCACTAGCTTTGAGGGCATTTAAGATACCTTGACTAAAGCATGACAAAAGCTTCCTGCTCCCTCCTTGTTTCAGGTTCACACCTCACAGAAACTCCACCAGTCCCTGGGGTCTCTTCCCTACACCTAAAAATTAACACAAGAAAACCTAGGTCTGAAGAGTTTTTACAGCACCACAAAGATCATGCCCCAAGCCCCACCCAGTTGATGTGGACCCAAGCCCCGCCCAGCTGATGTGGACCCAAGCCCCGCCCTGCTGATGTGGACCCAAGCCCCGCCCAGCTGATGTGGACCCAGGCCCCGCCCAGCTGATGTGGACCCAGGCCCCGCCCAGCTGATGTGGACCCAGGCCCCGCCCAGCTGATGTGGACCCAGGCCCCGCCCACTTGACGCTGGACCCAAGCCCCGCCCTGCTGATGTGGACCCAAGCCCCGCCCAGCTGATGTGGACCCAGGCCCCGCCCAGCTGATGTCCCACTAGTTTCATGATTTCCCCAGCCGTGGTAGTTTAGTACCTAAATGTGAAGGAGAGACAGTTGCAAAAGTGGCAGTATGTGTGGGACAAAGTCGAAAACCTTTCTTTCTTTTCTTTCTTTCTTTCTTTCTTTTTTCTTTTTTCTTTTTTTTTTTTTGGTTTTTCGAGACAGTGTTTCTCTGTGTAGCTTTGCGCCTTTCCTGGAACTCACTTGGTAGCCCAGGCTGGCCTCGAACTCACAGAGATCCCGCCTGGCTCTGCCTCCCAAGTGCTGGGATTAAAGGCGTGCGCCACCACTGCCCGGCCTAAAGTCGAAAACCTTTCAAAAGAGGGTCCAAGGGCTGGCAAGATGGCTCAGGAGGTAGAGGAGCTTGCCATCAAGCCTGCCAGCCTGAGCTTGGTCCCCAGAATCCACATGGTGGGAGGAGGGAACTGACCCCCAGAAGTGTCTTCTGACTTCCACTCTTTTAGACTGAAAACTGCTCCAAATTCGCTAGCCCTGTGTCCCCTTGGGATCTGCATCCTACACGCTCCGAAGAGGCTAGCCCCAGGTCATCCTGCCTCACAAACTGCTCCAAGGCACCTAGCCCCAGGTGGTCCAGGGGCAAAGCCTGGACCACAAGTGAAGGAGGGCCTTCACTCCTCTCTCCCTTCCCGGCCTTGGCCAGCATCCGGCTTTCTTGGGTCCCTAACAACGATGCCCAATGCCAACAAGAAGTAGTCATAGAAAAGATTGTGTTGTCCTTTATTCACTTATTATCAAAAGGCTGGGATGTTAGGTCTCAAACCCAAGACAAATGGCTGAGGGGCCTATTTACATATCAAAGCGGACCTGGCTGGCAGGTTCTCCCAGCATCCCCCAGTCCTGACCTGTTTCAGGGTAAGGCTGGCATCCAGCCCAGGGGCTGGGCTACCCTTCCCCCAGACAACAGGAAGCAGTCTAAAAAGCACAGGGCCATCATTCCTACCTCATCAGCAACCCCCTTCCTATTTTCTTACCTTTTATAATAAACAAAAGGTAGAACTGTTGGGGTCTCATCTAGAACCTCTCGGCTCTGGCCAGGTACACTTGTCTGGGTATCTCTACTAAAGGCACTTACAGCCCCCCTTTTCCTCTTTTGATCTACCCTTTACCCTCGTGGTCTCCTGGCTCTCCCCTCCCCCCACTCCTCACATGGGCTGGCTCAGGGTCATGCTCATTCTGGACTCTCAAAGATGCTCTGCCTCTGACTACGCTCTCTACAATAAACTTTCTCCTCCACCATACCCAGCAGCAGTATTGGCCATCCTTTTTATTTCTTTTTTCTTTTTTTTATTCACACTGACCTCCACATAGGCGGCATGGTGCACATGCACACAACACACACACACACACACACACACACACACACACCACTTAATAATTAAAAATGAGATTCAAGAAGCTCAAAAGGCAGTTAGCTTCCTTGAGAACATCACTGTACAACACAGTACAACAGCTTGCTCAATTTTACAGGCATCAAGTGTAAGTTCTGGCTGTATATTAGGTCTTCCTATCAGCTTGGAAGCTGTAAAAACACACAAGATTCAGTACTGGCAATTCAGATCTTCAGGTATAAAAGGTGTATAAGTGGGAACGGAGAGAAGAGCAAATTGTATGAGGTCAGCGCTCAACTGTGTGGCTAATGAAGTAGGATGGCCTGCTGACGGGGAAGTCATCGAAGCTGAAGTTACGCATGCACAAGGCTAAGAGAACGGACTCTGAACTAGACCATCTGCACTCAAACAAGAAATGCATGGAAGCTCCATTTGTGCCTCAGTTTCTTGCACCGTCCAAGGGAGATGACAGGAGTACTTTTTGTTTCTTTGTTTGAAACAAGGTCTCATGTAGTCCAGACTGGCCTCAGACTTGGCTGTGCAGCCAAGGATGGTCTTGAACGCCTCATTGTCGACCTCCACTAGTATTACATGCCTGAGTTGTTTATTCGGTGCTGGGGATTGAATGTGGAGCTTTGTGCATGCTAGGCAAGCACTGGATCAGCTGAGCTACATCCTGACAGTAGTACTAGACTAAAGGAACCCAGAGGATCAATATACATATAAAGTGATCCTGGGAACATGTTGACTGTTTTGTCTTTACCTAGTGTCTACTCCGTCCCTGGCATTTAAAAACTGTTCAATAGATATTGAACAACAGTTGAATCCACAAACAAATAAATAAGCGATGTTACTGAGTTAAAGGGGGAATCCATTATGGGAGGTGTGTGGTCCTCAGTAAGGCTTGCAGGTCAGAAAGACTGCCAAGCTTGGTGTTTGGTGTATGGTGTGGATGCCTGAAACATTAATCACTCATTCCTTAGCTCTTCTGTATACATGCCCGGCCATTTTGAACAAGTCCGTAGAGAGATGAAGAGGGCAGGATGAAGTAACAGCGTGTCTTGGGCCAGAAGAGGCTGAAGGCGAGCCCCGAGTCCCAGGAGTTAAGCTGTGTGGTGTGGGGAAGTCTGTGACGGCTTCAAGACCCAACCGCCACTCACTCATCCTGCCCAAAACCAGCCCTGGGGTTTTCTCTCCCCTTAAATTAGCTTTACTCCAAAAGGGATAAACACCAATGTTGTCTTTAAAAGAGGGTAAGATCCCAAAAGTAAAATCTATTTGGGAAAAAGATTGGCTACTAACAGAACTATGAGAGAAGCTGGGGGTATATTGTATTTTAAAACGTGCATTCCGCAGACTAGTGGGCTGAGGCCCAGAAAGTCACCCCAAACAAGTTAGGAGAACGTCAGGCAGAGGGGGGACAGGATGCAGGTGTTTGAAGCCTAGGGGTAAAAAAGGGGATGTGAACTCCCCATAAAAGAAAATTGAGGGAGAGAAAGAACCCCAAGAGGAAGCTAAGGAGTTGGAGTGCTGAGATAACTCAGGTTAAGGGATGATTAGGGGGCGGGGTGCTCTGCAGGGGGAGGAAAACTAAGCAGGTCTGTGCTTTTAGGGTGAGGGTAGGCTTCCAAACAAAGAACAGTTTAAAACTCGGGGCTTTGAAGGTGGACCCCCCATTCTGAAAAAGCACACAGGAAACCTCATGCTCTGTCACCTGATGTTTCCATCCTCAGAGGGATGTCCTGTGTGCTTGCAGCGTGTGCCTGTGTCTGAGCATGTCTGTATGTGCACCGGGAGTATGCCTTAGGGCAACAGAGGGGGAAGGGCGCTGGCAGAGAAGCAGAAGAATCTCGAGGATTTCGATCAAGGCTGATCCTAGCCCCTCCCCCAGCGCGCGCAGACACACGCAGACAGACAGACAGACACACACACAAACACACACACACACACACACACACACACACTAGCTCTGCTCTTTTCTTCCCCTCCCCCACTATGATCACATCCAGGTGAAGGGATCTAGGGAGTCCATCAGAGTAAATTCACAAACGGTTTCAGCTGGAGCTTTATGCCTCGGGAGCCTGCTGGCTCGTTCTTTTGCACACTCACAAGGCACTTGCACACACATGCGCGGTCACACCCACACGTACTCTCTTGGCACTCCAGAAGTCAAGCCAGGCCAGATGCAGCTCTCCTTCGGCTTGGAGGAAACAGACAGGCTGCAACATGAATGAAACCTACCCAGAAAGGCTGCTTTTTCGCTCCGACCACGCAACCTCGGGCCAAACCGCCTGGAATATGTAGCAAAGTTTTATTTCGCTTTTAGAGTCTCCAGTTACTCTTCTACCATTTCCTGTAGAAAATTGAAGCTTTGAAGTGTCTAGCTCAGGCTTTCGCAGAGACCGCCAGCGCGAGCCCCGGAAAACAAACGCCCAGCACCACCCACTCTGCCGTCAGGACGGAAGGTTCAAACCCACCCAGCGCCCTCCAGTGGGGCGCAATGAGGGGATTTCAGAAGCCGCGGAAAAGGACACCCTGAACTGACAACCCCTCCCTCCTGCCCAGGTCCTTGGTGCCTCTCTTTCAGCCAAGTGACAGGGCGGGTAAATTGGAATTCATTGCGTTATCCATCTCTAGGTCTTCCCACCTCCCCCCAGCTCTGGGTTCCAGTGCTCAGGAACTGCTCGGGGAAACTTGGAGCTATGCAGTGTCGCCGTCCCACCGCCAACGCCACCACCACACACATATACCTCCCTCGACATTTTTAGGTCCACCCAGCTCTCCCCTTCCACCTTCGCCACAGCCAGCCATGCCTTCCTAGCGCACCTACAGCGACCCCAGAGGGCCTGGGGCAAGGCAGGGAACTGCATGGCAGAGACGCGAACGCACCTCCTCCAGATCTTAGCCAAACTCGAGTGTGGCACCTTGAAAATCAAACCAGGGTTCTAGAAGATGTGTACTAGACTCAAGCATCTCAAGCCTAATCCGAATAAAATAACATGCTAAATTAAATGTAAAAACAAAAGAGTGTTGGATTTTGCCCGCGTGCTGCGGGAGGCAGCCATCTCCTGGCCCTGCACAGGGGGGCGGAACCCTGTGTGCTCTGGGACCTTTACTACCCGTGTCAACTACGCAGATCCCAAGCTCAGGAATGAACCTGCGGGTTTCTAGCTGTCTTCAGTCTGACCGCCACCTCAAAGACTGCGGACAGCGCGAGTGGCCGGAGAGACGCGGGAGGGGGGCATGAGGCAAACTTAAACCCGGAGTTGACTGAGTTGAGTGAGGGAAGGGAGGCATCCATGCCGCCACTTACCGCTGGCGTTCTTCCCACAGATGAGGTGCTGGTAGGGCTGCAACAGCCCCCAGATTTCCGAGTCGTTGTTGACCGTGTGCTCTAGGGTCTCCACGGTGAATCTGGGCGCTTCGTGAAGCGTGTGGTGGTGGTGGTGGTGGTTGGCGGCGGCGGCGGCGGCTGTGGCTGTGGCCGGCGGGACTGCGGTCGCCGCCGTGGCTGGCGGGGCGCAACAGCTGCTGCCCCCGCTGGCGCTGCTGGCTGCGCTGCAAGGGCCACCGCTCGCCGCTCCCCCTCCAGGCGTCTCGCGCTCCTTATCCGCGGCAGGGACAGCACCCGGGCCTGAGCCGGGGCCTGGGCCAGAACCCGAGCTGGAGCCAGGGCAGGGACCGCTACAGCTACGAGGTAGCCCGGAGGCCAACACCCGCGTGTAGATGTCCCGGAAGAGGCTCTCCATACAGGCGGTCAGGTAGATGGCGGCATGCTCGTGGATGCGCAGCGCCACGCGGCTGTCCACCATCCAGCGGTACACGCGGCCCACGGAGAAGGTGAGGCCGCAGCGCGCCGACTTGCCACGGCCCAAGCGGTCGCCGCCAGCGCTGCTCATGTTGTAGAGGGACAGCGCGGCCAGCGCGGCAGCAGTGCAGTGCGCCGCCAGGCCCCAGGACAGCACAATCTCCATGGCGCTCTGGATCTCGTACTTGGTGCACTTGGCGAAGCGCAGGCTCAGGCGCTGCGCCTCTTTGGCGATGCGCACCAGAGCCCGGCTTACCAGCATCGAGAGCTTGGCCAGTGCGTCCTTGGGCAGGCTGCCGGGGGCCGCTGGGCCTGCCCGGGGATCCCGGGAGCGCAGCAGCAGCAACTCCAGTTCCTGGAGGGTCCAGGGGACCTCGTCGAGGTCCGGCAGCAACCGCGAGCAGTGCTGGCCGGCGCAGTCCAGCCCCTCGGAGTCTTCCACCAGGGCAGTGTTGACGGTGTCGAAGCTGTTGTGCCGGCTGTGCATGGAGTCAGCTAGAGGCGGCCAGCAGCTCCCGCCATACGGAGACGCCGGATGAGAGTCAGAACAGCACAGAGACAAGTTGGAGGAGCGCACAGAGTCCGCCGCACCACCATAACCCGAGTCCAGTGTCAGATCTTCCAACGTTCGCACCACCGGCTTCTTACCTCTTCTGGCCATCGCTGCGCCACTTCATGCTGCAGCCGCCGGGGAGCCGAAGGGAAGGAAAGACAAGGAGCTGTGGGCACCAGGGGCCACGGGGACAGCCCGGCTCCTCGTCGCCTAGGCTCACTTTCCCACCTGGCGTTGCCAGCAAGTGCCACTACTTTCGCTTGCCTCCCTGAGCCGTCACCACTGGAAGATACTCGACAGAGACTGAAATCATCTTCTGGAGTCGGGGCCAGAGCTAGGGCGCACTGAGCCGCAAGCCAGGCCGGGAGGGAAGCTCCTGCTAGGACCCACGCCTTTCATCCAAAATAAAAGTGTCTGGCCCTCTCCTCCCTGGGACCGGACGGATGCAGAAGCCTCTGAAAGCTGGCCACAGTGTCGGTAGGACCGAGATCGCCCCAGATACGGCCGCCGCAGCTCGGCGGGCAGCGGGCTCCCGGCTCCGGGATCCGGGCCGCGGCTCTTTGAGCTCCCGCCCCGCACTAAAGCGCCGTAGCCAGGCGGCTGCAAAACCCTGCTGAGCCCCAGCAAACCTAGGCAGCCAGAGGGCGGGCGTATGCAAAGCAGGGCGCAGAAGAGCCAATGGAATCGGAGGATGCTAATTACTTAGTTTTTTTTTTTTTTTTTAAATTCCTCCTCTCCACACGGCACCGCCCCTCAGACACGCCCCCCCGGCCTTGACCAGGGCCGCAGCTAGGAGGGAGCAGCGGCCTAGGAAACCAGGACCTGTGGAAACATGGAGAAGGAGCCTTGGAAGCCGCCATCCTGCGACTGTCGCTCCCCTAGTTTCTGCGTCCCCTCCCCATCGTCGTTCGTTACACTCAGCGGTTCACAAAGTGTTTGCCTGAGGGTCACTTTGTGTTTTGGCATCTTGGATTCCTTTTTCCCTTCCACCATCCCATTCAAGAAGCATGTTTCTCCTCCTCCCTCTTCATGCACCCTAATTCGTGCTGGTGTCTTGTCTCGGCGTGGGCGTGGGTTTACTCCAGCTGGAGGGAAACAAACCAGGAAAGTAGAGGTGGCAGGCTGATGGATGCCACTGGGAAGCGAATCTCCAGTCACGAACCGCCTGTCACCAGTACTCCTAGGTTTTGGTTCATCCAGCAGGAATGAACACCCACCGCTTAAGGTCAAGGGTTTGCATGCAGCAGGGTGGTTCTCTGCCACTTTGCAGTTCTGGTGGACAATCTTCCAGACGGCTCAGTTTTAAAAGGGGTAAATTTGAGCAGAAGGAGGGTAATCCTTTTCAACTAAAGAAAGACACGTATGCGTGAGTCGGGAGCATTTCTGTGTCTGAGGGCATTGCCTTTGTTGTTTGTATGCCCCCACCTACCCTAGGAGAGACCACGCCTCATTCATCGGAGGATCCACAGCTCCTACACAATCCTGCTTCTGCAAGAAGCCCACCCAGATCTTCCAAAAATGCCTTGGGTGTTTCCACCACCCCACCCTCTTGGATGGCTTCAAATTTCTGGGCCCTTATTGCCCTAGGTCGATACCATTTATTTACCTGCCTGGTTTCCACATTGGGCTGGGGAGTTGTGGTAAGTATTATGAGTTGATGAGGGAAGGACATGCTCTGAACTGCTCAACAACGGCCAACAGGGATGTGAAACAACACTCAGCATCACTGATCATCAGGGAAACTACAAATCAAAACCATTGCAGCCTGTGAGGACTGCAATCATCAAAAAGTCGAAAGACTACAAGCATCAGCAAGGGTGTGGAGAAAAAAATGAACCTTGTAATTAGTGGGAAGGGAAAATTAATATAGCCATTATAGAAAAAAATGCTGAAGATTTCCCCAAAAACACAAATTAGAAGTACTATGGGATCCAATAACCCCACATCTGGATTTTCATCCAAAGGAATAAAATCACTATCTGAAAGATCTATTTGCACTCCTGTGTTCAGTGAAGCATAATTTGCTAACCAAGACATAGAATATTGTTCAGACTCCAAAAAGAAGAAAATCTTGCCATTTCTGACAAATGACCAATCTGAAAGACGTCATTATGCTAAGGGAAATATCTCACCTGTATGTGACTCTAAAAAGAATTACACTTGCAGTAATAGACAGAATTATGATGGTGACTGGGTGCTGGGGGGAGGGGAAGAGGGATTTGTTCAACATACAGACTTGCAGTTATAGATTATTGAGTTTTACAGCTCTAGAACATGGCATCTGTACAGCATGGCATCTATAGTGAACAATGATGTGTGTGCGAAGTTTTCTATGTGTTCTTATCAGGCAGAGGGAAAGGTCACATGTATGAGTTGAGAGATGTTAATTATCTTGATTATGGTAATCATTTACAATGCATATATTAAATATCACATAGTATACCTTAAATGCCTATAATTTTTATTTGTCACTCATATCTCAGTTAAGATGGGGGTGAGAGAGTGGGGTACCTGTGGATTACCTGCTATTTATCCCACATATCCTACATCATCCTATACTTTCCATCTGAATCTATATCCATATCAACTTGTTCCCTCTCCTGCTTTCCACAAACTATGTAATCTGAGAGTCTTCCAAAAGTCCAATTCCCATTTTGTCATACAATGGGCTGGAGAGATGTCTCAGAGGTTAAGAGAGTGCTCTTCCAAAGGTCCTGAGTTCAATTCCCAGCAACCACATGGTGGCTCACAACCATCTGTAATAAGATCTGGTGCCCTCTTCTGGCCTGCAGTCATACATGCTGTATACATAATAAATAAATAAATCTTAAAAAAAAAAAAAAAAGTCATGAGCCCCCATTTTGTCATACAAAGAAACCCCAAAACCAAAACCAAAAAACACAAAAATACTCACATAAAAAAGTGAAGGTTCTCTCTCTCTCTCTCTCTCTCTCTCTCTCTCTCTCTCTCTCTCTCTCTCTCTCTCTCTCTCTGTGTGTGTGTGTGTGTGTGTGTGTGTCTGTCTGTCTGTCTGTCTGTCTTGAAGGTACCTAAAATTCACACTGATTAGCTGGCTTCCAGGAATCCCACACCATTGCCACACTCTCTTTCTATAATATCATATGAATTCTTCTCTGACCTCCTAACACGCCAGACTACCCACACATATGGGGGGGGGGACCTCTCTCACATACAGCTCTTGCCTGCTCTGGGCTCTAACCTTCTTGGCATCTGATGTTCCAGCTGCTGCAATGCCTTTGCAGATGCTGTTCCCTCTATGCAAATGCTTCCCCCTTCTTCCCTGCCTGGAAAACTCCTTTCTTCTCATTCTCTAGGATTTGGCTCCCCTTGTCAGTACTCGAAGTTTTTTTCCCTGGTGCTGCCCACTTTCCATCCAGTCATGAGAAGGTATCCCCATCCACGTGGCTCAGTGCTTGTTCTAGAGCCCTTTTCATTTGTCTGCATGATTTCCTGGCCATCTTGTCCACTTCAAGCCCATATGCTGAAGACACTTGGATGATGAGTACTCAGTAGAGCACAGACCTCAAAGACCTGGAGATGCCTTGTGTGTGCGGAGGAAACTCACCACAAAGCAATGCCCTTCACACTGACTCATTTTCTTCTGTGATGTGAGGTCAACCTGGCTGGCTGTCTTTGCCACTTTCCCAGCCATGTGTCCCAAGCTCATCCATTCCATCCATTTTCACATCTCTGAGATGCCCAGTCAGCCGACCTTAAAGAGCTGTGCAACTGAAACAAGGTTCCACATATTATAATAACCAGAAAGTATGGTGCTTTGAATAGGTATGGCCCCCATAGACTCTGGCCTTGTTAGAGTAGACGTGGCCTGTTGGAGGAGGGGTGTCACCATGGAGGCAGGCTTCGAGGTCTCATATATACTCAAGCCATGCCCACCCAGCGTGGCGGTGTTTTTCCTGCTGCCTGAGGGTCAGGTGGTAGAACTCTCAGCTCTTCCAGCACCATGTCTGCCTGCTTCCTGCCATGCTTCTCACCATGACAATAATGCAGTAAACCTCTGAAACTGTAAGCCAGCCCCAATGAAATGTTTTCCTTTATAGGAGTTGCCATGGTCATGGTGTCTCTTCACAGTGAAAGAACCCCTCACTAAGACAACATTTGTTAGTATATTTTACACTTCCCTCTTTTTTCACAAAGCTTGTGGAGTCAGAAGAAAAGAAAATGAGCATTATTTATAAAGTAAAGCTGCCCCAGCTGGAAGGCATTGCCATATCTAACAGAAATGCTTCTCTTCTGAAGCTTCAGATGTACATTTGTCTCCCCTTCCCTTCCAGATAGCACACACTCCTTAAAAGCTGGGACCTTGCATCTAACATAGGGCCAGTACTGATGCCCATACTTCTTAGCACTGTAAATAAACAGCAGCCTACTCCAAATATTTCACAAAGGTAAAATCTTTTGTTAATAACATTGAATGACCAAGAGTGAGTGACTACTAACACTGCCAAGAATAAGCCCAGCAGCAGAATGATAAAGGTCCCATAAGATTGGAAGTGTCAGTCTGCAAAAAGAGGGGGGGGGATGAGGATGAGAATGATGAAGGTCCTATAAGACTGGAGATGTCAGTCTGCAAAAAGAGGAGGGTGGGGGAAAGAGAGGATGAGGATGAGAAGGAGGAGAAATAAAAGCGGTCAAAGTTCCACTTGACAGAGATAACCAACGCTAACAATTTGTATTGCTTCCTGTCTTTGAAATGTTCCCTCTGCTGTTTTCTCTGGAAGGTGTATGTGTGTGTCTGTGTAGGTCAATATAGTAACACATTGCTTTTATCTTGCTATAATAAAGCACTATAGACAAGGCAACTTATAAAAGCATTTCTTTAGGCTTATGTTTCCAGAGTGTTTGAGTCCACAATGGCGGACCCGAGGCAGCAGGCAGCTGGACCAGAAGCTGCTCACATCTTAACCACAAGCCCAAGGGGAGAGAGAGGACGTAAGATGGCTACAGTCTTTAAAGTCTCAAAGCCCTCCTCCAGTGAGACACCTCCTTAGCTCCCCCAGACCATGCCACCAACTGGGAACATGTTCAAATATCTGCGCCTATGGGGGACATTCTTACATAAGCCACCACAGGATTCTTCGGTAAGTTATCTTGCATTCTGATTTCTCCTCAAACATTTCTCTGAGCCTTATAGTGCAATCATTTCTCCCATGGTAGTAAAATCTACCCTAAATATTTTACTTTTGTGACTAGAAAATATTCTATTGTATAAAAATTTAAAACACTGAAGAAAGAAATTGAAGAAGACGCTAGAGGACAGAAACACCTCCCGTGTTCAGGGATTAGAGGCCAAAAGCTATTTACAGATCCAATTCAATCCCCATCAAAATGCCAGCGACATCCTGCACAGGGAATCAAACAAGCCAGTCAATAAATGGGATAAAGAGGTGATGAAAACAACTGACAGTTCTCAAAAGATGAAATAAAAATGGCCAATGAGCACACGAAAAAAAGTTCAACCTCGATAGCCTAAGAGAAACGTGCATTAGAATTACACTGGGATTCCACCTCATCCTAGTCAGAAAGGCAGTCATTAAGAAAACAAATAAGGCCAGGTGGTGGTGGTGGCGGCGGCGGCGGCGGCGGCGGCGGCGGCGGCGGCGGCGGCGGCGGCGGCGGCGGCGGCGCACGCCTTTAATCCCAGCACTCGGGAGGCAGAGCCAGGCGGATCTCTGTGAGTTGAAGGCCAGCCTGGGCTACAGAGCGAGATCCAGGACAGGCACCAAAGATACACAGAGAAACCCTGTCTTGAAAACAAACAAATAAAAACAAATACTGGCACAGATACAGGTAAAAGCTCACCTTTTTACAGAGCTACTGGTAATGTGAAGTATCTGTGTCTGTGGAAATAAGAATGCGGTTCCTCATAAAACTAAAGATAGATCTATCGTATGACTCCAAGGACTCCAGGTCAGTGTTTCACAGAGACACTTGCACGTCAGTGTTTATTGCACCACTATTTATAATAGCCGAGTTATGGAGCTAAGCTAGCTGGTCAAACAGCAGAGGAATGGGTAAAGAAAATGTGGTACATATGCAAGAAAAATAAAGCTATATTGTTTGCAGAAAAATGGACGCATGTGGAGAGGATCATTGAAAAGGAATTGTTAGTTTCAGACAAGGGTCATACGATTTCTCTCATGCACAGCTGCTTGATTTTATATAGATACATAGGATCATGTCCCTACATCTGATAGGGAAATAGAAGAAGATCCATCAAGAAGAATAAAGGGACCAATGGGTGTGTGAAAGAGAGAGAGAGAGAGAGAGAGAGAGAGAGAGAGAGAGAGAGAGAGAGAGAGAGGAGGGAGATGTAAAGGGGGAAGTGCTCAATGTGTGCTTTATATGGCTATGAAAATGTTCTGACGCTGTACACTGAATAGACATGAAAACTGAATCCCATTGCTTGCTTTCCAATTTGGTCGTTCCTGCTCATTTATTCACGTGTATTATTTTGGAGTGGGCCTCTTTGTACCTAAATAAGGCTTCAAAACTTCTCTATATCTGTTATCTTTTAAAAAATACAAATATATACTACACATGCACTAAAGATTCAAAATAAGCAAAAGACATGATACTGTATTACTAGGATTAGTTGGTCTGTTGGAATCCAAAGATTTAGAAAAGTTTTGTATCAGTTACTCCTTTCATTACTGAGACAAAAATCCCTGATGATAGCAACGTAAGGGATGAAGGATTTGCCCTGAACCATGAGGGCAAATTTCCCCATCTTGATGGAGGAATCATGGCAGTAAGAGCATCTGGTCACACTGCATCCAGACTCAGGAAGCAAGGAAAGACGAACAGCAGATGAACTGGGCTCTTCCCTCTCCCCTTTTGCCTCAGCCTGGGCCCTCAGCGCACTAGCCATCATGGGTCTTCTTGCCTCAGTTAACACAGCTGGGAAACTTCCTCATAGATGTGTCTGGAGGGTTTTCTCCTAGGTGACTCTAGATCCTGTCAAGTTTCCATAACCATCACAGGTGCCTTGCTGGCTGTGTGCCCTGACACAACATTGGGGCTCTCTTGGGGGAGGATGGCTTGCTAGTGTGTCTCAAATGCACGTCCCTTATGACTTTGCAAAAATTAATAATACCTGGAGTATTCCTTGCATATTTTTCAAAAGCAACGTAAGTTGCTTTGAATAATTTTGTTTTAACATAAGATTTTGGGAAACAAGTGTCCTTTAGTAAAGAAAATTGGAAGGGATTACAGCCTGTTCACACAAGGGAACAGTAAGCAGGTGCAAAGAGTAACAATGGTGAGCTTTATTCCACAGCCACAGACTATCATGTTGGTGTGCAGAGAAGTGTTCTAAGTGTAGGCTTTGGGGTGTGTATATGTACAAAGTATGACCTCACACATGATCTGACTTGCAGAAAAATGCTTGATGAAAAACTAATACATGCATGACTAAGGGCTTTCTTGAAAGGATGGGAAAGCTAACTATAAATATGTTCTTTGGATTTGTAGTGGTTTCTTATTACATTTTTTCATGCAATGTATTTTTATCATTTTCCCCTCCCCCAACTACTCCCAGGACTTTTGTTTATTCTAGTCCTGTCTCTGATGTTTTCTTCTTTAGATTTTTTTTTTTAATTCTAGTCAGGCATAGTGTTGCACACCTTTAATTCTAGGATTCAGGCAGAGGTAAGTGGATCTCTGTGAGTTCACAGCCAGCTTGGTCTACTAGTGAGTTCCAGGACAGCCAGGGCTATGTCGAGAGACCCTGTGGCAAAACAAAACAAAAACATCTGAACTTTTTACAATAAACAGGTACTGATATTTACCAAAGCCGTAATACTTTTCAGTAGAAAATAAAATTATTTTCTGTCCATGACTTTGAACACTTCCAGTCAATCCAAGTACTAAGGACTTCTTCACCCGTCAGCCGTCTATAAACAGAAAAGCGTTGACTCTCCCAGCAACTACCATGCCAAGCAGCCTATTCCCTGCGGCTCATCCGCCCATCTCATCTCTCCCAGCATCTGCCACGCACTGGGGCTGTACCAAGCAGTGCCACTTGGGTTTAGAGCCTGGCTCTGCGCCTTACAAGCAGGCTGTAGCCCCAAGCAAATTTCTTAGCCTCACTGTGCCTAACTGTGCCTTCCTTTTTCATCGTTAATTGAAGCGAAAAAGACATGTTCCTCAAAAGCTCAGCGGCAAGGTTTAAATGTTAGGATCAGGTCTCTCAGGTAGGACAATGGCTGCTGCTGTTGCTATCTGAGGTTGGGGGACTGCGCCCTAAGCTCCACGCACCTCTGTTTTCTGCAAGAGCCTCCCACTGGTTAGCCCTGCTAGGCCTCTGGAGGGTTGGGGAGTCTGGGAAAGAAAGTTCCACGTGAATCAGGTGGGCAAGGCAGAACCCTGGAAGAGCCTGAAGGAGCCATGAGCACAGGAAGGCAAGCCATTCGGAGGTCATTACGATACTGCAAGCCGCCTCTACACATTTTCAGAGGCGAAGCTTCACCGGTGTTTACCCACCGGTGTTTACCCATCATTCCCGCTCTCCTTTCTCTGGTAGCACAGTTCATCACCTCCCACACACAGTTCCCAGGAGCCTCTCACTGGGACTCATTTCCCCTCAGACTCTACTCTGGTAGGAGGATCACTTTTCTAAAACAATTCTCAGCCATATCAGAAAGGAATAGTGTTAATCTCTGTCCAACTTCATTATCTTCCCTCCTGTTCAGCCACCAGGTCCCTCACTCCCTAAAACTCATTATAGATTCTTAAACATAGGGAATGTCTTTACCAACTCTGTGGCCTTTGTATTAAATGCTAGTGTGTAAAAGAAAAAAGAAAGAAAGGAAGGAAAGAAGAAGGGAGGGAGGGAGGGAGGGAGGGAGGGAGGTGCCTGTTGACCTCTCTTCCATATCTTTCAAAATCTAGCTAACTGCCCTTCTGTTCTGCCCTATGGAGCTGGCCCCTCCATTTGCTTCTTTGAAGCCTTGAACACTCACCTCATGACAGAACTTGCCAGTAATTGCTAGCTATAAGCAATATCTGCAGCAGCTGCTGTAGTTGCCTTTTGCATTTTTCTCTCTGTGTGTGACAGAACGGTGCTTATAAATGTTACTCTCAAGGTCATAAAGACCCAGGTTAAAATACTGGCAGATATTTTCAGTTGTATTTCTAACTGATGAATTTGTATTTACTAAATGTATATACATATATATTTCTCTTGTAGTACAGGAAGTTGAATTTAGGACCTTGTGCATGCTGGTTAGACAAGCATTGAGCAAAATACCCCCACCCCCATGTGTTAATTTTTTTTCTGTTAGGAAGATCATAATGCCAGCCAACCTGATAGGATTGGGGATATGAGATGATGAAAATACCGAGTGCATAGAAAAGCTCCAACAAATGCTACTGTGGTGGATTGAATGAGAAATGTCCTTAAGAGGCTCGTGTGTTTGAATACCTGGTTTCCTGTTAGTAGCACTGCTCCAGGGAGGTTATGGAACTTTTGGGCAATAGGACCTTGCTGGAGGATCTCTCTCTCTCTCTCTCTCTCTCTCTCTCTCTCTCTCTCTCTCTCTCTCTCTCTCTCTCTCTCCTGTGTGAAACTTAAGATCAGCTGTGTTCCTGCTTCTGCCCCATGCCACATTTTCTAGGCCATCATGACATGATGAACACTGAGCCAAAACACTTCCTTAAATTGTTTTGGCCATGATATGTTATCACAGCATCAGGAAAGTATTGCCCAGTATTTTAGCCAGAGTGCTGCTGTACTGAATATACTGATCTATAATCTACTTTTTCATTAAAATGTATCACAGTTTCAACCCTCAGATGTTTTCGTATATTTTCTTGCTTTTTTATTTTGATTTTATTCAGACAGAAAGTTGATGAATGTCCTCTCCTCCCATCACCCACAATCACTATTACTGACTTCGCTTTTTCCCACTGAGTGTGTGTGTGTGTGTGTGTGTGTGTGTGTGTGTGTGTGTGTGAGCCAGTGGAGACCAGAGGTCAGTGTAACCTTCCTCAATTACTCCCATGATTTTTTTTTTAAGACAGGATTTCTAACTGAATCTAGAGCTCACCAATTAGCCAGACTGGCTGACCAAGGAGCTCCAGGCGGGGTGGAGACAGGCAGTCTCCGCCCCCCCTCCCCCAGTACTGGAGCTATGAATGTGTGCCATTATGCTGGGGATCTGAACTCAAGTCTACATACTTGTGCAGCAAGCTTTTTATTCTTGATGGTCATGAACTACAGATAGAATTTCAACATATGACCCTTTCTCTGTCACGTACATTGTAAGTAATTCTCTATGGCTTGTTATTTTCCTCACTTTGAATTTATTTACTCATTTTACAATATAAATTTTTGTTTTCTCGTAGTTAAATTTGTCAGTTTTTCTCTTGAAAGGTTGGTAAATTTGGAATGGTCTGACCCCTTTTCAAGAGTAAAATATTGTCAGTATTTTATCTTATCTCACATCTTTACATTTAACTTCAAAATCTTTAGTTCATCCCTGTTTCTCCAGACCTTGGCCAACATCAACACCACTTGATTTCTAAACTGACCTTACGTGTCTTTGAAGGATATAAAAGGGACCTCTTCAGTTAGAAAATGCATTAGTCAGTGTCCTCTAGAGGAACAGAACTGATAGAAACAGAAATATATATATTTATATATATATTTATATATGCATGTGTGTATGTATAAATATATGTATATATAAATATATGTATATATTTGTGTGTGTATGTAGCTCTATCAGTTCTGTTATATCTGGGATTTATTAGAGTCGCTTACAGGGCATGATCCAGTTAGTCCAGCAATGTCTGTCTGCCAATGGAAAGTCCAAGACTCCAGTAGTTAGTTGTTCAGCCCATGAGGCTGAATGTCTCTCCTGGTCTTCAGTAGACAGTGGAGTCACAAGGGAGTAGGCTCTAATGCCAGTGAGAGCCAGGGCAAGCAGGCAAAGAGCCAAAGCGTCCTTCTTCCATGTCCTTTATATAGGCTGGCACCAAAAGGTATGGCCCAGATTGAAGGTGGATCTTCCTACTTCAAACGATTTAATTAAGAAAAATCACTCACAGGTATACCCAGCTGCGGCGAGCTCCTCGACCAGCGAGGAAGAACGACCACCACGCAAGGATTCTTCTCAGATCACACTTTACTGGAGCGCCTCTTGGTTAAGGGAGAGCGGGAGGTGAGGGGCCCCGAGGACTAAAATGCAGCTGCTTATATAGGGAATCAGGCAAATGTGTCGTACTGTGATTGGGTCCCGCCAGAATGCAAGCACGGGGAGTCACGGGATAGGCTGAGGACATAAGGCCAATTACCATACTCGTGCATCATAGCCAAATATGGAGTTGTTTACAGCTAGGCTACCAGGAAGCCAGCACCATCTTAGAATGGCGGCTCCCTACACCCAGCCACTTGGGTTTTAGTTAATTCCATACATAGTCAAGTCGACAACCAAGAATAGCCATCATAGAGATGTTGGTTCATTTACTGTTTTATTATATCTGGGAACATCACATGAATTTCTCAGGAGCAACACCCCAAATGTAAAATAGGGAAGCAGATTCAATCTGCTTCCTAAGCAAGGTAGACATCCCTGGCCCCTCCCACACCCTGCTTTCCATCAGAAGTATGAGACACTTGATCCATGTTAGGCCAGAGAGACAAAAGCCCTGTTATTATGGGGAGGGCAGTGGTAGTTGAAAAAAAAGCATGCCAAAATTTTATTTTGATTTGAAAGAACTTTTCAGAGCTTTATTTGTTCCAAGCATCCTTTAAACATTTTAAATACCATCCAATGAAGTGTTTCAGGCACTATTTCAATACCGATTATGTTTCCTGTCCTTGAGGACAATGCCTTGCTTCAATAGGCATTACCGGCTCAGCAAGGCTGTGATGTCAAAGCTCACCAATCCCATTCTTCCTCTCCTTTGCTCTTTGCCTAAATATTGTAGCTGAAACCATTACTCATAAAATGAAGCAATTAACATGTCTGTAAATACACTTCAGGACAAACAAGGCAGCTCCACAGCCAGAGACTTCATTCTGGTTCTTGCAGAGCCTACCCACATAGTAGATAATCAGCCAATTCTTGCTAAATACACAAGTATGAATGTGCAGGGGAAAGAAGAATAGCTGTTAATTCTATAGAGAACAAAGGCAAAGGGCATGCAGTGGAATTTTATAGAGACACTGAAGTCTTTAAAATCACAACTTCAGTTATTGTTTGTTTAACTTATAGAGTTTTCCATTTTGTGTTCCACAGAACATTAGCAAAAAAATAATGAAATTTGAAAGTTTGTGAGCCACTGAATGCTCTCTCTCAGTTTTGGAGACCCATGACAAACATTTGTACGTGAAAGCCCCTGTTTAGGAGCTGGAGAAAGGGCTCTGTGGGTAAGGCACGCGCTGCCAAGCCTGACAACCCGAGTTTGGTCCCCAGGATCCACGAGGTGAAAGAAGGAAACTGACTCCCACAAGTTGTTCTGCGACCTCCACATGCACACTGTGGCGAGCACTTGTACACACACACACACACACACACACACACACACACACACACTGTGGCGAGCACTTGTACACACACACACACATACACACACTGTGGCGAGCACTTGTACACACACACACACACACTGTGGTAAGCACTTGTACACACACACACACACACTGTGGCGAGCACTTGTACACACACACACACACACACTGTGGTAAGCACTTGTACACACACACACACATACACACACACATACACACACACACTGTTAGTTTCTGCAGCATGGAGACATGTTTTTTATTAATTAACTCCATAAGGATGCAAATATGTTTTTGCAATAAATGATTCCAAGAAAATCAGGAACAAGACAAGGCTGTCTACTCTTCCCATACTTATTCAACATAGAACTTGAAGTTCTAGCCAGAGCAATAAGACAACAAAAGGAGATCAAGGGGATACCAATTGGAAAGGAAGAAGTCAAACTTTCTCTATTTGCAGATGATATGATAGTATACATACGTGACCCCAAAAATTCTAACAGGGAACTCCTACAGCTGATAAACTCCTTCAGTAAGGTGGCAGGATACAAGATTAACTCAAAAAAAAAAAAATCAGTAGCCCTCCTATACACAAATGATAAATGGGCTGAGAAAGAAATCAGAGAAACATCACCCTTTACAATAGCCACAAATAATATAAAATACCATGGGGTAACTCTAACTAAGCAAGTGAAAGACCTGTATAATAAAAACTTTAAGTCTCTGAAGAAAGAAATCAAAGAAGATATCAGAAAATGGAAAGATCTCTCATGCTCATGGATAGGTATTAACATAGTAAATTAACATAGTAAAAATGGCAATCTTACCAAAAGCAATCTACAGATTCAATGCAATCCCCATCAAAATCCCAACACTATTCTTCACAGATCTGGAAAGAACAATATTCAACTTCATTTGGAAAAACAAAAAACCCAGGAAAGCTAAAAGAATCCTGTACAATAAAACAACTTCTGGAGGCATCACGATCCCTGACTTCAAGATTTACTATAGAGCTACAGTAATAAAAACAGCTTGGTATTGGCATAAAAACAGACATGTAGACATGTGGAATCGAATTCAAGACCCTGACATTAATCCACACACCTATGAACATATGATTTTCGAAAAGAGGCCCAAACTGTACCATGGAAAAAAGAAAGCATCTTCAACAAATGGTGCTGGCACAACTGGATATTAACATGCAGAAGTTTGAAAATAGATCCATATCTGTTGCCATGCACAACATTCAAGTCCAAGTGGATCAAAGACCTAAACATAAATCCAGTTACACTGAACTTGATAGAAGAGAAAGTAGGAAGTCGTCTTGAACACATTGGCACAGGAGATCACTTCCTAAATATAACACCAGCAGCACAAACATTGAGAGCAACAATTAATAAATGGGACCTCCTGAAACTGAGAAGCTTTTGTAGAGCAAAGGACACAGTCAATAAGACAAAATGACAGCCTACAGAATGGGAAAAGATCTTCACCAACCCCACATCTGACAGAGGGCTGATCTCCAAAATATATAAAGAACTCAAAAAGCTAGACTTCAAAATACTGAACAAGCCAATTAAAATAATGGACTACAGAGCTTAACAGAGAATTCTCAACAGAAGAATTTCAAATGGATGAAAGACATTTAAGGAATTGCTCAACATCCTTAGTCATCAAGGAAATGCAAATCAAAACGACTCTGAGATACCATCTTACACCTGTCAGAATGGCTAAGATCAGAAACATTGAAGGCAGCTTATGTTGGAGAGGATGTGGAGCAAGGGGAACACTCCTCCACTGTTGGTGGGAATGCTAACTTGTACAGCCACTCTGGAAATCAGTATGGCAGTTTCTCAAAAAATTGGGAATCAGTCTTCCTCAAGACCCAGCTATACCACTCTTGGGCATATACTCAAGGAATTCTCAATCTTACCACAAGGACACTTGCTCAACTATGTTCACATCAGCATTGTTTGTAATAGCCAGAACCTGGAAACAACCTAGATGCCCTTCAACTGAAGAATGGATAAAGAAAATGTGGCACATATACACAACGGAGTGCTACTCAGCAGTAAAGCACAGTGATATCATGAAATTTTCAGGCAAATGGATGGAACTAGAAAATATCATCCTGAGTGAGGTAACCCAGATTCAGAAGGATAAACATGGTATGTACTCACTCATAAGTGGATACTAGATGTAGGGCAAGGGATGGCCAGACTGTAGCCCACGGCTTCGTAGAGGCTAGCTGGCAAGGAGGGACCCTGGGAGGGACACATGGATAGCCCAGTGAAGTAGAAGTGGATGGGTTCTGCATGAGTGGGCTGGGGGTGGGGGGTGGCGGAGGGTAAGGAATGGAGGGTGGAGCTGGAGTGGGGACAGAGTGGGAGAGCAGGGAAGGAGATACCATGACAGATGAAGACATTATGGGAGTGGGAAGAGGCAGAGCATGTCTGTCTGCATGTGGGTGTGTACATGTGAATGCAGTGCCTGCAGAGGCAGAAAAGGGTGTCATATCCCATGGAGCTGGAGTCACAGGTGGCTGTGAGCCGCCCTACATGGGTGCTGAGAATTGAACTCAGGTCCTCTGAATAGTGGCTCTAAACCACTGAACCGTCTCTCCAGACCCCCAAATTAAGTTCTATTGTGATCACTTAGATGCCCTAGGGGTCTCTCAGAGGGTTCTTTCATATTTATTTAATAAACAAAGAAGATACTAACTACCTATTGCTATATAAAGTATTGTTCCAAAATGTGGAACTTTCAAACAGCAAACATTTATTATCTCAGTTTGTAGCACAGCTTAGATGTGACCTCTACCTCAGAATTCCATAGACTTCAAAACAAGAGGGTTGGCTGAGCTGTAGACTCCTCAGATCTCATTTCGGGAGACCCATTTGAGAGAGCACTGGGATGTCTGCCCGCTGGAGGCTGTGACTCCTTCTTCTGGGGACAGTCCCCAACCAGATATCAAGTTTCCCTTGTAGCAGAAGAATAATTAAGACACAGTTCCTTTGGTAATGTATGTTTGTTAAGAAAACAATTATGTTTAAAGGTGTCTGGCAGCACCCCTTAAAGAGATCAGAGGTCAGAGGTCAGCACTCTTTGGTGAGTTCAGGTATGTTCAGGGTCTGGACAGGTCAGCCCTTTTAGATAAAACCTTTTGATATAGACCTGCTGTTGATGGCGGGGTAGATGTCAAGCGGAGACTAAACTGTTTGTTTGCTTGTTTTCAAGACAGGGTTCCTCTGTGTAACTGTCCTGGCTGTCCTGGATCTCACTCTGTAGATCAGGCTGGCCTTGAACTCCCAGAGATCCATGTGCCTCTGCCTCCGAGTGTGGGGATTAAAGGCGTGCGCCACCAGCACAGATGTCAAGTGGAAAGGAAGAGGAAGGATTTGGTCATCCGTGTAGCCTCCTGGCCGATTAGCACGCCTTCTCTTTCACGCGCTTTTTGGTGAATCACTGAAAATTACCTGTGAGGCCAATGGAATGGTGACACCAAGACTGAACTCGGAATGAGTGACATGAAATGCAGATCCAGGGTGGGGGTGGTACTGCAGGCTCGGAGACACCCAAGAGCACACGATTCTCTTTTGGAGTGCTTAGTAGAATTCGGTGCCCCAGCACCCTGAGGGTCATGTGGCAGGTTCAGTTAGTGAAGTGGAAGGAAAACAACGTGTGTGTTGGATCAGAAACCTTAAGAGCTAGTCTAGTGTGCATAGCCTGGGCTGCTTTCTCTTCTGACTTCTGGGGTTATGGAGCATCCAACGGAGTTGGAACTTAGGCCCTTTAGCAACTCTGAGGACAGGAGAGATGATGGGAGACATGAGGAGAGGGAGAAACAGCCTCTCTCATCTAGGCCTTTGTAATGTGGGGGTGGTTTGCTCCCACAGAATGACCTAGCCCATACAGTAGCACTGCAGTGAGCATCAGCACCGAGTGCCCCAGAGTGCAGACTGGGTGCACAGGGGTGTAGACTGGCAGCAGCTTACAGCCATGGCCTGGGTTGTGCTTCTGCTGGGTCAGCTCTCTTGGTTCCTTTGTTACAAAGTTGGCTGTAGCTCTCTCCTGCCAGTAAGTCCCTTTCTTGCTCAAGTCACACAAGGTGGAATTCTGCTGCTTACGACCCCAAAAACTCTCCTAATATTAATTCTGTTTCATCCAACAGGAATCCACTGATCCCAGTGTGCTCATTACGCTCCTAACCACAGGCAGTGCAGCCATGTTTAATATTGGAACTCAATAATGAAAAAGAGATACTCCTAATCTCAAGTAATTTGCAATCTCATTAGACAAATGATATGCATACAAATGAAGCTGGTACTGAAAATTAAAATAAACACGCAATGGTGAAGGCACATGTGTGTTCCTCACCTAGCAGCTTTCAGAAGAAAAGAAACGGGCATAAAAACAGGAGTATACACTTTGAGTTCTCTGTGCTCCTCCTCACTCACCAAAATCAAAGTCTTGGTTTGAATGATACTTTCTCAGCACAGTAATACGTTCCAGTGCCTGGAACATGGTAAGTACTAAGTACTGATTGGTTGAATACCTAAATACATGAATGTCATCAAGGACACATAGGTTTTGGAGTCAGTGGCCAAGAATTCAAGTCTTGGTCTAATTCTTAGCTCCTTGAAGTTTCTGTAATTCTGCGAATGGGCGCTTATTAATTCCTTACTGCCTCACGGCCACCATTCATAGTTTCACAGGAAGGACGGAGAAGTGAGTAGATGTTGTGTGGTTAAGATGTTAAGCTACAGCAAGCATGCAATCAACAGAACATATAGTTAGTTATCTGTTGTGTACAATTTCCCCAAAATCCACTACATCTCATCTATTACTTCCAATGGAAACCATTGCCGGGCATGTCCCATGGGCTGTGTACATTGCTAGCTGCTGAGAATCGGTCATGAGGTGCTGGAACCTTGTGAGAAGTGAAGCTCAGGGAACTGAGTTATATCACAGAGGATATAACTAGCCTGGTCATTGCTAACATCTAGGGGTCCTGTCTTTTTGTGCTTTTCCATAATCCTGAATTTCCATAATCCTGTGAGTTTCCAGAGTCCCACCTCTACACTTCTTGCTGAGAACAAAACTGGAGGCCAGATGTGGCTGATGCTATAAGCCCAGGGTCCATTTCTTTTTTTCTCTACTGAGAGATTTTGAGTTTCTTAAGAGTAGAACAACATGTTACCATAAGATCTATTTCCTAATGTCTCCTCTGACTGAGTGGCCTTGTGACTCAAGGTGGGACACTTCCTACAATAGAAAGGCCAGAGGTGGGGACTGGAGACATGGCTCTGCGGTTAAGAGCACCGGCTGCTCTTGTTCTGCAAGACCTAGGTTCAAATCCTAATACACAGGGTGGCTCACAACCGTCAGTAACTACAGGCCTAGGAGACCCAACACCCTTCCACAGGCAAAACAAAACACCAATGCACATGAAAAATAAATAAACAATTAAGAAGAAAAAGAAAAGCCAGAGGTGAAGTGAACCTCATGTGCTTACAGGAACTCCTTAAGGAGAAAGAGAAACATCTATGGGAAAACTGGAGGAAGCAGGAGCCTGGGGCATGGGGAAGCCCACTGGACCTGCCCCCGATAAGCCACAGTTGTTTAACCTTTCAGTTGTACAGGAAATTCTAAACATTTGATGCAATATTGGTCTAATCAACATTTACCCAGACTCTTCTATGAGCAAGGCACTATTCCCCACGGTGAGGATATGGCCGAGAATAACAAAAAACAAGTAAATTACTTTGGAGGTGGAAGAACAGAAATAAGATAGTAAACATATTTTGTGTTCCTGAAAGGGGGAGGCATAAACCACGGGGTGTAGGAGGCACAGACGCTGTCTAAGGGAGTGGGGTGCAATGTAAAGGGAGGGATCAGGATCAGCTCTGGTGAGAGGAGAGCAAGGGAGGAAGTCATGAGGGGAAGACCAGCGAGTGAGCATCCAGGCCAGGTGGGAGGATGGGTAATGACGTAAAGGGATGCGGAACAGTCTCGTGTGACGTAAGGAAGGATGAGACGGGGTCTGGAAGGTGACATCAGGGAATGGCGAGGAGCAGCTCATGTAAGGCAGGGATCAACAGGCTTCCATAATAAGACAATAGTCAATATTTAGGTTTTATGAAGCATGGTCTGGGCTGCAAGAGCTGCCCAGATAGCTAGAGAGGAGACCTCTAGCTCCTGTACATGTACAGGAGAGGTCATGTATGTACAAATGAGTATGGCTGTGTGCCCAGACTTTATTTAGAAAGCAGGTTGGCAGACAGGGGGACTTGGCTGAGGGGCCACAGTCTGGAGATCTGCTAAGGTTTGGGTTTTGACCCTGGTGTGCTGGCACTGAAGAGTGGTGTAGAACCTTCAAGAAGCTTAACCCAAGGTCATTAATTCATTGAGGACACTCGGTGGGGACTGGCTAGTGCTCCTGAGAAGGTTGTTACAAAGGAGCAAGCCTGGCCGCTCCCTGGCTCCTCTGGTGTTTTGTCTTGCCATACATTCCTTTTGCACACAATTCTTGCCGTGACACCGTGTGCCATGGCCAGAAAGGCCCTCACCAGAACCAGTGCCATGCTATTAAGGTTTTTCAGTTAGAGCTAAATAACCTCTTTTCCTTAAGTTATCCAGAACTGGGCATTTTTGTCATTTCAACAGAAAATGGACTAAGACAAATGTCTTTTAGATCAGTATAAAGGCTTTGGCATTTTCTAGAAGTAATTGGCTAGCTTTGGGAAGACTTTGAGCATAGTGACATGATAGGAATTGCATTGTAACAGGATCACTTTGGAGATTTCGCACACACACACACACATACACACACACACACATACATGAAAAAAGAATAGGAAATAAAGAAACAGTGGAAACCAACAAGTTAGGAGGCCACTGCAATACCCAAGGTCACACGATACAAAGTATTCCATCGGCTTCCAACTGCTGCAAGGATATGACATTGCTCCTCAAATGATTTATTCAGTCCACAACAGCTCATGCATAGTTAAGTTAACTACCTTCTTCCCATCCTAAAGAATCGGAGTACTTAGCAACCCGACTTACCAAGCAGAACACGATGAACATAGCATCCAATTGAAACACTGTGTGTGTGGTGGGCGGTGGGAATGTTAAATAGGCAACCTGCAGTTGATTGGAACCGATACAGGACACCAAGACCCCCACACAGCAGCCCAGCCCCAAGTGCAAGCAAATAACTGGAGGAATAAGACCTGAATGGGGCCATTTTGTTGGCTTCATAACAGGACAAAGTCATCACCAATGCTGAGACTTGGACAACAGTGGTGGAGTTCATTCTCCCTTCTACTGCGAAGATTACAGGGATCTTGGGGTCAAGAAAGAACTTTCTATAGAGACCAACCATGTCTACTACAGGGGTAGCCAAGATTGAGGTGCTTCATGGCCATCTGCCGGAGAACTTTGTTGAGGAGTGAGAGGAGAAGAGAAGATTGATAGACGTCATCAGCACCTTCCCAGCATCAGCCACCGCAGCCTCCACTAGAGGCCTTTGTTCTCAGCAGTCTGAAGAGGAAGATCCTCCAGGTGGGTGGAGTTTGAACCAGGCCCAGGAGGAATTGTTGTTGATGCTGATCGTGAGGTCCCCACTCCCCTGGGTCCCCGCTGTGTCCACAAGGAGGAGCCTCTCAGCTGCTGTTCTGCAGGAAGTGTAACAGTTCCACTCAGGGGTACAGCCCCTCTAGTGTGCTCTAGAACCCATCACTGTGTAGCACATGGTCGGCTTCTAGGCCACCACTGAGCATGACAGAAAACCTAGCAATTCCAAGAACATGGGGGCAAACAAATAGTTGAGTAAGAGAATTCATTTGCTTCTAGAAAGAGATGGTGAGGTACTGGAGAAGATATGCGCTCAGCCTTGGTCATGTGGTACATCCACATTCCTGGAGAGAAAACAGTATTGAATCACATCAAAACCACTCTGGACTGTCCAGGCTGGGATCCCTGCAGAAATCAACAATGAGAACCTTACCAAGTGCTGGCACCAAACCACAGGGCTTCTCACCACACTCGAAACACTGTGGCCTGAGCTGACATAATATTTTAACCCCCAAATTGGTCTCTTTGTGGCTGTCAACTAATAATAGCCCATGACATATACTGATCATGCTTTTATGGTAGGCGCCGCTCCAGCACGCCACGGAGAATTTCATTTCATCTAGCAAATTTGTGCTAGAATGATCATTCCCAGTTACAGATGAAGAAATCGGGGCTCAGGAAAGTCTAGTACATTGATAACCGCACAGAGCTACAGAATTGTGAGGCCAGAATAAAATCCCAATATTTTGAATCTGAAGCCAGCCTTTTCTTGCATCATTTTCCTCTTCTTCAAGACTCTTGTAATTCCCCCATTTAAAAAATAAAATAAAATAAAAGGACAGGTACCATTTGAAGCTCTGTGAACAGTCTCTGTTGAAACTACTCCATTCTGCTACCAGAGCACAAAGCAGACAGTACGTGAGGAAGAGCAGCTACGCGCCAACAAAATCGTATTTATAAAAACATCCAGGTGGCTGAGGGTGTGGCTCGGTTGCAGGAGTCCCAGTCCAGTACACTCAAAGCACAGAGTTCGGCCTTCAGCAACAGGTAAATCAGACACGACTGTGTGCCACTTCAACCCTGGTCCTGGGGAGCTGGAGGCAGGAGGATGAGAAGGTCAAGGTTGTCTTCAGCTACATTGTGAATCTCAGGCTATCCTGAGATTCGTGAAACCCCATCTCAAAGCATAACCAAACCAAATGGAATAAAATAAAGCAGGAAGTGAATCTGACTGGGCCTCGGGGTCATTGTTTTCAGGCCTTCCATGATAACATCACTCTCTTGCTTCTTATTTCTGCACCTCCCAACATCTGCTACCACAGCATGCCTGACAAGTGAGATGCAGAGTCCAGGTGACCCAGTTTATTAGTGACAGCAGTGAAGGGTCGCCTACAGGAAGTCAACTGAAGCGCCATCTTCGTCCGTTCACTTGGACTGACTGCGTGTAGACGGACCCATGTGTAGTGATGGTGACACACGGATCTGTACATGCGTGGATTAGTTATGATTAACCTTGTAGAGTGGACCAGATCCAGACATACCCAGGAGATTACAAAATAATATGTCTGTGAGGGGATTTTTAGAGACAATTAGATCATGAGTGTTTGTTTTGTTTTGTTTTAACTTAATCAAGGTTTTAAGCTATTGATGGATTTAAATTGTGGACAGATTCTTGGGGACTGGTGGTCCTGCTGCAGCCAGAACATGTCTTTGAAGGGCATTTCTTGGCCTTCACCCCTTTTTCTGTGACTCCTCTTTGCTTCCTGATTCTCACACGGTAAGTACCTCTGCTCCAGTCCACCTTCCTCTGTGGGATTTCTGCTTTCTACAGGCCTAAAAGCAATGGAGAAAGCCAAACATGAACTGAGACCTTTGGTGCTGTAGATCAAAGTCTTTCCTGACTTAAACTCTCTCCGGGATTTTTTAACAGTGATGTAAAAGGTAACAAGTCTACATTAAAATCTTCATAAGGAAATGTTCTCATCAATATGTCACTCTCCTGTTTTCCCAAATGTCAGGTGCCACCAAAACAGGTGTATTTCAGAGATCTGGCCATACCGGAGCTTGAGTATAGGAGATGTCTAAACGAGGTCCCGTGGGGCGCTCATGGATTCATAGTTGTATGTGACTAAGCTGTTGCTTGCTGCCTTAGAGGAGGAGGAGCAAGAGGAGGAGCGTGGGGAAGGGAGAGGAGGGCTTCAAATGGAGTCAGAGTAGGCGTGGCAAGCTTCCTAAGTAAAGGGAAAAGAATATGCCAAGTCCTGAGACAGGGTATTTGGCCAGTGTGACTGGGACATGTGGAGAAATGGGGAGGGGTTCAAGCTGAGCTTAGAGGAGTTGTCTGGGACCAGAAATGAATGGCTTTGCAGTGATTTTTATCTGGATGCCACTAACCTTCAAAAGTATTGCTTTCTTTAAAAAATATATATTACTGGTGTGTTTATGTATGCATGAAGTGTGTATATGCATATGGATGTGTGTGTGTGTGTGTGTGTGTGTGTGTGTGTGTGTGTGTGTGTGTGTGTCACAGTGGGTACATGTGGAAGTCAGAAAAGAACTCTGAGGAGTCAGTTCTCTTCATCTACTGTAGGATCCAAGGATCAAACTCAGGTCTTCAGGCTTCCTTGGTAAGTGATTTCAGTCAGTGAGCCGTCTCCCCAAAGTATTGCTTTCTGATTGTGTTTTAATGCAGCAGTGAATTGGTAGACAGGGGAAAGTCCATTTGGTTGTTTTTTTAGAGTTAGAACTACTGCCATCTTGGCTCTTCCTCTTCTCCCCTCTCCATATCCACACCCTTTGCCACGTGGCTTTCCCATTTCTGTCAGAACTGAGGTTCACCTGGAATCTGGGCTCGGTGTGTGATCTACTTTAACCAAAGGCCCACCAGGGATGGAATTCAAGCGGAGACTCTGCTCCTTCCACATCACCTCCCAAACCTCTCCATCTCAGTGGAAGGAAGGCATCCACCAGAATGAAGAGCTGGTCATCTCATTCAAGGCCATCGCGGCTCCGCCAATAGCCAATGATGTCATGTGTGAGTGAGTCTGGCCAGATCAGCAGAGCCTACCAGCTGAAGTCCAGCTGACCACAGCCATGTGAATGAGCCCAGCTCAGCCCAGAGTGGCTGAACCAGGCAGGCTGGTGAGCTAAATATTTATGGTGATATGTCATTGAGGTTTCATGGTTGGTTATTACACAGCCTTATAGTAGCAATATAGATAACTGATTCATGTCTCAAACTCAAACTGTTTAATCTAAACTCTTCTAACCTCAAAATTAAAGAGCCCAGATGGTGTTTGGGATGCATTAGTTCCTTTGGTATGGACTCTACATACCTAGACTGATCTGCTCTTCATCATCTGTCAGTATTTTGTGTCTTAGTTAGGATTACTGCTGCTGCGATGAAATACCATGACCAAAAGAAACTTATGGAGGAAAGGGCCTATTTCACTCATAGTTCCACATAACAGTTCATCATCAAAAGCAGTGAGGGCAGGAACCTGGAGACAGGAGCTAATGCAGAAGCCATGGAGGGTGCTGCTTACTCGCTTGGTCCCCATGGCTTGCTCAGCTGCTTTCTTGTAGAACCCAGGACCACCAGCCCAGGGATGGCACCACCCACAATGTTCTGCCCCCCCCATCAACCACTAATTAAGAAAATGTCCTACAGGCTTGCCTACAGCCCAGTCTTATAGAGGCATTTTCTCAGTTGAGGTTCCCTCCCCTCAGATGACTTCAGCTTGTGTCAAGTTGACATAAAGTTAGCCAGCACATTTGGTGTGTGGTGTGTGTCTGCTATTTATTATCTGTGTTAATACTTTGTGTGTGTGTGTGTGTGTGTGTGTGTGTGTGTGTGTGTGTACATGTGCACATGCACTTATGCAGGCATGCATATAGAGACCTTGGGTCTATGTCAGATGTCTTGTTACCCACTCTCCACCTTATCTTTAGAGACAAGTTCACTCCCTTGTAGGTCTCAACCTGGCTAGACTGTGAGGCCACCAAGTGTCATCTGCCTGTCTCTGCAGCCAGCCCTAGGGTGACCGCTACTCACGGCTGTGCCCCGTTGTATGAGAGCTGGGGAGAAAACTCAGGTCCTTGCATTTAGGCCGCAAACATTTTACCAAGGGAGCCACCTCCCCAGGTCTCACTATGTCCATACTTATATAAGCCATGTCCTCTCTGAACCTCAGTTTCTTCATTCATACAGTGAATTTAAGGATGTCTTTAAGAAGAGTAAGCATGTCTACCCAGCAGGGGTTATTAGAAGTATCAAAAATCAGGGAACGCTGGGCCATTGTTAAACTTTCCCTGCAATGTGTACTAACAGTCCTCCACCTTTGCATGTACAGAGAACACAGCCTAGCGCAAAGGAAATGAAACCATCTCCTAAAGTGCACCTTAGGGGACAGAGACAAGGACAGGCTTAGGGCCTTGCATTGAGGTTGCATCGCTGCTGGCAAGCTTGATCTGTCACAGAGGACGCCGCCTTTACCTGGAACATGACGTGTTGGTTGTCAGTCATTTCCAGGTGATAGATTGAAAAGGAAGGCAGAAGCTAAGACGCTGCCATGCTAGTGTCACCTGTGGGCCAGAGAGCCAGCCTCACGCATCCAGTGCAAAGCGTCGCCCACGACATGTCGGAATTGTCAGCCCCTGGGCTGCTCGTTCAGGTGGGTCCGGTGAATGGGGCTGACTCGTGCTAGTCAGGTGACCGCTCCTCTGGTTTCCTGGGAGCCTCTGCCTGGGCTCCCTCTCTTGGCTCTCAAAGCCCCACCTCTACACTGCATCCCCAGAATACAAAGGTCCTGGGTTCTTACTCTCCCTTCCCCTGCCGCCCCTTCTCCCATGTTCTCCACTCACAGCTCAGGAGCATCGGCCTCCACATTGTTTCTTGGCTTTCCAGTAATCCTGGTTCTATAGATATCTTTCAGTTTTTAAAAAGTTGACAACCTGGTCAACTTTTAGCAGCAGAGCTCCCAGCCGGCAAATTCTCGGGTGGAGAGAGCTGTTATGCCTTGTTTGTGTGGAAATGTGGCTAATTGACTTCTTGGATACAACAGGCCCAGACAAACAGGGTAGGCCCCAGAAAACTCAAGTATCCTGCAGTGCATCTAATACTGGCTGCCAGCTGACTGGGGGTACCCATGGCTTTGCTATGCTGAGCTCCTCATTTCCAGCATCAGAACATTGTTAACAGGGGACACAGCAGAGCTTCCTGGAGACGGCAGGTGTCAGCTGGTCTGTAGTGTGGAGGAGCCGCAATGTGAGCTTTCTCCCGTGAGCATCCTGAGAGCATCCCTGAGGTGCCTCTCATTTGTCCCTTGGCCTTTGCATCAAACAGTCATTCTGCTGCTCTCCTGGCAGCCATCAGAGAACTTCAGACCACGAACTCCGTCCTCTCAAACATGTGGTCTTGGCAGCCAGCAAGGCCCTGCCTCAAGGAACTGAAGGGAGGGAAGGAAAGACCCACCTTCCACCACTGGAACGTCAGCTCTCATTCTCTAACAGCACTGCATTTGTTTTTGCATGTGTGTGTGTCTGTGTGTGTGTGTGTGCGTGTGCGCATGTGTGTATATGTATATGTTTTGATACATATGTGTGTGGATACAAAGGTTTGTATATGTGTGTGTGTGTTCCACATATGTATGCATTGGTCTGTGGAGGTGAGAGGTCCACAGGTGTTTTCATTCACTGTGTTCCACACTGGTTTGTTGTTGTAGGCAGGGTCTTTCACTGAACTCAGAACTCACTGATTGACTATTGCTATGAGCTCCAAGGACCTTTCTGTCTCCATCTTTCCATCACTAGAGTTACAGGTGGGCACCATGGAGCCCATTTTTTACATGGATGCTGGGGATACAGACTTAGGTCCTCATGTCTGAGCAACACTTTACTGAGTGAGACAGGGTTCCCAGTTGGACATAGAACTTATCCATTCTGCTGGACTGACTAGTTAACAAGTCCCCAAAGGATATTCCTGTCTCCTCCTCTCCAGGATGTAGCCGGGCCAGACTAGCTCAGTTAGTAGAGCATGAGACTCTTTTTTTTATGATCATATTTTTTTCCGTCTTTAATGCTATCTTGCTTGTGATTCTTTTTTTGTCGCATATCTTTTTCTTTTTTATTAAGAAAAAATTTTATTCATTTTACACACTAATCAAAGATCCCCTTTTTCCCTTCTCCCCCCCCTTCTTTCCCACCCACAAGAAGGCAAGGCCTCCTAGGAGGAGGCACATCCAGTAGAGGCAAGTCCAAGCCCTTCCCCCTGCCTCAAGGCTGCACAAGGTGTCCCATCATAGGTAGTGGGCTCCAAAGAGCCCCCGAAAATGAGATTCTTAATCTCAGGAGCATGGGTTCATGCCCCATGTTGGGTGCCAATAATTAAGATCAATCCACATGAGTCTATTAAATGGGTAACAGAATTTATTAAGATATAAATTGAGAAAATGCACTCACGAATACAGAATGGAGTAGACAGCTGAAGTTGTCCTCTGATCTGACCAGGAGCGAATCCACCTCACAGGCAGGAGCAGGGAGAAGGGGCATGTGACCCTTCTCCCTTCCCTTATAAGAGGTCACATACAACAGCAGGAAGTATGTGGCCCTATAGCCCAAAGTCATGAGCAGAACAAATACCACTACACTAGGATTGGGATTACAGGTAAGAACCACCAAGCCTGGCTTTTTGTATGGGAACTGGGGATGCAAACTCCAGTTTTCTTGCTTGTACAGCGAGTACTTTACTGACTAAGCCATTTCTTCAGGACTCTTTAGCACCCTTCTTACAGGACCTGCTAATGATCTTTAGCTGTGGCTGTGTACTGAGCACCTATACTAGAGGTTTTCATGGGCTTGTGGGATTCTCACAACAGTACTGAAAAGTATATCATTTCATTAATTAGGGTAAGTTAACATCTGTGACAAGACAAGCCCAAGGTCCCAGGAGTTTAACCCAGCAAAAGCTTGTTTCTTGTTCAAGTCACAGGGCCAAGTGAACTGGAGAGGGATGGGAAGTTGGTCCAGGCAGTCATGTACAGACTCAGGATCTACCAACATCCTCTAGGATCCCAGGATTCCTGTCTGCAGGTGGCAAACGAGGAAAAAGAACAAAATCACCCATGGAAGAACTTTATCAACCAGGACTGAAAGAAACATCACTTCTGCTGAGTTCAAAGGTCGATTCAGTTGTGTGGTCATGCCTAGCTGCAGATATAGGCAACTATGTCCAGAAGGGGGAAGAGATCTGCACCTTGGTGAACTCTAGCAGCCTCTACCATGAGGCATGTCCTATGTTCAGGTGGAGGGAGAGAGGTCCAGAGAAGCCATGTCCCTTATCTAATGTAAGGCCTACCCCAGCCTGGCACTGAAGTCCACCTTTTCCCACTGTTCTACAGAGTTCTTCATCTCTACCTCCCACCCCATCCCCACAGATAAAGTCTCACTTTGTAGCCTAGGCTGGCCTGTAAATTATAATCTCCTGTCTCAGCACCCCTGAGTTCTGGGATTATAAGTGTGCAACACACTTAGTTCTTTCCAAACTTCTTGGTCCATATATTGTTAATGGATGTGACAAGCCCACTCCCATTTGCGTGTGGAGAATTCTTGTTGGCAAGGCCCCATAGGACTTTTCCTAAAGAGGTTCTTAACTCTTGAATCTGTTAACTTCTCTAAAGTGGCTACCACTGCTTGTTGTAAGAGAGACAAAGGCAGGAGCTGGCCCCTGTAACACATACCACACCAGTCTATCAAGGTTTCTCCAGGACACTCTTGGACTGGTGCTCTGCCTCTTCAAGCTGTCAGTTAATTGGCATTATGCTTGCATGATGCTTTCCCCCAATCCCTGGCTTGACATGGTGTTGAATTTTATGCTTCCAGAATTTCTGAAGTCTTACTGTAGTCTATGCACATCATAAATGCCTGTTTGTGTATTTTGACTGATAAATCGGGTGTTTTACAAGGTCCACATAAAAGTGACATTAAGGGAAGGGAGTTTGGAGTGTAGTCACCATGGGGAGGAAACCTCGGTGTTATTTTTTTTCCTGAATCATTCCCTCTCTTCCAATCCAATTCCACACAGTAGACTTGGCTAGTGTTCCTGTACATCCTCTCCCAGACTCTGGCTTCTCGTGTATTCTCCTTCCTCACACTCCTCACAACTGCATATTTAAAAATTGCCTGCAATTAAGTATTTGCTGGTTTTACATCCTCCTACCTCCCCCAGACTGGAAACTCTGTAGAAAGCAGAACTCACAGTTTTCTATCTATCTATGTGTTGATCGATCCATCCATCCATGTATCCATGCATCCATGCATCCATGCATCCATCCATCCATCCATCTATCCATCCATCCATCCATCATCTAGGTAGCTGTGAATGCACACATATGGGTGCAGGTATCTGTTCCTGTGAATGCACAGAGAGAAAGGCCAGGAAGATGGTGTCAGGTGTCCTCTTCATCACTTTTCACCTGTTCTTTTGAGATAGAGTCTCCACCTGAATCAGGGACTAGCATTTTCTCACCTAAATTGGAATCCACATAGCCACAGTGATCCTTCTGTCTCTGACTCCCTTTAGAGCTGGGGTTACAGGCTTTCAGGGCGCCCAGTTTGTTATCTGAGTGCTGAAATCCAAAAATCTGATCTTTGTGATCATGTAACAAATACTCTTAACCTCTGAGCCATCCCTCCATCCCAGAATTCATGTTTTCCTTAGTTATTATGTCTCTAAAGTCAGTAATTTACAATAACAACTATATATTCTCACTAGCATGTCCATAGATTCACTGGGTCTTCATTGACCTAGAAAGTGTGCAAGCATCATAGCATATCTGAGAACCTACATAATTTAAACATCATTGCTAATTTAACTTCTCTGAATCTAACTCCAAGCTGTTCTTATATTCATGAAAAAGGCACAAGGAACAGCAGAAGGCAAGTCTCTCGAAGTCTAGTCTTGGAACTGGCCCACAGTCCCCTCTGCCCATGTCTATCGATAAAGTAGGCCATGAGGCCGAGCTCAGGCTCCAGACGCTGATAAGGCATGCTCTGCTCCTTATAGGAGCTACTGAAAAATCACACGTGGAGGGTGAAGATACAAATCTGAACATTTCCGAGCAATGCTGCAGTGTGTCACATGGCTGCATCTCCATTAGCCAGTGAGCAGATTGCACAGCACATCACAGCTGTAAATTAGTGTCATTTGAATGAATGCATAGGATATGCTAAGTCAATTAACCTCTCTGGGCTGCAAAAGAGAAAATCACTAGTGGGTAAGGATGGACTAATGGAGCAGGGTAATATGCGAAGAGATTGATTCCTGTTTGTTCTTCCCTTTCCTCCAGCAGGGGAGCTGGGTGAGCTTGTGTGCAGCCTCCACAGGGAGGAACAGAAACATCCAGCATCCTGGAGATGTCCCCAGATTTCGTTCATGTCTCAGCCAGGGAAAATGAAGACTGTCACCTGACAGAGCAGAAGGTGCACACCCACTACATAAACACCACATACACATCACACACATACATTATCACACACACACTAAATAAACAGCACATACACATCACACACATACATTATCACACACACACTAAATAAACAGCACATACACATCACACACATACATTATCACACACACATACACACACACTAAATAAACACCACATACGCATCACACACATACATTATCACACACACATACACACACACTAAATAAACATAACATGCATCACACACAAACATTATCACACACATACATTATCACACACACACTAAATAAACAGCACATACGCATCACACACATACATTATCACACACACACTAAATAAACAGCACATACACATCACACACATACATTATCACACACACATACACACACACAATAAACATAACATATGCATCACACACAAACATTATCACACACACATACACACACACTAAATAAACACCACATACGCATCACACACATACATTATCACACACACATACACACACACTAAATAAACATAACATACGCATCACACACATACATTATCACACACACACTACATAAACACCACATACACATCACACACAAACATTGTCACACACATATACACACACTAAATAAATACCACATATACATCACGCACACATCATATCACACGAATACACCACACACATTCATACCACACACCACACATACACACACCACAAATATCACACACACACACACACACACACACACACACACACCACTACATAGACACATCTCACATGATTCTCGTTCTGACAACATGAAAGGTCTTCAGGAAAGATAAGGATTGCATCGTATGAGGAAGAAAGATCCTTCACTCTTCCGGAAATAATCCTGAACCCTATGATTGGCCCCAGGGTAGAGAATTCTGGACATGAGGAATCATCCCCAACTCAGGTAGTGAAGACAGTGGCCACCCTACCTAAGCATCCCAAATCCTAAGACCTTGGGGCATGCAGGGGTCTCGATAAGGTTTGAGACTAAATTTCTCACATTTCAGTGGAAATCAGAGTATGGTGCCATAATTGCACTCATTTAAAGGAAATATTAAATTGGCGAATAGTCATTCACATCCATTAAACTGTACCAAAGTATAGGCTGGGAATTTTCAAGCAGAGACTTTTTAATACAAAAGTAGTATTTAAATGGGCCGGGCACATTTGTTACCATTTGTATATGAAATCTTATCAATGCAAAGCCCTGTGCATTGCACCAGGGGAGAGGTTTAATAATAAGACAGAGGACCTTTCCTCCATCTCCCAGGCGTTGAGGGCTCTTTGTAAAACCCACGCAATCTCGGATTGTGAAGTTGAATTAGAAATAATGTTTAAATTATGCAGGTTCCCAGCTGTGCTGTGATGTTTGCACACTTTCTAGGAAATGACTAATTATAATTAGTGCTTAAATACAAAAGAGGTGCCGTCGTTAAGAAAGAGGAGAGTGCTGGCTATTTTCATCCTCTTACACTGGAGCTGCCGAGCGGGAAAGGAAATGGACACCGGCGCCCACACCCTAGGTGAGAAGATGGATTTAAACGTCCATGGGTCACGGAAGGACACCAGACACGGAACAAGTCCCAGCATTAAACATCCGATGTCGGATAGCCACCGGCAGCAATGTAGTGAGGAGGAGGGGCTCGAACTGAGCGCCCCCAGAGCTGTGCTGCCCACGTTCTGTCTCTTGTTGCCTGTGGGGGGTCATTTAGCTTCTCCAAAGGCTCGGTTTCCTGAATTACAAAGTGGAGCCAACCGTGACTGTGCGGAATGTCAAGTTTTCTCGTATTTTCTCCAAAACAATAGCCACCTCTTATTTTGAAATTTCATACATATGTACAATGTATCTTGGTTTTATTTATCCCCAATTCCCTGCCTCCCACCCCCACCACACCCCCTACGCATCTCCCATCTCCTTCCCAGCCTCATGTCTTCTCCTTCTTCTTTTTTAAAAATAACCCACTGAAGCCGGGCGTTGGTGGCGCACGCCTTTAATCCCAGCACTCGGGAGGCAGAGCCAGGCGGATCTCTGTGAGTTCGAGGCCAGCCTGGGCTACCAAGTGAGCTCCAGGAAAGGCGCAAAGCTACACAGAGAAACCCTGTCTCGAAAAACCAAAAAAAAAAAAAAAAAAAAAATAACCCACTGAGTAATTAGTGCTACCTGTCTATGTATATGTGGGGGTCATCCCCTGGGACATGAGCGACTTAGCAATGGCACATTTCTCCTCTCCACAGGAAAGCGACTCCTCCTCCCTCAGCAACCACCAGCTGCCATTATCTCCTCAGCTAGGGGTAGGCCACTGGGAGTCTCTCTCCTACTCTGTGCTGAAACTTTTAATTCTCTTGATCTTGTGGAGGTCTTGTGTGGGGCAGCCACAGGTGGCTTCGTCTAGGTAACAGCCACATCATGTCCAGAGACAGCGGCCTCCACATCCTCTGGTCCTTACATTGTTTCGTCTCCTGTTCCCTTATGTTCCCTGAACCTTGAAAGGGTGGGATGGAGTAGTGACGTAGATACGCCATCTACTTGTGAGGACTCGAGTTTCTTATCCTCAGCCACCATTTTTTGAGTGCTTATGAGATGCCAATCCTTGGGCTGGACCCTGTGATCTGGAAGGTTCCATAGGAAAGCAAAACCTTCCCTTCCGTGATCTTCTGGCTTCCGTGGCTGTTTTTATCATGGTTTACCGACTGACCGCCTTTCACCAGGAAAGACAAGTCTTGTCCCCTGCTGACTGTTACCCCCCGGCAGCTCCCGTCCTGTCTGGACACTGCAGATGTTAGACAGGTGTTTGGAGGAGGGAAGGGCAGGGCTTTGACTTGTATTGGCAGACAATGATTTAAATACATTAGTGTTTCCTCATCTGCATCAGAAACTCTTGGAAGACAGGAAGAACCTGACATTTCTTCTGGCATTTACTAAGGTGCCCAGCAATTCTGAGCATGTAATTACTCCTGTGTTCCCATGAATAATTATTGAGCCCCTCCTATGAATAAGGTACAAGGCCATGGCACTGAACGGCATATTGTCTCTTGGGACTGATGTGGGGAAAGAGAACCAGATTGTTAATGAGGCCTCAACCCAGTAAGTGCTCAAGCGTAAAGAGAAAGGGGAAATCGGGAAAAGCGCAGCAGCCCCTCCCCCACCCCTTGATTCTCAGAATCCTGGTTTAACTTGGAGGCCATAGCCCCACTTTTTAGTGATTTCCATAACGTACTGGAGTTGGATTAGCAGTTCTGACCCTCCTATTTCCTCCTTACCAGTCATCAAGCTGCGTGGCCGTGTGACCCAGTCTGGCCAATAGGCTACTGGGGTCTGCCAGTGGGATTCTGGGAATAATTTTCCTCCTTGTTAAAATGGAGAGAAAGAACTCCACTTGCCCTGTCCTTACTACTTGGATGTGGTCATGTGACAATATGATCCTGGCTGTTGTGACAGCTGTCTTGCGACACTGAGGAACCGCATTGTTGACACACTGGTGTTGGGCTGTGCGTATCTGAGCTGATGAGTGTCTGTTGGGATCTAAAGGAGGACAACTCCCTTACTTTCCTCTTTGTTATTGTTTTGGTTTGTTTCTGGTTTTCAAGACAGTGTCTCACTGTGTAGCCCTGACTGTCCTGGAACTGTGTACACTAGGTTGGCCTCAAACTCACAGATATTTGCCTGCTCTGCCTCCAGAGAGCTGGGATTAAAGGTGTGAGCCACCAAGCCCGGCTTCCTGTGTCTCGAAGACAGATGAAGGGCAAACTCTCATCGTGGACGCGCCTGCAGTCTCAGGGCCCAAGCTTCACATTGGGCAGCTTCAGCGCTAGTTATGGACAGCATCTTGAAGAGCAAAAGTGCAGTCTCCAGAGGCATCACGCAAGCTGTCCTTCCCCCTCAGGATGGAGTGAGTAAAGACGATGGAAGAGGCCACAGTTAATGGAAGGAAGCATCAAGAATGAACACAAGCACACCTTCTCGTCAGCCACCGCATGACTGAGCTACATGCCACTACATGTGAGTAACCTCGGGGTCGCCTTCAAAACTCCATTACGTGAGGCTCAGAAACCCCTCTTATCAAAGCTACCTTTTGTCAGACATGCTGTTCACCACGACCAAAACATCCTCACTGGTTTAAGCATCACAGAGGAAGAGCAGAGGATGCTGGGAGGAACCATGCCAAAGGGGACTTATTTTGACTTGGCAAAGAGTGGAAAGGGAAGCGTCTCTAAATTCATGCCACTTTGCCTGACCCGAAAGGATAGAAGAAAACGGCTTCAAAGACAAAGGAAACAGCATGTGAGAAGATCCGGAGGCGTCAAAGGCAGGCCGGTGTGGGCTCTGTGGGAGAGTCCATGAGATCTGGTGCAGGTGTCGAATCTTAGCTTTATAGATGGATGGAGCAGTGAGCTCCCAGGGAACAAGCAATGAGATGCAGTTTTGTGAACGAGAACGCTGGTTAAGGAGGGGCTAACATATGAGAGGAAGGGAACAAGTGAACCAACAGTGGACAGGCGGACTCAGCAGCACCCGGCCCTAAGGGGAGTTCTGGGCTTAGAAAAGGCCCCGCAGAGCTGTTGCGGGATTGGTCAAAACAGCAGAAACATTGTATCCCCTCACAGGCTTCCTGGGATGGATGGTACTGCCGCCAGGATCACACCTGTCAGCCATGTTTAGAGCATTGCTTCTTGCTTCCTGTAGAACAGTCAGCAGACTTCTTTGGCCCCCATCTACCAATAGCATCATTCCCTTCCTCCGTGACAATCAAAAATTTCTCTAGACATTGTCAAATGTCTTCTGGGGACAAAATTATGGTTTTAGCTTAAAATACCTTAAATTGTTAGAGACAAAACACATCATATAAAAAACACATGCTGTGGACCAAATATTCAAAAATCCCTGGACTTCTGTTTTGGGTGGGGTGGGGACTAAGTTTTGATGAATGCATGGTGACATCACAGATGGAGGAAGATGGGTGACCACAGTGAGACCTATGCACCTTGCAGATGTGCACAGGTGTAGAGGCAGCAGCCATGCCCCCCCTTACTCACCAGCCAACTGTTGACTTGTACCTGGTGAGTTTGAGGATTAAAATCAAGATCACGGTCCCCATGTCTTCCCACCTTCTTCTGAAACAAGCTCATAGTCTTCCTTTCTGATCTGTTCTTTGGGGCTTCTTGCCAAAGCTAACCCAGATGTGGCCTTCCTTCATATTCTCCACACAACTTTTAAGTCTTTGGATCTGGGTTATGTTCTCTGGGTCTGAATTAATGTACATCTTGTCAACCTTTGATCCAGCGAAGGATTAACCACCGATCAGACAGCGTTTTCTCTTCTGAATCTTTAGCCCTGTGGCAGGATGGAGCTGTCAGAACTGGAGCAGAGACACCTGGACATGGGATTCTGGGTCCTGTGGGTAATGTCATATGAGGATTTTAGGGTCACCATAGTTTCCCTCATAAACAATACCGTTCTTTCATCTTCTGAAGAACCACTCCTTAATGGGTACTACTAAGAATGTTCTATAAGCCAGCTCTGGGGTTACTATGGCCACGCAAGCTGGAGTCGTAGGCAGGCCAATATCTCCTGGTCATGATGATCAGGTCAATAGTGACTATGTGATCTCAGATGAAATAATCACGTTCAGAGTTTTTCTCTTTCTGAACACATTTGATATCTCTTGTGACAGAGGTCTAGAGACCTGCCTCTGGATCTGAACTATGCGTGGCCAGATGTCCCATGTTTCTCCTCATCTCAGGCTTTTTTGTTTTTAATTTCTAAAAAAGGTCAAAGGCTGGAGAGATGGACCAGTTGGTAAAGTGCTTGCTTCGAAATCACAAGGATCCTCAGGCTCAACACCTAGAACCTGCATAAATAAACTGTGTGCGGTGACCTATGATTGTGATCCCAACACTGGGAGGTGGAGACAATCGGAGCCCTGACAAGCCACCCCTGTCTCCTGGGTAAGTTCCAGACAAATGAGAGGTTCTGTCATACAGCAAGGAAGGTGAATATAAGGAACAACGTTCCGTGTCCTCTTTTGGCCTCTACATGCACATGAACACAAACTGGTATGCATGCGTGTGAAAGGAAATGAATGAGTTGAGTTGGGTTTCTGTTACTCACAGAAAATTCCTGATCACTATAGATTGGCCAAGTCTTAGTCTTCATATCTACACGATGTCAGACTCTAGAACAATGAAGGACAACTTTAGTCACTCAATCATGTGGTCATGCAACAAATATATACTAAATGTCTGCTCGTCCAAGATGGTACAATAATAATGAAGGCTATAGTTTAATGAGCTAGAGTCTTGGGTTCGAATCCCAGTTTTACTTCTCTGTGATATCTGGAATTCAATTTTCTAATCCCTAGTTTCCTCATATCTTCAAATAGAGGCTAAAAAATCTATAGCAAGCTGCTGTACAGCACAGCGTATTTCAGCAGTGTTCAGTCAGCACATTATAGGCACTTATTTTATATAATAGTCCAAAATGTATGTCACATATATGGGAAGATAAAGGAATTCCCAGGCTATTCATTTATATAAGGACTCAAAACTACTTTGTGCTCAGAGTTCCTGAATTCCCTTGAAGTGAAGTGAGGCGATGAATATGTGAAGAAAAATGGCTTACTTTGGCTCCCAGTTTTAGAGACTTCAGCCATAATTTTCTGGTCTCAGATCTTTCCTCTACAAAAATATGTATGTATTTATGTGTTCATGTATGTGTGTATGTATGTATGTATGTATTTAAGTCAAAGCTTATAGCCCAGCTGGCTTAAAACCTGCCATCTTCCTGCCTCATCATCTTGGGTGCTGTGACTACAGGTGTGTACCCATCATGCCTAGCAGCCCAATTTTTTTGGAATCTGCGGTGTAGTAGTACATCACGGCACAGGTCTATTTCAGACTAAATACCACTGTTTTCATAACTAGGACACAAAGGAGAGAGGGGAATGTGTGGTCCCTCAGTCCCCGCAATGACATGATCACAATGGTCTAGAGACCTCCCATGGACTGTACTTCTTAAAACTTATACAACCCACCAATAGCACATCCCTGAGAGAGGAATTCTCCACCACATGACCTTTGGGAGATGCTTAAGATCCAAACTTGAGCACTATCCATTAAGAAATGAGGGTCAGAAAGGGCTGTCATTAATATAAATTTATTTAAGTAAAATATTCTCAGTGTTTCAAAACCCTTCTTCCAACATGGCGACATTAGTTTGTGCCAGCAAGTTGCACTGGCTTAAGGTCATCGGGACTTCCCTTTTTTTCATAACCAAATGGAGTCTGGTATGAGGATTCCACAGTGCTATCAAGGGCCTTGGGCTTTCCCAGCTGTCTGCTAGGAAACATAGGAAGTCATAAACATGTGACTTATCTTGTAGTCATAGCATGGCTGCTATACCTCTAAAGCATCATGTCTACCCTCCCCAGCCAGGAAGAAGTGGCACCTTTATTGGAAAAATGAAAGCTTCCACAGTGACAGCCAAAGTGGGCGACGTTCAAATACACCTACAGGAACTCCAAGGATTGATTTTTTTTCCTGGACACAGTGCTACCCTGAAGGAAGTCTGAGATCTCTGGTAAGGACAACAGAGAGTGGTGTTTGTAGGAAACTGTCAGTTTGCTCTGCTTCTGACCTTCACTTGGCAGCTAGATTAGTCAAGCCCCACAGGAAATCACCCCATAGATCCCATAAAACTCTTAGTTATAGATAATTGATTTATCAATTCAGTTATTGAATCTATCAATTGGATTTCAATTTATAAAGTAACGAGATGAGAACGGGGTAAAGGAATAGACATGATTTCTGCATTGAAGAACTCTAAAGCTAATGGAGAAGAAAGATAAAAAATGATTACTGTAAAATATGTGTTCATAGAGGCAGAGGATTATGGCCTAGGAAGTGACAGTGACTCTGTCTAGACAGACAAGTCACAGAAAGTTTCATAGTGGAAGGGACTTTGGCCCTGGGCCTTTACAAGTGAGTAAATATTTTAGTCATCCTAGGCTATGCTGTACTATGGTAATGAGAAATCCCTAAATCTAAAAGTATCAACACAAACACCATTTCATCTTCATACAAAGCAGAATATAGACACATCTGGTTTGGAGGCATTCCTTGGTGCTTCTCTATCCGCTGGTGACTCTGAAGACCCAGAATCTTCCAGCCACTGTCCCTACTGTCCCTTGAGACTTCAGCATCCTCTCCAGAAACTCCGAGTCCTAGTGACCTGACCTCTGCACTCTGAAATGGAATGTATGGAGGATTGTAAACCCCTTAAACTGAATGGCATCACCTACAAGTGTCCTATTCCATGACTGCTTGCGTTCCGCTGGACCAATCCCATGATCCAATATTAATGCAATGGATGCTGGGAAACAGGAACTCCTACTCGGGAACAATTCTGCAGTATGTAAGGGTTACACTGACTTTGCTGAGGCAGCTAGCCATGTCTGCTACTGTACATGGTTATGAGGTAGAGGAAGGGGCTTTCTCAAAATCCCGAAAGTATAGTTTATTGTATCTACAAAGTGGATACCACTGTGATCAGGTTTCAGATTACAAGGGAGGTAAAAACGGGATCTCAAGAAGGAACTGGAGAAAGAAGATATGATGGGTAGGGAAAGTCCTGGGAGGAACTTGGATTTGCCCTTATCTTATAGGCAATAGGAAGGTAAGAGACACTTTTTATGTGAGAAAGACTTGGATGGCTAAGAGCAGGACCAACTAGAGACAGCAGACACTGCAAAGGGAACACATTTGAGAGATATAATCAAAAGTCTGAGACAGGCATGATGGAAGCCTGCCACAGGGCAGTAGAGAGAAACTGGGGGAAAGCTTGGAGAAACATGGAGGCAGATTTCTTGCACACAGCAGGCATGGGACGGGGACAGGGAAGTGCACACCATTCAAACAGAATTATGTTCTTCGTCTCTTCTTATGTCCTCCTATGGTGACCCACAGGTACAGCTACAGGAAGTCTGCTTCACATGACAGAAGTGAACTGTCTCAATGCCAAGAAATGTTGTGCATTGCCTGGTAGGCGATGTCAGAGACAGGCTGTGTGGGAGGCACAGGAAGTGTGGGAAGAACAAGAAATGTGTGGAGAACAGGAGGAAAGTTTTTAAGTGAAAGAAAAGCCGAAAGAAGCAGCCTGCCACAGCGCCCCCTTCAGGCAGCACAGCTGCCGTGCACTCTGGCATGCAGTTTCCGAAAGTCAAGTTTCTGCTTCTCGTGGTTCAATTTTAGGTTCCCGATCCTGAGGACTCAGCAAGTTCCTCACAGTGGATGCACACGTCCCTCAACCTCCATTCTAGGCCTGTCCAAACTAAAGTTGATGCTACAGTGTGAGCCAGGAGTTAGATAAATCACTGGTGTCATGTTAGTTTCCCTGACGCATCCACGCCCCCTAACGTATCTTTTCAAAGAGTTGTTTTTATTTATGTGGCTGTGTGTATTTGGGCAGGTGAGTGCAAGCACCACAGAGGTGAAAAGAAGGTGTTGGAGTTGGAGTTACAGGAGGTTGTGAGCTGCTTGTCTTTATTTATAATTAAAACTTCCAAATAGTAGGCAACTTCATTTTGACTCTTTCCCTGGCCTTCATAAATTCTGGGCCGGCCTGTCTGACCTTACAATGGACTCACAGAATTATGCTCCTACATAAATTTTAAACCCCAAGCTTTGAATACCTACCTGTCCATATATTTTCTTTATGAAAAAAATAGAAATATATGAAATGAAGGACAATCCATGATCTTATTCTTCAAAATTAATCTTCTGCTGTAAACTTCTTTCTAGATTGCCCAGAGTCCAGGTGTGTATCGTTCATCAGCCAAGTCTATAGGCTTGGGCATTGAGTAGTTCTCTTTCACATGTGTGCTTTTTTGCATGACACCAAGGTGAGCATCTTAACAGGCAAACATCTGGACACAGCTTGACTTCATTGCTATTATTTTTATTGATTCTTTGTGGATTTCACATCATGCATTTCGATCTTACTTATCTCCCTGTCTCCTCACATCTGCCCTCTGCCCTTGCAACCTCCCCACAAATCAAAACCAAATTTAAAAGAAAAAACAAAAACCAAATAAAACAAATGAACAAAACAAAAGAGAAGGAGAGAGAGAGAGAGAGAGAGAGAGAGAGAGAGAGAGAGGAGGAAGAGGAAGAGGAGGAGGAGGACTCTGGTCATGGAAGTTGTAGTGTGGCCAATTGAGATACACAGTTTACCCTTTAATCCATTCATCTTTATTCTACTTGCCAGTGTTCATTGCTATGAGGCATTGGTCTGGCTTGAGACCATTGGTTTCTGTTACAGCACCAATAACGGGCTCTCACTGGGTCTCCTCTTGGAGATCCTGTTGTTGTCCTGTGTCATGGAGATCCTAATGTTTCGGATCTATAGGTTCATCCCCTTCACATGCTCCAAACAGTTCATAGATTTGGTGGGTGTTGGGGTGGCCAACTTATAGCCCTGGTTCTGGACCTGGGTGGTAGCTGGGTTGGTCAGCTCAATAGTTTTCCCTCATCATCACTACCCAGATGAGCTCCCCAGCACTGCCTTGGCTAGCTCACCCAACGCACCTACAGAAAGGAGCAGGGCCAGCTCTCCTGCTCTTGGGCCCGCAGATCCAGGTCCCCCTCATTCATATTGCTAGAGCCAGCTCTACTGTTTTGCCGAGCCAAGGTGCAGGGCCCTCTCTCCCGATTGCTGTAGGGAGCATAAGAGAGGGGTGGGCAGGGCCAGTTCTGCTCTCACTCTCAGGGGTAGCTCACCTACACCCCAACAACAGGGTCAGCTTTAGTGCACTGCCCAGGCTGGGGTGCAGGGCCTGCTCTCCTGTGCGCTGTCACTGGTGTGGGGCAGGGCTAGTGCTCTCACTCTCCTGACCCCAGGGCCAGCTCTCTTGCCTGCCACAGGTAACAAGGGGCAGAGGGGAGAGGGCATCTTTCCCTCATCCATGCCACAACATGGTAGACAAGGAGGGCGGAGGTCAGCACTCCTGCTCTCATGCCTTCAGAGTCAGCTGACCTGCATTCCCGACCACAGGATCAGCTCTAGTGTGCTTCCCAGGTGAGGTACATGCCTGTCTCCTATGGTGAGGGGTGGGACCATCTTTCTAGAGCACAGGCTCAAGCTCTCTCTTGAGGGGAACAGCCAGCTCACCTGCTGCAATATCCAGCAAGGGGCAGGATCAACCATCCCAGGGTCAGGGAAGGGCAGGGTCAGCTCAGCACAGCATCGTTCCAATGAGCCCCACCCATGCTAACACAGGCCATGGACACCTATAGATGTAACCAACCGTCCCACCAAATAAGAAACACAGAAACAATGCGAAAGAGAAAGCCGAGAGGTCAGAGCTCAGAGCCAAAATCTCACCCTTCCGCCTGCGGTGTCCCAGCCTCCCGAATTAGAGCCTCTATTTCCCGTCTGTTCGTCTATTTAAAGAGACAGAACAAGCCACAGCTATCTCACCTCACCAGTTCCTCAGCTGGTCCTGTTTCCTCAGACTGGAAGCTTCTGTGTCCTCATCCCAATAGCTCTCAGCTGAACTGTGTTGCTCCAAAGCCTGAAAGCTTAACCAGCCAAATGCTTCTAGTTCTGGTCCTCATGCCTTATATATCTTTTTGCTTTCTACCACCACTCCCTGGGATTAAAGGAGTGTGTCACCACCATGCTTGGCTATTTCCAATGTGGCCCCGAACTCACAGAGATCCAGAGGGATTTCTATCTCTGGAATGCTAGGATTAAAGGCCTGTGCCACCACCGCCACACTCTTGCTATGGCTCTAATAGCTCTGACCCCCGGGCAACTTTATTTATTAACATACAATCAAAATCACATTTCAGTATAATTAAATTACCACCACAGACATCACCACAGACCCCAGCTGCAGCAGGACCAGGGACCCAGACACGGCCCTCAGCAGTAGCTCAGGCCTGGATGCCACCATGGCCCTGGTGGCAGCACAGATCACTTAGATCAGCATGTGCCTGGAGGTAGCATGACCCCAGGTACCAACATGGTCTCAGGTGTCTGGCCAGACCCCAGGCATCTACAGAGCTCACAGTGGCAGCTCGACCCACAGATGCTATTCCAGGCACTGGCCTCCACACGGCCATAGACCTATGACCCTAGGCAGCAGCCCAGCCCAGACTCTCCATGACTCCAGGTGGCAGCACCAGCCACCCAGATCAGCATGGTCCCTGACATGGCACAGTCCTCTGACACGGATATCTTCCAAAATGGCTGACTAGACCCAGGCCATCTGCATGGCCCTCAGGAGACCCAGAAATTAACGCAGATCCTGGCTGCTGTAGGGCCATGGACCCAGACATGGCCCTCTGCAGTAGCCCTGGCCTGGATGACACCATGGCTCCAGGTGACAGCACAGGCCACTCAAATCAGGATGTCCCTGGTGGCAGCATGGCCTAGGATGCCCTCATGGCCACAAGTTGTGGCCCAGACCCCAAGCAGCTATGTGGCCCTGGGTGGCAACATGGGCCACAGACATCACTACAGACCCTGGCTGTGATAGAGCCATGGACACAGACATGGTCCTAGGCAGCAGCCTGAGCCCAGATGTCACCATGGTCCCAGGTGACAGCACAGGCCACCTGGATTGGCATGGCCCCCACTGCAGTGTGGCCCTCAAACTCCAACATGGCCCCAGGTGGCAGCCTAGACCTGTGGAATTGGCATGGTCTTCAGTGGTCTCAGGAGCCACAAATATCAACACAGACCCTGGATGCAGCAGGGTCACAGACTCAGACATGGCCCCAGATGACAACTCGGTCACTCAAGCTGCCTGGTCACGGCAGCAACACAGCCTGGGGCACCAACGTGGTCATAGGTTGCAGCCCAGACCACAGGCATCCACGTGGGCCCCGGTACAACATGGGCCATGGACATCAATACAGACCCCTGCGGCAGCAGGACCACGGACCCAGACATAGTCCTCTACTGCAGCCGGGGCCATGTTGTCACTATGGCCCCAGGTGGCTGTGCAGGCCACCTAGACTGGCATGGCCCCTGTGGCAGCGCGGTGTTTGGACACCAGTGTGGCCCCAGGTGACGGCCCAGACCACAGGACCCCGGTTGGCCCCCAGTAACGACAGGAGCCACAGACATCAACACAGGCCCCCTTGGTTGCTCCAAGGCCCCAGATCAAGACCTGGTCCTCGGTTACAGCCCAGGCCCAGACTTCTCCTTGGACTTCGATGGCCAGCTGGCCATTCACGTCAGCCCGTTCCTCATCACCCTCACCTCTCGAGATCCCCCTCTTCCCCCAGCCCACAAATTATTCCGCCTCTCCCTCTCTTTCCGCCTCCCCACCCTGTACTCGCTCACCACAAGGGAGCCCAGCCGCCCAGAGCCAGGACTCGTGGTTGGGTCACAGGTGGAGCTTGGTTGAGTATGGCCGGCCTCAGCCACAAGGGAAGGTGTGGAGCTGCTGCTTTTCCATTCTCCTGAGCCTGGACCTAGAACCTCGAACAGTACTTGGTATGATGGTACCTGACCCCTGCAGACAGTTGTGTCCTCTGCCCATCAACTTTATTCTTCAAGTTAAGTCTTAGAAACACAACTATAGGACCAGTGGTACCCAGTTTTCACAAGATTCTGGTATCTACTGTCAAATTTCCTTTCATAGACTAATTTTCCTTAATGCGCCATTCCCCTTCTTATTTTTTAATTCAAGAATTTACAAGAAATTATTTCCTGTGGCTAAATGACTCTGGGATCCAGGAATTTTCGTAAGTTACTCCCAACCTTTCTTTTAGCATGTGTTTCCTACCAGACCCTGGAAGCATCCTTTCTGCCCCTCCGACAGTCTGTTAGCTTCTCCTCTGGCTGTTTGTTTACTTTGTTCTTCTGGGCATCTCGAGCTCCGGAGTTGCTTTCCTAGTAGAGTCGACTCCCAGCACAATCATTTCTCCACTAAGTTCCTGTTGAACTCATGAACTCCCATAGTTTCATCCGGGCTAATTATGTTTGCCTAGCTAGACTGAGACACCCTAAGCAAATGCCAAGATTACTATACTGAACACTAAGACCTTAGCAAGGGAAGTGAGTCTCCCAGCCTGCTAGCATGACTTCACTATGATTAAGCATATCTGATTAATATCATTTCCTCTCCTGAAGAGCTTTCTGGGCAGCTAGATTAAAGGGGAGAGGAAGAAAACTAATGCCTGTGTGGAAACTTTTAGTTAATTTTTTATTATATATTATATATATATATATATATGTAAAATCTCCCAGGCACTCTGCTAAATTCTTCATGAATATAACTAACTTGAGCTCCTGTTTACCACAGCACTTGAAAGCCTTGTTCAAAATGAGTAAACTGAGGCCCTCGGAGTTCAGTGACTCATCTGCACCTCAACAGAACCGGAATTTGAACCCAGGAAGTATGGCTCTATGAATACCAGCCATAACCATGGTGCTCTGCTAACCACCTCCCATCAGCAGTTGTAACAATCCTAGGAGCCAGGAAATTGTTTTCAAGCTACAGATGAGAAATCTGAGAGCAGAAGACATTTATGTGAGTTACAACAGAAAGCTAGCAGCAGTGTTAGAACGCAAACCTGGAATATTTGATTCAAAATCTACTGTCGTCTTAGCGTATAGGCAGGAACTTGTCAAGATACCTTGTAACAATAATTGATTCTGAGACATTAGACAAAGATGCATGATCTCCTTTAGGCGGATAAATGACCATGCCCAAAGAATATTGATTAGTTGACTGTCGCCCTCACATTGAAGTCAGTTTCTAATTCAGTGACCCTGGACTCCAGTGGAAGCCCGTCCTGACTGTAGAAGTCTGGATCCTCTATATCTAGTCTGTATCTATGTGGGTTTAGTTTGATCTATGTGTATCTCAGAGGGTTCAAGCTAGATATCGGAGAGTGGGCTCAGAGGATGGACTCCCGTGTTGCATTTCTCCGTGTCTGACGAATGCAAGAGACAGGAGAATGCTGCCAGAACTAACCTACTGCATATGTCTCAGGCTCCTTAACTAAGACAGATAGTGACAGTTACAAAGAGACTACTAGATTCAAAGCCAGTAAGGACAGTTTGTTGATAGAATATTCTAATCTGGCCCCATATAATCTAAACATTATCAGATGTTCAGGGACTTTGTTTTCCCACAATATTCTGAAACAGCAGGGAATAAAACTGCAGGAATTGTAAATGTCACAGACCTATCAGAAGTCCATGAAATTTTAAAAGTGAATATAAAGCGGCATTCTGTTTGTTCCATAGTAGTATAAAATGGGGGGGGCCTTTACAAAGTAGAAAATAGAGGCTATGTGACCATGTCTTAGAGTGTCCCACCTGACTGGGGTCACCACCAGACACTTCTCTGCTGCAGACAAATGGCCAGTTGTCAGGGGGAGAAGCTGTAGACATTTGTGGGCATCAAGAGGGAATCATATGCATTGAGATTTGGGGTTTCTTTCAATCTTGACATTCTAGAATTCTAGAAAAAGAGGAAAGCTGTTTCCAAGGAAATGCTAAAATAAGGGTAGGTAGATGAAGACATGCTCTTCCTGTCAACACCGGTTCCGTGGCCACCTGGCCACTGCTGTTTACAGAAAGGGAGAACTCACCCCATCTGCTGCATGCTCTCTGCTCTTATGAACTGTCAGGTTTTCCCTGAGTTTCCACATTAACAACATCTACTGTGGGGGGCCAGATGGCTATATTCTTAGAGCCTGAGGGAACAAGAAGCCTGAGAATGTCCTTCTGTGAGGGAAGAGTGTCTGGGTGATAACAGGAGCAAAAGCATCTCCAAGAAGTTCCATACAATGCCACGGCTCAAAATTCCCCAGGGGCAGCTCTCTGCCCTTCACGAACAGTGAGTGTGACAATATGGCGCTCCTGTGGCTTTTGCCCACTCTGCCTGAGAATCTTCCTAGTCTAACTCTGATTCTATTTAGTTGCAGCTTTGGAATCAGAGCCTTTTCCATGGAAGCAGCCAGTAAGTGCTGGATATCTGTTGGGTCGAAGCCTCTTTACCCAATGTCTTCGTGTTTCCAAGTGGAGGAACGACCATTAGATTAACGCTTCTGCTCTTTCTCCTTGGAGAAGTAATTTTCGGGTCAATGAACACAAGGCAAGGGTGTGCATACTCCATCACCTCGCCATCACCCCCAGTCAGATGCCTGGGGAGCACTATCGACAGCTCTTAGCAGTTTTGTCCCAGTAGGAGGGACCTGCACTTGGAGAATTAAGATCAGTGCCGGAAACCCTTAGGAAGCAATTGGCCAGATCCAAGCTGCTCCCATTGTTTTAACAGTGGTAAAGCTCACATTTTTATCTCTATCTGCCAGACTCCTTGGGATTTCTCTCAATTAATTAGGAATTCAGGCAGGGAGCAGGGGTGTCATTTATTAAAGCTCTGAATTCCCACTGTAGATTTCTCTCATGTGCAGGCAAGACCATCTTGATTTAGTCCACTCATTTCTCCAGCTGTTTCCCACACTATCCCCTGCTCCCCTTTGTAGACTTCAAGAACATCAGGGCTTGCGTCATTTCTATCCCTGCGTTATTTTATGCATTTATGCCCCTGCTTCTATTATTCTTTCTGCTTGCATCCACCTCAACCCCTTCTCCCCCACCCTTTGCTGTTTAACAATAGATCTGTCCTAAGGCTTCATTTTAAGAAGCACCACATCCAGAAAGCCCTCCCTGATTGCTACCTTCCTGCCATTCCGGGACTCAAGACTGAGTAGTAAAGTTTGAAACAAACACACCACGTTGTTTTACAGTATCTCTGTCACCACTGGATTTTGAGTTTTCTAAGAGGGAAATGTGTTCTTTTCTGGATTCTTCAGGAACTTTCATAGACAACATGCACTTTAAATGTGTGGCAAATCAATCAATAAATTAGTGCATAGGGGGTGATTCTCAGTCCTTAAGCCAAACTCAACCAGGAAGGGTATTTGAACTAAACCAGAAGAGCAGGTTAAGGTTATAGAAGGGCAAGCTTCTAGCCCACAGAGCATTGACACACACACACACACAGAAAGAGGCAAAAGCAGACCGAGGGGAGGAATAAGGAGGTAAGATGGGAAGAAGTGGGAGGGTCTGGCCAGGACAAGCATCGGGGAGTCTATAAAGAGCAAACGACACCCACCGTGAAGCGTGTGGTTAGAGCAGGCCTGTGGATTGAATGTGTGTCCCCGAGTCCCCCAAATCATATGCTAATAGTTTTGGGGGGTAGGGGTCTTGGCAGTAGGTAGGAGTGAGTACTTGAGATCGTGCAGCTGAGTTCTCCAGGACAGCATTGGCTTTAGAGAGAGAGTGCCTGCTGTGTGTGGTGCTGTCCACCATGTCAGGATATGACAAGCATTCTCACAGATTACCAGGAGGGGCTGGCACCTCGGACTTCCCAAGTCTGGCAACTATGAGTCAAATAAGTACTTGTCCTTCAAAGATGATTTGGTGTCAGGCATTTTGTAACAGACGCGGACAGGAGGGGATAGAGGTGTATGTGAGAATTTGGGGAGACTGAGTACAGGAGGATTTGTGGGGTGAAGAGAAGCTGTGCAGCCTGGCCCAATCCTCACCACTAAAAGGCTAAAACCGTGAGCAGTCTTGGACAAGCCTCTTGGTGTTTCTGGGATGGAGTGCTCTCATCTACAGTCGAACAGTCCCTCTTAGATCACTTCTCAGTTCCCCTGTACCTTAAACACGAAACAAGTCTCTAACTCCCATTCTGTAATGTGCTGGGAGAGGCTCATTTTTTAATGGAAGGACACACAAGTTTCATAACTTTATAACACAAACTTTGCCTATAAATGCAAATATGTAATGTTGTAATATCAAATCTACCAGAGTAAAGAGCAGAGAAAGAAAAGGAGGTCAATACTGTGTTTCTGCTCGTAATGGTGCATTTCAGGGTGTCTGCCCTCCCAAAGTTCATCTTTCTGAGAACCATTCTCATGCAGAGCTGAAGAGGTTGGCCCACGGCCGTGTCTCTACACTGTGAGCAGTCTCACACTGTGGCCACATTAATGGACCAGCAGTGGGCACCAAAGCAAAGCTTGGTGGACCCAGTTCCTCTACCAGAAATACGGCATTGGCACAGGAGACTCCACAAGATGGCTGCATACGCAGGTCTCCAGTGGGGACGGTGCGAGGTAGAAAGTCCCTGAGGAAAGCTGAGTGTGCGGAGAGCAGATGGGACACTGTAAGGAGATGGAGCATGTACCTGGATTCCAGCAAGCCAGTTCCTGCTCCCTTCCCTGAGGACTCTGCCTAGCATTTCCCGTTTCTCCACTTCAGCTTAGAGAGTATTACAGGTGCCTTCTTCCTGTTCCTGGCAATAACAACAGCTTGCCCAGCATAGTCCATTTTCCTTTTCTTTAACAATTCTTTTTTTAAAGATTTATTTGTTTTTATTTCGTGTGTGTGTGTGTGTGTGTGTGTGTGTGTGTGTGTGTGTGTGTGTGTCACACAGCGCAGTACCCATGAGGCTGGAAGGCATCAGATCCCCTGGAACTGGAGTTACAGGAGGTTGTGAGCCACCACTTGGGTTCTAGGATCCAAACCTGGGTCCTCTGGAAGAGCAGCCAGTGCTCTTAGCTGCTGAGCCGTCTCTGCAACACCTACTCACCAACATTTTCCTATGAGAACCTCACAACAATTCAATGTATTAGATATTATTTCTCCATTATTAACATGGATGGCAAACCTGAGAGAGAGAGAGAGAGAGAGAGAGAGAGAGAGAGAGAGAGAGAGAGAGAGAGAGAGAGAAGCCATGTGGCCTCTGCCAGCAGCCAGCTAGCTGTACTCAAGTCGAGACTCAAATCAAGACTGCTGGGTTCTCAGATCTTACACTTCACTTCAAACCTTTCTAAGAACCTTTGTCAGCGTAAAAATCATCAGCTGACCCCAAGAACATGTCCCTGTAACCTGCACAAGATACTTTTGAGTTCTGAGCAACGTTCCTGGGCCAGCTTAACAACATCTAGTTATTCTGAGTTTCCCTTGGGGAGGGGCTGGCCTAGAAAGTTTACTGAAAATACACAAGCTGACTGCTGCATGAGGTGATCAGAAAAGATAGCTGGACTGCGTTGCAGGGTCATCGAGGACGCCGTGTTTGCTGGCAGAATCAGGTCCTGGTTAATACAGAACCAGATGAGAGTAACGTCTGTTTTCATGTGGTCATTGTTGGCCCCACTTGAGGAAGGGACTTTTAAACTTGAGCTATTTCTTCTGGAAGAATATTCCAAGTATTCTTCAAATATACCTAAAGTACATTTGATGACTTGAATTTCTCATCCTAAAGTAGACAACTTGGGCAGAACATGCTCAGACATTTTGAAAGGTAAGTGTTGGCATCCTGTCCTTTCTGTTTTAATCTTTCCATGTTCAGAATGTAAACACTGTAGTCTCTCCTCACGCTAACACCACCAGATAATGTGGGAGGGAAGTTCAACAGTTCTGGGCCCATTTTTCAAGCTTTATCATATCATACTGGGCCTGTTACCTTGATAGGTAGGTGGTCCCCAACACTGTAGATCTGCATAGTTCTGCTATCAATCCAGGCTTAGATAAACGCTCCTAATCCAGATGATCCATTAGCAAATGATGTAGCCGAGAAGTTGAAGACCATCGAAGCCCAAGCCATAGAAACAGGGAGAACTCAGGAGCGGCTTTAAGTCATTAATAGCATTTAAGTCAATCAGATCATCAAGTGTCCCTCACCTCTCCTGCTCTGCCATGGCTTCCCTCCTCTTGTTTGTATTTAATGGACATAGTTTTAGACACTTCAGAATAGAAGCCAGGCATCTTCCTCTTTGGTGATTACATGCACATTAGCAAATCTTGTCCTGATTCGCGGTTGGACAGCCCTGGGCAGGGGCTGGAAGTGTCCTCGAGGCTGCTGTGGGATGTTTTGAAGCCGTGGCCCTCTGCTTTGCTTCCCAAGCATGGTTCATGTACAAAGCACTGTGAGCAAAGGTATTTGTCAGGGTGAGCGGCTAGGGGTATAGATGTTTTTATTTTTTATTTTTAGAAGATAAACAATTTTATTTTAATATTATGGTCTTCTCTCCTTCTCTTTTAATAGCTGCAGTGGTTAAATCATCTAACTAAATCTTTAGAGTGAGCTCTCTAACCATGACTAACTTCAGGGGCTGTAGACGGACAAGCTTGATTGTCTGATCCAAGGTGGGAGCATTAAATCAACATCAAAGCCCTTACTGGTAACACTGTAACTTCACTGTTCAGTGTAGCATCCCTACCTTCAAAAAAGGAAAGCAAAGTAAAACCTGTTATTATTTTGTACTGCTTGTCTGGTAACTCCCCCAAATTCATGTTTTTGCAAATTATTTTTTGTTATTCTAAAAAAAAATTACAACTTCAGAATTTGTAAGAAGTTGGTAGAGTGGCAGATGAAAATGTGGCTGGGTCGGTAGAGCACTGACGAGCAGGCATGCAGATCGGGGTTCAGTCCTCCACGCCCCTCATGCCAGCAGCGCTCACCTGTGATCCCAGCGTCAGGGAAGCGGAAGGCAGAAGGGTCAGAAGTTCAAGGTCAGCCGCAGTTACCATACAGCAGATTCCCGGTGACTCAAGAACCTAAACAAAAGTAATCAGACACTGCATTTGTTAATCTTACCGAACCAAATTCAAAGGAAAAAAATGTCTTCAGAGAATGTCTAAAGTCTAGTTAAAAAGGGAAACATGTCAAAATTGGTGGAGTTTTTCCAAACTAAGGAAATTAATGCTTCAGATAAATTTGAATCTGGTGTGTGCATGATACTTAGGAGGCTAAATCCAGAGGGTTGTAGGTTTGAGGCCACTGAAGATTATAATCAATACTTTGTCTGGACAAACAATCATATACCCCAACCCCCAATTTGTTCTATTTCAAAATCAGCTAAATAATTCATTGACCATACGCAATATCCATTGACTAATTGCCATGCCTCCTTCTTTTATTGCAAATACATCTTCTACATGCAGTTTACATTCCTGTCACTCAGCCATTAACATCCTTCCAATTCCCCGTTCCTTGAACTTCTTTGACATAACATGTGTGAAAACCATTTCCTTCTCCCTGTCCATTCAGAAACTTCCATTCTCCCTTCAGGATTCAGCTACATGTGTGTCCTTTAGGACACGTTGACTCGTCACGGTGCTACCCTATGAAGATTAGCTGTGCTTTCCACCCCAGCCCAGGAAACTAGACCTTAAGTCTCCTCACACACTGGGAATGTCTGTCCCTTTGCTGTTGAGTCACACGTCCGTCCATCCGCTCCCCGCACCGCTCTCTTCCTTTAGAATGATCTCTCTTCCCCATCTCTCCCTAATGGGAAAGCAATTGCTGATAGGATGATCCTGAGCTACTGATTGTGCCACAGTTCATCAGGTTGCCACAGCCATGACTGCTGTGTGTTTCTGTAGAAGCCTAGGACTTTCCTAGCCTGTCCTGGTCACCCAGTGGGCTTGGATCTAAGTCAGGCCACCTTTCTCCTCCACTCCTCTTCTGTCCTGTTGATGAAGTAGGGTAACATGTAGCCATGTGTGCAGAGACACGACAGCCTTGTTCTGCTGGCTCTGTTGTCTCCCCTTCCTCCGTAATCACACGTGCCTGCGAGGCCAAGCTAACAGGTCATGTCGTGTAAGCTGTTCTATCTTTGAGGAAAGAAAAATAGAAGAGACTTACTTGGGTTCCCAGACAAGCTGTAGTTTGGTGGTCTGGCTGCTTGTTAGAAAAGCCCTAATTTAGATCAGTGGTAGTGAGGTGACAGAGACTGTCCATCAGGGCAGCGGACCTGTGTTCTCTGCTTAAGTCGGGTTCCTGGATGCATATACTAGAATTCAGAGTTTTGGAGCTAGCAACTCATGGAGCCTCGGTTGCCACCTTCCATATGCTTCTCGGTGAAGTGCTGGAGCCCAGTGACTTTTCAGCGCTGACTGTGTGCTAGAATCACCTTCCCCACGGGAGATTCAGACGATTCTCCAATAATGTGTGGCTGTTTGTCAGCCTTCGCAAAGGAGTGGTTAGCAAATTCCCACTCTGCCTGAAGACCTGAGCTCTGCAACGAAGCAGGCAAAAACAGCTTCAGGAACCAGTGGGGTGAAGCAGAGTTCAGAGCGACCTTGAGTTACATCCACATCTGTGCATTTGTCAGAGACAGGGACTCACCGAGAGCATGCTTTCAATATCCCGGGAGTCACAGATACCTTTGAGATGATCGCGAAGTTCCAAACAGCTCCCCAGAAAGCTAATTGTTGTCCACACACAATGCATTCAGCTTCTGGGGCATTGGATGCCCTGAGACCTTGGCATGGGGTCCTCTGTGAGAGAGGCGTTCTGAGGGGCCAGACTTCACTTCTTTCACACTCTTGTTCTAAACACATGTGCTGTGCCTTTAAAACACAGTGCAAGCAAGATGCTCTAGCTCCATGAGCCCACAGCATCTGGTAACATCTCAGGGAAGCCTGGAGTCTCTTGTTACTCGGATTATTTATTGAGACCTACTAGGCACTAGATGCTGTGATAAAGTAATGAACAAAACAAGTCTAATTCCCAGGGGTGTGCTTTCCATGTTCTGATGGGTGGGAGTGGGGTACTCATCTCCCTCACCTCATATATATACAGGACATGTTCACTGAGTGGAATTTTCCTATTTTATTTAAAAGGCTCTCTTTGTCTCTGCCTCTATTTCCCTATTTCTGTATCTCTAAACACTGCAAGTACACAGTTAGCTCCGTGTGTGCATGTGTGTTTCTATATGTGTGCCTTTGTGTGTGCATACGTGTGTGTGTGCATGCATATGTGTGCATGCATGTGTGTGTGTGCGTGTGTATGTATGTACACACACGGGCCAGTACACTTGCCCGTGGATGTACATGTGGAGGCCAGAGATTTTTTTCTCTATCATTCTCCATCATTTTTGGTTTTGTTTTTCTTATTTCAGATGGTCTCATTACAAGCCTTGGCTGGCCTGGAACTCACTATGTGGAGCAAGCTGCCAGGCTGGCTTCAGATTCACAGCTATCTGGTTGCCCCAGCCTCCTGAGTGCTGGGATTAAAGGCATGACCCACAATGCCGAACCAATTTTTTTAGACCGCATTTTTCACTGAGCCTGTAACCCACTGCTTTGGCCAGCCTGACTAGCTTGTGAGCTCCTGGGACCCGCCTGTCTCTGTGCTCCTAGTACTGTGGTAGAGACGCACCCCTGCACCTTGCCTTTACATGGGCGCTGGGAATCGGAACCCAGGTCCTCATGCTGGCACAGGAAGCATTTCACCTCTGGGCCATCTCTCTGTCCCCATAGCTGACTTTAAAAAAAAAAAAAAAAAAAAAAAACAGTTGGATAAAGCACAGGGACAAACAACCAAACGAATGGAAACACATGAACTATGAACCAAAGACTGAGGGGTCCCCAGCTGGATCAGGCCCTCTGAATAGGTGAGACAGTTGATTGGCTTGATCTGTCTGGGAGGCATCCAGGCAGTGGGACCAGGACCTGTGCTCATTGCATGAGTTGGCTGTTTGAAACCTGGGACTTATGCAGGGACGCTTGGCTCAGTCTGGGAGGAGGGGACTGGACCTGCCTGGACTGAGTCTCTCAGGTCGATCCCAGTCCTCGGGGGAGACCTTGATCTGGAGGAGGTGGGAATGGGAGGTGTGCTGGGGGGAAGGGGAGGGGGGCAGGAAGGGAGAGAACAAGGGAATCTGTGGCTATTATGTAAAACTGAATAGTATTGTAAAATAAATACAAAAAAAAACCAGTCTTTCTCTTGAAATTTTCAAAACTCTTTTTTTGCTTTTGCTTATTCTCTAAGATGTTTCTCAGTCTGTGTGTCATGACCCCTTTGTGAGCTGAACAACCTTTTTACTGGGGTCACCTAAGACTATTAGAAAACAGGGGTATTTACATTATGATTCAGAACAGTAGCAAATTACAGTTATAAAGTAGCAACAAAAATAATTTTATGGTTGGGAGTCACCACAGTACGAGGACTGTATTAAAAAGGTTGAAGCGTTAGGAAGGTTGAGAACCACTGTCTTAGAGGGTACTATCTTCACCTCCTCTGCCTGTTCCCCTTGACCCACAACAAGGGGGTCCAGGAAGCTATGGACACGTCCTTCTAGCATTTACATCCCCTCTTCCACACCAGGCCCTTCCTATCTGTGACTCAATATTCCCTGCTCAAATGTCCCCAGGGTTTGTGCAGTGTGGACATGGGCCACACCGTTAGTTGTCATGTCCCTGGCCCCAAGAGTGACCACAGGACAGCTGTGTTCTGAGGACAAGTAGGAACTTTCTCTTATGGGCGGTCACATCCATGTGATTGTGTGAGGCCCCCTACAGGGAGGCTGCATGGGAAGAGAGGTAGATGAGCTCTGTGCTTGCAACTGAAACTGCCTCTCCAGGTGGTCATTTTCCTGCTCTGAATCGGAGAGCTCTAAATTTAAAGCTGGCTTTCCAGGGCATTACACTTTTATAATCATAGAAACATACTTGTCAGAATAGGTGAATACAACATATTTTTAGTTTACAGTTTCTGAGCCTGATTTCTCACGTTTAAGAGTTTATATAATGGTGGTTGGGTCCTTATTCCAACTGCTAAGACTGTTCTAAGGAGTGGTCACAATGAGACCCAACTTAGGCTGCCTGGGTTCCTGACGCTTTCCTTCCTAAATGCCTTATGATAATGACGGTGATAAGGACAGTAGTTTTAAGAAATTAAACTTGTGTGTGTGTGTGTGTGTGTGTGTGTGTGTGTGTGTGTGTGTGTGTGTAGATTGTGTACATATCTGTATTAGTGTGCATACCCGTGTACATGCACAGGATCCAGAGTAGGATATCGAGCCTTCTGATCTACCTCTCTCCACCACATTCCCGTGAGACCGGATCTCTGACTGAACCTGACGTGAGGCTCGCATCCAGCAAGCCCAGAGGTCCTCCTGTCTGCAGCCCTCACAGCACTGGAGCTACAAGCACATGCAACCATGCCCTTCTTTTTACATGGATTCTGTACATTTTACAAGCTCTCCATGCTTGTACAGAAGGTGCTCTTACCCACTGAACCATCTTCCAAGACCCCAAATGAAACTTTTATGAATACATAGTGTGGATATATAAAATTCTCGCTGAGGATAGCACATAAACACAAAGGTATACAAACACAGATACACACACCCATGTACTAACTGGCTGGAATGTGACACAGAATATAAGCATCTCCTCAGTCCTTTTTCAATAACTTTCCTCTCTACCGTTCCCAGTGGCAACCAATATCCTATCTTTCTTCTTCATTGAATTTTCTATAATTAAAATCAGAGCAAACACATCCTCTGTACATGACATCTTTCCCAAGATATCATATATATGACACTCACCCATATCACATGTAGAAAGGGTTCATTCACTCTCACCATTATATACTATTCCACCAAGTAAGTATACACATTCTCTAAAGGAATAGAACTGATGAATGACCACATATGCATGTATGTGTGTATCTGGGGGACTCATTTAATTGGTTACATGATATGGTCCAGGTTGTCCAGCAATGACTGTCTTAGGAGAGGTAGAGAACCTGGTAGTTGCTTGGTCCACAGGCTGGATGTCTCAGGAGTCCCAATCTGGCACTGCAGGCCAGCAAGATTCCTAGAGAGCTGCTCTTCAGTCTATATCGGAAGCTTGAAGAAGCTCATTCCAATATCAGCAAAGGAATGCAATGGCAGCAGAATCAGTGAATTTGCCAGGAGAGCGAGGGTAAGACCCGAAGAAGGCCCACTCCTTCTTCTGCGCCCTTTTATCTGTGCTGCCAGCAGAAGGAGCTGGCCATAGTAAGGCTGGGTCTTCCCGCTTCAAGTAATCTGATCCCAAGCATGCCCACCACCTTTGTGTTTTAATTAATTCTGGATCCAATCACGTTGGCAAATAAGGCTAGTCATCACACCTGTTTCCACGTATTTCTTCTGGTCTCTGAGAGACATATGGGTTACTTTTATTAAAACTGCTAAAATAATGATGCAATGACTATTTCTACATGGGTTTTTATGTTTATATAAACTCATTTATGTTGAGTATATATCCACAGATGTTAGATTACGGGTTCTCATAAGGGTGCATTCAGCTTTGACCAGAGGCTACAAAAACTGGGTTGTGTGGGAAGACTTTAAATTACTCATCGCATATCTTGTAATGACTCATGTTTTCCATTTCTTCATGTGTCAACTCTGTTAAACTTGCTTTCCAAGGAATCTGTTCTTTTTATTTAAATACTAATAACTTGCTTATAACATTCTTTGATTACAATAAATCTATAGATCTATAATAATCTCTTTTTGTTAATAAAAACTGAGCCCTTTTTCCTTTTTTCTTTTCTTTTACTCTTTTTTTTGCAATGAGTTTATGTCTTTCCAGAAAGATGACCTTTAGTTGTGTTGACTTTCTATATTGTACATTTGCTTTTTATTTCTGTTCATACATTGGTTGCTTTTCCCATTTTATCTCCTATGGACTTAACTTGTTTAATATTTTCCTACTTAATACTGTATTCATCTGTTTTCTGCATCTGTGACAGAATCTCAGAGCCTTAATGGGCTACTGCAGAAAAAAAAATTGTATCTCATAGTTCTGATGGTTGGAATCCAATGTCAAGGTAATGGCATCTGGTGAGAGTCTTCTTGCTTCATTTTAGCAGGATGGATGGTTGCTTATGTATGTGTGAGAGAGGGAGAAGACAGGAACAAGAGAAAGATACTAAATTTGCCATTATTTTAGAGACTTTATTACTTAATTGTGTGTGAGAGAGACTGACAGTTATTGCACATGAGTGCAGTGCCTATGGAGGCCAGAAGAGGGAGACAGATTGTCTGGAACTGGAATTATAAGAGGTCATGAGCCTCTTGACATGGGTGTTGGGAACTGAACTCAGGTCTTCTGCAAGAGTAGCATGTGCCTTTAACCACTGAACCATCTCCTCCATCCCTGAACCTACCTTTATAACAACCAACTCTCTTCAAATGTAACTCCTGTGAAGATGGAATTAACCCACACATGAGCTCCTGTGTCCCAGTCAGCCCCTCAAATTTGTTTCTAATTAGGATCCTGGCAACTGAATTACAACATGAGTTTTGAAAGAAATGTTCAAACCATAGCAAATAACTGGGTGATTGAATTTGGGCTTTATTCATTTGTTTGTTTTTCTGATATAAACATTTAAAGCTTCCTGCTCTCCTCTGAAGCCCCCTTTCCCTGTAGCCCACAAGTTAGGTATGTCTGTTTTCATGATCATTCCATTATGAAAATCTTCAGATTTATTTTTGATTATTTGGAAATGCATTGCTTAATTTCCAAATACTTAGAGCTGTCCTACTTGACCATTGTTATTTATTTCTCACTGAGTTCCTCTGTGACAGAGAGCATGGTTCTTTGTGCCCATCCTTTGAAACTTGTTGAGACTGCACTGGGAAGAGTTTTCACTGTGGTTGTTGGGTCTGATGTTCTATATATATTAACTAGGGCACTTTATAATCATGCTGACTTTTCTATCTTTGTTCTATTGGTGACTGAGAAAGTAATGTTAAAATTCCCAGCCATGCTTATGGATTTGTCTGTTCTATTTAAATCTGTCACTGCCTCCCACATTTGTGGTGTTTGTTAACAGTTCATACAAACTTACATATAATTTATTGTAAATTGACCTTTTATCATTCTGAAGTATTTCCTTTTATTGCCAGCTTTTCTGCATGTGTGTGTTTGCTGTGCGTGTATCTTTGTGTGTACATGTGCCTGTAAAACCCAGAGGGTAATGCTGGGTGTTGTCCTCTACTGCTTTCTACTCTACTTGTGGGACAGTCTCTCACTGAACTTGGATCTCCTCAATTCATCTGGGCTGACAGGTCAATGACCTCAGAGGACTTGCAAGCATGGAGATATCCTTAGGTAACAGTGCTATGTACAATGAAAAGTTTAAAACTATATTGTTGTTTTGCTGGAGATCATAGTAAGAGAATTACATCATATTCAAAGACAAAAGTCACATTTGAACTGCTTTGTAGTTCTATTTATAGAGATACATAAAATCGTGTGCATATGGGGCATGAAATAGAAGTTTGACTGGGTTAATGATTGGGGATAATGGGGAGAGGGGAAGTGGATGTGGACTTGGTCAAAGTACATGATATACTTGTACAAAAAGGTCCTTTGAAACCTCATTACATCCCGGTGGTTGTGGTGCACACTTTTAATCCCAGCACTCGGGAGGCAAAGCAGGCAGATCTCTGTGCGAATTTGAGGCTAGCCTGGGCTACAGCACAAGTTCCAGGATGGCCAGGACTACACAAAGAAACCCTGTGTTGAAAAACAAAACAAAAAAAAAAACATTATGTACAATGACTATTTGCCAATAAAGGTTTAAAATACATTGTTATCTGGAATATTCAATGTGCCCAGATATTTATGTTTTCCATCTACTTTTATTCCTTTCTATGTTTCCAAATTGTATCCCTTGCCTTCTGCCTAGGGAGACTTAAGTATTTACATATAGTTACATATGAATTTATTTTTAACAAGAGTGTCCTGGTGATAAAGAATTCCTTGTTTTTGTCTGTAATATCTTCATTTTAAAAGTATTTGATGAGGGTATAACAATTAGAGGACACCTGCTGCCTTTCCTTCACCTTCCTTCCAGAGTGCAGCTTTTCGTTTGTTTGGTTTTGATTTTAGAAGTTGTCTGTATGGTGATATTTTATTTGTATTAAAATGTTATTTGTATGTTAATAAATAAAGTTGCCCAGGGGTCAGAGCTATTAACAAGCCATAGGAAAGCAGGGCGGTGGTGGCATACACTTGTAATCCCAGCACTTGGTAGGCAGAGCTAGGTAAGTCTCTGTGTGTTCAGGGATACAGCCAGCATTGGATACACATGCCTTTAATCTCAATACCAACCATAGAAAACCTGGAGGTCTATACAGACAGGCCGTGATGAGGCGGTCATGTGGTTGGGTTTACAACCAATGAGAATGCAGAACAGAAACTCTACATAAAGACTTTAACACAGGAAGTAGCTCTGGTTCAGAGAGGTAGGGCCACCGCAGGAGGAAGGGTAAGGTTTTAGCTCTTAGCTCTGACCTCTTGGCTTTCTTCTTTGCCTTGGTTCTGTTTCTTATTTAATAAGATGGTCGGTTACATCTACATGTCTGTCCAGTTATTGCTACTTCTTTGTCCTTTACTCTCTGGTTGCTTTTAGGAGGAAAAGTTGATCTCAGGTTTCCAGTAACCTTTATCATGATTTGCCTATGTAAGAGTTCCTTTCTAATTATTCCCCTTACAGTTCACAAAGCTTGAGCTGGTGGTGCAAAGTCTTTACCAGTTTGGGGAAAATCAACACAGTTTCTCCACACCTTGCTTTCCTCCTTACCTGTCTTGTTCTTCTGGAACTCTGAGCATCTTTCTGTTCAGTCTTTCTCTTTCCTGCATCTCTCATAGGCTCCTTTCTTTACTCTTCACTTTTTAATGTCTTCATGCTCCAGCATAGATGTTTCCTCCTGACAAATTCTTCAACTCATTAACCCCCTTTCAGCTCTGATAATAACTCTACATATTGAAAATAAAAAGAATTCCAGCTGTTTTAAATTCTAGAATCTTCACTTGCTGACTTACAATTTTATGTATTTGTGTGTGTGAGTGCATGGGGTGTGTGTGCGGGGGAGGTATGTGTGTAGGGTGTGAGTATATGGGGTGTATGTGTGAGTGTGTGGTGTGTGTAAGTGTGTGGGGTGGGGGGGTGTATGTACATGTGTTTATGTGTGTGGTATACGTATGTATGTGTGTGTGTGTGTGTGTGTGTGTGTGTGTGTGCATGCTCATGCTCATGCTCATACATGTGAAGAATGTCAGGTGTTCCACTCTAGCACTCCCTGCTTTATTCCTTTAACAAAAGGTTTCTCACTCAACCACTCAACCTGGAGCTAGGCTGCCAGGAATCCTCCTGTCTCCATGCCCTACAGTGCCCTACAGGGTTCTCAGATGTGTGAAACTATGCCTAGCTCTTTACAGTGCTGGGGATCCAAACTCAAGTCTTCCTGCAAATACTCTTATCCACTGACCCTATTCACTCATTTTTAATAGTTTCTTCTTCTAAGCTAAGGAGTTGTCACCTGTCGTGAACATATTTATGACAATTATTTTAAGTCTATTGACCCCAATATCTTAGTTATCTGTTGGTTTCTTCATATTGTCTAGGTTTCCTTTTCTAAGGGATTTTGGACATTCTGTCCTGCCCAAGGTGAGTCTGGTCACTGCAGATGGACTGTCAGCTGCGTGCAAAGCTCTGGACAGTGATGTCTTCCTCCAGAGCTTACAGAACTAGGCAAAGGCACACTGACTAACTTGTTAACTCAGAGATGGACTGAACTGAAAACCAGGCTTCGGTCTTTATGAAGACAGATGGACTTCTCCTAGCTAAGCACATGTCTGAACTTTCTTGTTGAGATGGGATCTTACAGTGCAGCTCAGACTAGTCCAAACAGCAGAGGAAACACCTCAGCTCCTTTCCTCCGCCAAGTCCCGACTCCGCTTCCTGATCCCTGCAGCCTCGGAAGTCTGCCGGAAGTAATCTTCAGGATTTTATTAGATCGTCTTTTCTGTTCAGTTGCCCGGGATCCCAGAGGATGTTTGTCTGCCAGGGCATGCTTAGGGGCAGAGGGCAGTCAGGCTCCTCTGTCCCTGCTTCCTTCTTTCTGAGATCTCCGGCTCTAAAGTCTTCACAGAGTCAGTGGTTCTCTCAAGTATTATTTCACCCAGCTTTTCTAGCTGTCCTGGGCAGGAGAGTTGGTCTGATACTAGGTAGCTATTACACAAGTACTGAACGGCTAGCATCTGTAAAGGGCACGAATATGCTGAGCACATGTCTAAATAATCTACACAATACTACTCATTCAAATAGCATAATAATCCTAAAGTCTAAATTTTCTTATTTTCTATCCTTTATGGGGGAAGAAAATGGTAACTTGAGAGGCTAGTGGTTTGTTCAAGATTATACAGTATACATACTATGTCAAGAATTTAAAGCAGCAAACTGAATTTAATGTCGTCTTACTTCTCTGGGGTTCTTTACCCATTTGGGACCCATGAGGTGAAGCTTCTGCCTCACATTAAGTAAATACATGTTTTGCTTGTGTGATTTTTCTGTTACTTCCAGTCAAGTAATTTCTAATCAAGCTCCTTCCATGAGCTACCCCCACCAAAATCCATCAATATTGACGTTCCTCTCCCCAGCTGATCCATGTTATTGTCAGAGCTTCTCATTTCTTATCATCTTTACTGTCTCAGTTCACCTCCCTAGTTTTCACAAGGAAACCCATGGGATGATGTCCTCTCACCGCCACGCCAGCAAACCCCCGTGTGAGAAGTACCAGAGATAGGAAGGCTAAAAGTAGGCAGCCACGTGGAAGAACAAAGTCCTCCACCAAGGTTAAAATTCCTCCAGATTTGTGTTCTGAGCCCCAAAGCACAGCATGATTGGGAGGTAATTGAGCAGCTGCTGAGAGGCACCAGCCACCACCACCCCACTCATTAACCTGCCCCCCTCAGCTGGGAAAAGGACCCAAGGCTTCCATTTTAGCAGCATGAGGAAGCAGACTTTTCACACATCATGCCATAAAAATCCCCTCCTGGATCCCTGATCTTAAAAAGGAGTTTGAATACCCAAGCGGAAAGTCTCTATAGATCCCCATAGCTTTTTATTTGGCAAATCTTACTTCATAAAATTTAGCCAGCCTTTTCCTCCCCACTATTTTTTAAATTTTATTTATTTTATTTTACAATACCATTCAGTTCTACATATCAGCCACGGGTTCCCCTATTCTCCCCCTCCCACCCCCTCCCCTTACCCCCAGCCTACCCCCCCATTCCCACCTCCTCCAGGGCAAATCCTCCCCTGAGGACTGCAATCAACCTGGTAGACTCAGTCCAGGCAGGTCCAGTCCCTTCCTCCCAGACTGAGCCAAGTGTCCCTGCATAAGTTCCAGGTTTCAAACAACCAACTCATGCAATGAGCACAGGACTCGGTACCACTGCCTAGTTGCCTCCCAAACTGATCAAGCCAATCAACTGTCTCACTTATTCAGAGGGCCTGATCCAGCTGGGGGCCCCTCAGCCTTTGGTTCATAGTTCATGTGTTTCCATTCATTTGGCTATTTTTTTTCAATAATTGAGTAAAACCGAAATTTATTATAAGCCACAGTCATCCTAGGGACCTCCATGCTATATATATATAGCCTCCATGGTTCTATGGGTTGTGGTCTGATTGTTCTTTATTTTATATCTAGAATCCACTTATGAGTGAGTACATACCATGACTGTCTTTCTGGGTTTGGGTTACCTCACTCAGGATGATTTTTTCTAGTTCCATGCATTTGCCTGCAAATTTCATGCTTTCATTGTTTTTCTCTGCTGAGTGGTACTCCATTGTGTATATGTACCACATTTTTTTTTAATCCATTCTTCCATTGACGGGCATCTAGGTTGTTTCCAGGTTCTGGCTATTACAAATAGTGCTGCTATGAACATAGCTGAGCATGTATCTTTATGGTATGAATCAGCATTCCTTGGGTATATGCCCAAGAGTGGGATGGCTGGGTCTTGAGGTAGTTCGATTCCTAATTTTCTGAGAAACCACCATACTGATTTCCACAGTGGTTGTACAAGTTTACATTCCCACCAACAGTGGAGGAGTGTTCCTACTCCCCACTATTACTGAAACATGGTACCCATGGTGGGTTCTGGGGTCCCATCCTGGTTCATGTCAAGGATTAGATAAGAAAGAGGTATTGGAGCCTTTGAACATAGTGGAGGCACTTCCTCCCGTCAGGATGGAATAAAGAAGAGGACATCAGATGTCCATCTTCTCCAGTGGCTCTCAGAGAGAACTCCTGTCTATCTACAGAGAGAGAACAGACGACAAAGAACTCCTCAAGGATGCCAAGATAACGAGGGCTGTCTGTCTTGGAGGATTCTAACCTTCTCAACCACCTAACCTGGATGACAAGGGGAAGGAGAACAGACCACGGCACTGGCTATTAGATACGACATGATTTGAATAAATAAGCAACATAAAAGCACATGTTTTTATCCAAATTCTACAGAAAATGCGATTATAAAGGTTATGTAATTTTCCCAGTTACTCTGTAATAGGAAAGCCAAAACTCTAACACAAGTCTGTCTTCTTTTCAAAATTCTACCCCACCTCCCACCTTCTGCTCACTGTCATACAAATATGGTAATACATATTGTATAGAAAGGCCATATCTGTACTATGAGAGAAACTCAAAAAGTGCAAAAAATTATCTAACTACTGGATATCAGTTAACAAAATATTGGACGGAAGCTTCCTAGCTCCTTGAATGGATAGCTAAGGCTGTGAACCAAAGTTACCAACACCCAAACATCTAAAGAGAATTAGAGTCAGATAGCTAGCCAGGGCTTCTTTACAGGGCGGGGCTGTGGGGGTCAGCCTTTTCCCCTACAGCACAGAAATGGGTGCCTCCCTCTCTTAGCATGACAGTCAAATTTTTGGTCACAAGACCCACTTCTATTCTTAAAAGTTAGAGAAAACTTCAAAAAGATTTTTGATTTAGGTGATATGTGTGTATATATATATGCATATCTGTGAACACATATTCACATATTATGTATATATATTTGTATATATACATATTTATTCACAGTATTAGAAACTAGAATTAGAGGTCCAGTGAGATGGCTGAGCAGGCATGGAAACTTGCCACAAGTGTGACGGCCTGAGTTCTGTCCCCAGATCACGCGTTATGGAAGAAGAAAATTAAAATCGCATGTTGTCCTCTGACCTCCATACACATGCTGTGGTACACACACACACACACACAATAAGTGTTTAAAAATATTAAACTTTCTTTTTAATAGAAAATAGAACTTTAAAATATTCACTTACTAACATTTTTAAAAGAAACAGAAATAAACCCACTTTCTATTGACCTAACATTTTGTGAAAAAATATACATGTTCAAAATTTTTTTAAAAAATGAGAAAACCTGTTTTTACTAGACAATGACTGTATTCTCATGCCTCTCTCTGCTTTCAAACTATTGTACTGTGTTCCTTTGAGTAAAGATGGAATGCTCTGACCATTGGCAAGGAAGAGTCTCTTCATGGCTTTTTTCAGGCTGTGGGAATTCTTTGATATTGCACCAAAACTTGGCAAACAGGATAGCAAAACGTAAAGATTGTGTATGACGTGGGATCTGAGTGTGTCGTGTGCCTTTATTCTTTGTTACATTAAAATCCTTTGGACTGTCGAGTGTGCACATGAATCTTTTATTCATTTTTTGTTACGTCATATGTTGATCTGTCTTTTGGAATTATCAGTTCACTTGGCTGTATTGATCTTCCAAATCGACACACTTCATCATCGTAGCCCCAGATGACACTCACTGTCACTGCCCATAGCATCACTAGAAAGTGTTTGAGGACGGACGCTCCAAGATAATAACTCCAGATGCGAGGTTTGTAAAATTCCAGTGTCTGCTTGAAAACTAAATTTTACTTTTGGCAACACCACCATCGGGGTTTCCCTGTGCTTGGAAGTGGCAGGTCCCTTTATGCAGTGTCAAGAAAACAGATGGCAAGTGCTCAGTGAGTGTAGCGGAGATTTGTGTGCCCACACAAGTGGGAACGGCGCTCTGAGCAAGAGCTGGCTCACCCAGCTTACAGCTCGAATGGAGACTTGCTCTTTCCTTAAGAGAGGCATCTCCGGTATGCAGTGGGAGTGTGTGAGACACGCACACACATGCTGCCCACGTCACCACACCACGGAGTCGAGACTCGCTGGATTTAATATTTTCTTAAATGAAACTAAAATCTTTCACTTCTCCTGGTGAGAGCACACTGTCAAATAATCCACTCTTCTAGAACCTGGAGGTATCTACAATTCTCATTCATGCTAGGCTACCATTGTGTCAACACAATCGAGATGGCAAATATAATCCAACCTTGTGAATACCTGAAACGGTCTTGGAGAAATCTTCCCTCCTCTTCAGGAGTTCATGGGCCCCAGTCTAAGAATTGCTTTCCTAGCAAATTGAGGGCCAGACCCCTTCCCCTTCTCCCACCCCACCCCCGTCCCCACCCTCTACCCCCCACCCCCACCCCAGCCAAAAAAAAAAAAAAAAAAAAAAAAAATCACTCAGTGCAGTGCTTGCAAGAACCGGGCACTAGCTCCCTCTCTGGATACTTGTGGAACTGCAAAATGGCATAAGATTGTAAATTTGGACACTGACCATACCTGGCTGAGGAGAAAAGATTACCTTCCAGGGATCTGCCCACTTAGATGGGGTGTCTTTATAGCTTCTCAACTCAGAGTACCTAGTGGCAGATCTGATTCAGGAGAAATACGAAGGGGCTTTCTAGACTATTCCATAATACTAGGGAGAGGAAGGACTGTGAATAGTGTGTGTGTGTGTGTGTGTGTGTGTGTGTGTGTGTGTGTGTACTGTCATAACACAATCACCATAGCCTGAGTAGCTTGTAAACAACAGAAATGTATTTCCTACCACCCCAAAGGCTGAACAGAGCAAGATAAACACTGGAGGATCAGTGTCCAGTGAAAGTTGGCTTTCTGGTTCACAGATAGCCATCTCATTAAGGGCAAGGCAGAGTTCCTGGGCCTCTTTTGTATGAGAGCACTAATTCCAAAGGCTCCACTCCAAACACTGTCACATTGGAGGTTTACGTGTTCTGTTAGGAATTAGGAGAGAAAGACAAATGTCACCATGGCCTCTTCCTGATTCTCCAGACCCAGAAAGGGAATCCGAAGGAAGTGAGGCACCATGAATGCTACGTTTCCTCCTCCCATTTTCCTCTACAGCCCCCGGATACAGAAAGGAGGATCACAGGCATCCACGTTCTGAGTTGAGGCAGTGGGAAGTTGGCAGTGGACATTCTGAAATACAGGTTTAAACTGGACTGAACTAAATCGTACCTGTCTGTTGTGTCAAGAAAATCACTGAATCTGGTGGGGAATTGTGATCTGGTAGGAGAGAAAGATTTAATACTGTGTGACCAGAGGCAGCAAATGCAGTCAATAAAACTGTTATGACTTTATTCATCCTTACCGAAGCTGAAACTTTCTAAGCAGACAGTTTTAAGCAAATAAACTTGATGGAAAGACACAACATCCAAGGTTCCTGTAAGCCATCTCTCTAAAGCATTCAGAAATATTCTGTGTGCTTTCTCTGCTCGCCATTGGCTGGAGGAGCTCTGTGGAGCGACGGAGGGGTACCGAGTGTGAGGGACACAAGCACATCTCTCTACACTAGGCCTTTCTGTCCACAGCTCACCCGGTGTCCCTGGACTGCTAATCACATTGCTGCTCTGGTCCTCAGGCCACAAGTGGACATGTGATTCAGGACCGGCCAACGATGACACCCCATTTCCATTTCCCTGTTTCAAATGACTGGTGTGATGGAGGGCACACACCAGCCCCAGAACCCTTCTGAGGGACTTCTCTGTGGTGGCTGGGAAGGCCCATCTGCAGTGCCCATAAAAGTCTGTGGGAGCTGAGAAAGCAGCGGGGCCAGAGACAGAACGCGGGGAGTGCCGGGGGGCGGGGGCAGTCATTTTGTCCTGGGACCTTCTGGGTCTGGCTTAGACTGATCCACTCCTCACACTTTAACATTTAGGGTATGGACGTTGAGTGTCACCCAAAGATCTGCACATGAAAGCTTGATCCCTGAACAGTGGCACTGGGAGGTGCTGTGGACCCCTTACCAGGTAGAGGAACTTGAAATCAGTATGATTTTCTTCCAAATCTTAGCAAGGGAATCTCAGGCTTGAGGTCCGGCTCAGTGCTCCAGCGCGCTCTTAGATGCATAGGCTGAGCTCCGTTCCCGCGGTTCCTCCCCCAACAGAAGAACAGCAACTAGGCGAGGTCTGGCGGGAGGCCCTCAGATTATTGTTGCCATGCCCTCAAAGAGCATTCCGAAGCTTTCATCTCCACCCTCACCTCCACGGAGGCATAAAGTTGGGGGCCTGACCTTCCAGGACTGCTCTTGTCTGCAGTAAATAAGCCCCTTTATTTGATGAGTGGCCTGTCTCAGGTATCTCGTCACAGTAACGGAGAACTGACGCCGCTTATTGTTCTTTTTTCACTAACGTAGGCAGACTTGGGGTTTTTGATCTTTTATGATTGAAAACTGTCTAACTGCACTGGATTCTAGGTCTAGCTATTTCAATTCCTGGCATGTGGGCAGCCAACTGATTAAACATTAGCTATTCATTCTATTTATTTATTCACTTACTCACCCAGCAAATATTTACTGAGCACATACTAAGTGCTCCTAGATACTGAATTTGGCACCATGGATGAACAAGGAAACTATTTTATCTCTGTCTTTAAGGAACTCACAGCCTCTGAGAGATGAAAATGATCACAAAATCAATGGAAATGTTTGTTTTAAAATTCAAGGGATGTGTAGAGAAAGTGCATAAATATCAGTCTGTCTGGCAGCATTAGGCAGTGTTGGGAGCTTGAGACTCCCTGCCAGAGAGACAAGGGCATTTGAGGCTGAGAAGAGCATCTGCAAAGACAGGGAGGCAGGAGAGGGGGTCAGAGGAGGGGTCAGAGGGAGGGGCCAGAGAAGGGGTCAGAGGGAGGGGCCAGAGGAGGGGCCAGAGAAGGGGTCAGAGGGAGGGGCCAGAGGAGGGGTCAGAGGGAGGGGCCAGAGGAGGGGCCAGAGGAGGGGTCAGAGGAGGAGTCAGAGGAGGGGTCAGAGGGGCCAGGGGGAGGGGCCAGGGGGAGGGGCCAGAGCTGTGATTAGAGGGCAGGGTTTGGGGGAGAGGCCAGAGGGGAGTCTAATGGGTACATCAGACGGGACGGCAGACAGGAGGGTGGGCAGGAGAAGGTCATGAGCCGTGCGGTATAAAGGAGTTTGGCCTTGATTGTGAAAGACCCAGCAGTGACAGACTTTCGCTCTGGAGGGTGCGGCTGAGGTGGGAAACCCAAACGAGCACAATTCCAGAGGACCGGAACACGGAAGATGGGAGGCAGAGTGCGCTGGAAGACGAAGTGTGGAAGGGGGAGGGCCAGGAAGGGAGCCGCGGTACAGACGCACTCATGGCGTCGGTGGGGGTGAGGTGGGGCTGCATGCGCACTGTTACATGGGTTTATTGTGAAGGCCCCACAATAGCTTGACCACACAGCAGCCATGGCAGGCTTAGGGACCCAGACACAGCTTCTGTGACAGGCTTACTGGCAGGCAACACCCAGATCCAGGAAAAGCCTTAAGCTGATACCACCCAGGGATCCACCCAGGGTTGGGGAAGTACCTGACATCCCAGACATTCCAACCATTAGATAAGGTGGCCAGATGTCCGGAGTCTAGCACACACCTGTTTTTTGTTTTACAGATACCCCTAGGCAATTGTCAGCCAATCAGGCTCCTGGACCCTGGAAATCCCCTCAACCTGACCTCTACTATGATAAAAACTCTGCCCCACCTGAGTTCAGGGCTCTCTGCTCTCACCGCTGCGTCGGACAGACAGAGGGACTGAGCTCTGGAGCTTGAAATAAAGGCTCTCTGCTTTTACATGCGGGATTCGGTCTCCGTGGTGGTCTTTTGGGGGTCCCCGCGATCTGGACCTAACATTTATAATGAGAACAGTTTTTGAATTTGTATGCAGATGCACTCATGGCGCTGGGTAGCGGGTGTGAAGTGAAGTTTCGTATTATTTCATGGGTTTATAAGGAGAACAGTTTTTGAATTTGTGAGATGTGTCCTCTCTTCTCGGGATAGATATGCACAGTAAAGCTAATGTTTGTCGCATGCTTATCAAACTCCAGCCAGTCTTCTTGTCTTGCTTTTAATCACATCAGAGCTGTAATTTGGTGCCGTTATCCTTATTTAATGGTTAAGGAGCTCAGAGATGTTGAGTAACTTATCCAAGTCACACAGTAAGCAGCTGGGTCTATGGACTGACTCTATCTCCCTTCTCCTTATCCAGGGAACCTGAACCTACAGTTAGGGGAGGTCCCACCTCTTACCTCCCAGAGCCAAGTCACTAATGCTCAAAACCTCACAACAGCTGAGGGCTGTGAATACCTGCTTCATGAGGGCCCTCGGTAAACTCAGTGTGGGTCAGGATCCTCACCAGAGATTGTGGTTCCCTTAACCCACATCACCTCAGTGTAGAAGGGCCAGCCTTACGGTCCAATCCAGTGCTGTGATGGACGTCACTAAAGAATTACTGGAAAGCGCTTTGTCTTTTCATGTGTGTGTACGTGAGTGTGCATTTGTGAACCTGAATGTGTAGGCTAAGAGTCCACACCCAGCGTCATTCCCAGGGGCCGTCTCTGAGACAGGCTCTTGCCCCGGTAGCCAGGACTTTGTAAGTATTCTATAGTGTCTGCCCGCTGCACTCTGGAGATCTGCCTGTCCCACCACAGCCGGGGCCGCACCACGCCTGGATGGGAGGGCCCTAGGGGTCAAACCCAGGGGTCACGTGAGTTAGTATAGTAAGAAAATGACAGCGTGGTGCTGTGAGAACTTCATGGATGGGGTCACCTCTCTAATCCAAACAATTATTTCTTAATAGATTCTTCATGAAATGTTAACGGTACAGATACTCAGTTCAGATGTGCTTTATATAGAAAAATAGGAGTTTCTTAGCTTTCCCTGCCTTCCCTTAGTTGAGAACAGGGCAGTGGCCCCATGGAACACACATCCTGCCCTTGCCACCTACCTTTAGAGTTGCCTTCAAATCACGTGACCACTTGTGTCTGTGGGTCCCAAAGGCCCGCAGTGATTGGAATGCGTGCCCCACACCCTTTCTATGTGCCAACAGCTCTGCTGGCACTTCACACACATTATCCCAGCTGACACCATAATTAGAAGACGTTGAATAAATAATTAGCACTTTCAGGCATTTATAAAAATGACATATATGAATAGCTATGCTGATTTTTTATGAAAATAGAGTCTCTTCGATGCCAACGTTTCCAAGGTCTCACCACAAGAAAGTGGCAGAGCCACACTACCCAGACATGGCCCTGTGATTCCCTCCTTCCCAACAGAGAAACTTTCACAGATGCCAGACTCCACCAGCTGGCAGAGGGGTTCACAGGAGACTGCCCATCCAAAAGCCGAGGCCTCTGGCCCTGTCCCAGGAGTCAACGGGAAGCAGCATTCACCAGCTGTCCCGGAAGATGCTGGCGTTGCCTGGGTGGCCCTGTCATCTATTCTCAGGGCTCTCTTGTGCCTTCCAGGTGCTGTGAGCGTCTCCTGCATAGCTCGGCTTGTAGGCTTCTGGGAGTACAGCCTATTGAGATGCAGTCAAGCTGCCTGTTGCCATACCCAAAGGGATGTCCTGTGGACCATGGCAAGGCTATACCAGCATGATTCTAGGGACTGCCAAACCTGAGGGAAGCCTTACACACCACTAGTGTGGATATAAACTAGTCCAGCCACTGTAGAAGTCGCTATGGGCTTTCTCACAAAACTAAAGAGGTCTGCCGCATGACCGAGTTCTGCCAATCCTGGGTATGTCCCTGAAGACTTCAAGTCAACACATTACAGGGATCTGCACTTTGTTGCAGCTCTGTTCTCAACAGCCAAGTTACAGACCCAACCTTGGTGTCCAACAACAGAGGAACAAATAAAGAAAATGTGGTGTAGATGCAGAATGGAAGATCTTCAGCCATGAAGAATGACCAAGTTATGTTGTTTGCAGGAAAAGGGGTACAATTGGAAATGACCATATTATGTGGATTAAGCCAGTCTTAGACAAATAAGCTATATTTCCTTTCATCGATGGTTCTTCGGCTTTATATCGATATATAGAACCATGTGTGTACATAGGACAGGAAAGTAGACATGAAACTGGCTAGGGGAACAGAGGTCTAGTGGGAGATGGAGCGGGGAAGAAAGAGGTGGAGGAAACGGGAGTTCAATCTGTGATATATTCTGGCATGGATGTGTCATTATGCAGCACAATGAATGCTGTGTGCAATGAATACAGTGAATTTTAACAATATGTACATTTGAATCTTACCGGATATTTGAAGATACTAATGCAGGTAAGACAGGTCAGTGAAGTGGCCAAGGTCATGCAATAAACTTTGGGTGGATGGGAGAGCTTCCCAGTCACATGTGTTCTCAGTCATAAAAGGGCCACGATTCCAGTGGACTCATGGCTTCTTCACTGGTGGAATCACAGGGAAGCTTATTCAGAATTCAGGGTCCCAGGTCCTACTCTGGGAAAAGGACACATCAACTCTTCATGGAGCCTGAGAAGCTGCATTTTGAGCAGTGCCTAGGTGACTGTGCACACTTGAGAGGCTTAGGTAAAGAACAAGCTCCCCCTTCCTGTTTCACCAGAGCTTCTGGGAGCCTACGTGTGGCCAGTGCCCAAGGAAGCACTACAGACCTCCTGCAGCATGGGGTGCGGGCCCCACTGCAGACACTGGCCTGTGCCGGTGGAGAAGCGAGTGGCCATGCCATTTCATCCCTCACAGCCATGCACATTAGTTCTCACTTCCCTCTGCTGCTTCTCACCAAGAGGCTGAGGCAAAAGAGATGGATGTCACATCTGACGCCAGGTTATAATTGTAGCGGTAACGCCCACGTTACCGATAACCGTTCACCTTGCCTGAGCGAAGGGCTGCGGATTAAAAAATAGAGACAAAAGACAGCGGGTCATCCGTACGATTGGATGTCGAATGCCGTTTATTGAAAGAGGGAAGAAACCTTAAATACGTACAGGCTTACAGCACAAATGGAGGAACCCCCGGATGGCAGAAGTTCGCTGTCAGTGGTCTACATTCCAGACTCAATGTTCTACATTATTGCATCTAAGTAGTTAACGCCCAAAATGCAGGATACACAACAAGGAACTTCCCTTAAGCATTCAGAAGGGTGGATACCGGCAGGGAATCTGAATAGGGAGGACACAAGGGACTTCCCTTAAGCATTCAGAAGGGTGGATACCGGTAGGGAATCTGAATAGGGAGGACACCTGGTAAAGGTCAGCAAGCAAGGCTGCAGCCACTCCCAGTCGGGGGCCAGGGCCCATGGCGCCCACATATAATGACTGTCTCAAACACTCCCTTGGCTTCTGGTTTTGAAGGATGGTGTATTAATTACATTTCTCATTGTCATGACAGAATACTTCAAGAAACAACTCAGGAGAGGGGAGGGTTTATTTTGGCATTCAGTTTGAGGGGATACTGTCCGTTGTGGCTGGGAAAACATGATGGCAGAAGCAGAAAGCTGCTATCCACAGTCTGTACAGGAAGTGTGGCCAGACTATAAAATGTCAAGGCCCAACCCCAGTGATCCACTTCCTCCAGGAAGACACTGCCTCCTGAAGGCTCCACCTCCTTCCCAAACAGCACCACCAGCTGGACACTAAGTGGTCAAATACATGAGCTTATGGAGAACATTTCACAATTAAACCACAACAGACATGAAGTGCCAAGTTGAGACCCGCCCCATGGAAATGCCCATGTGGCAAGAGGCTCTTGCATCAACCAGCAGTCAACAAGTCACTAAGGCCTCCCAACAGCCGCCATGCTGTGCGCTTGAGAGTCATCATCTCCCATCAAACCTCGAAGTGACTGGAACCTGCTGAGAGAGCTGTGACCAGGGGCTTTAGACAAAATCACACTCAGCTCCTTACTTGCAAGAACCAGGAGATAAGGGCTAGTTTGAGCTGCTGGACTTGGGGTGTTTGTTGGACAACATCAATGCAATGGAGCCACATCAAGGTTAATGTTAAAAAGGTGGGGCTGGGGAGATGGATCAGCGGTTGCCATGCAGAAGGACTGTTTCAGATCCCCAGAACCTATGTGATGGCTATTCTTGGTTGTCCAATGGACTACATCTGGAACTAACTAAAATCCAAATGGTTGGGTACACCTGTGAGGGATTCTTTTCTTAATTAAATCATTTGAAGTGGGAAGACCCACATCTAATCGAGATCTTTGTGGTGGAAATCCACCTTTGATCAGGCCACACCTTTTGTTGGCAGCCTGTATAAAGGACATGGAAGGAAGCTTGCTCCCCTTTCCAGGTTGCTCTCCTTGCCTGCTTGCACTCGCTCTCTCTGGGAAAGTCCATTCCTTCACTGGCATCGGAGCCTACTTCTTTGGGATTCCAGCGTATACTGAAGACCAGCTGAGACATCCAGACTCATGGACTGAACAATTACTGGATTCTTGGACCTTCCATTGGTAAACAGTCACTGTTGGACTAGCCGGACCACAGCCTGTAAGGCATTCTAATAAATCCCCTATATATAATATACATATTTATGTAGAGGAAATTTACTGTATATATATTTATGTATAATACATGTATATGTATACATATATTTATGTATATATATATATTCATTCATTCTATAGGTTCTGTTCCTCCAGAGAATCCCAACTGATACAACCTAGATAAAGCCTAGGTGGGTATGGTGGCATGCCTGTTATTCCAACTTCAGAACGTGGGGAAACCCCAGAGCAAGTTAGTGAGCATCACAGCCATATCAGTCAGCTCTGGGTGTGACTGAGACTGCCTCAAAGAATAATGTGGATAGCAACTGAGAAAGGTTCCCAACATCAACCTTGGGCTTCCACATTTGTGTACACACGTGTAAGTGCTCTGACACATGCATGCCCATAATCATGTTAAGTATAATGCACACACACACACACACACACACACACACAAAGCAAATGAATAGGAAAGACACCGTTTGCTGTCGTGATGGGGATGGGAAAATAAATGATTGTGTTAGCAAACAGGCTATTAGTGAATGTTGAGCATTATGAGTAAAGTCATTTGTTCAAGTCTAGAGAGGAAATAACACAGAAGAGAAGAGAGAGCTGCTGAAGTGTGGCCCTTTGGTAGGTAAGAGAGGAAGCTTGGTGTGTAAGAAAAGGGATGGAACATGTCCACAGAGAGACAGCAGGCACACTGGAGAAATATTATTGGAGAAATATCCTGTGAAGTCCGGTCATGAATTTAAAGCAAAAACCAGCAGGAAGTTGTGTGGTTTTATTTTTGTCTCACCACATTCAGCTGCAGGTTGGGCCAGAGCAGGCAGCCTTGCATTTAATCAGGGCTTCACCACGCCAAGAAACAGACACAAAGCTGGAGAGGACGGGGGAGCAGAGGGGATTCACAAGGCCATAATTACACTGGGCTGCAGAGATCGCCATGGCAGAATGGAGAGGCTGCAGGTCCCAGGAAGGATAAAGGGACCCTAGAAATCAACATTAGAGGTGGAATGAAGGTGCAGGACCTGTCCCTGGAGATTGACAGGAAAGGAGAGATAGTCATTGGGGAGAGGAGTCCAAGACACGAAGCACAAGCATGTGGTCTGGGGAAGGGATCATTTTCAAAACTGACATATTCAATATGTCTTCAATTCAGAGACTGTTGATACTGCAACAGGGAATGGTAGGAGGGGCACACGAATATGCTAATTAGGAGGCTATTCATGAATTTGTGTTTCATGAGTGAAGTCATTTATTCAAAATAGCAAAAGGTGAGCCTTTCATCTGGACTCATCTTATAGATGTAACAGTCTTATTAAACACAGAGCCAAATGCAGAGTTAAAAGCCCAAGAGGTCAGAGCAGTAGCTGAGAGCTGAGACTTAAAACCACCTTCTTACCCTTCCTGCCACTGCCATCCTTCCCTTCAGCAAGAGACCTACTTCCTGTGTGTCTGTCTTTTTATTGACTTTCTGTTCTGCCTTTTCATTAGTTGTAAACCCAACCACATGACCTTCTCATCACTACCTGTCTGTACAGACCTCCAGGTCTCTATGGTTGGTATTCAGATTAAAGGCATGTGTCTCCATGCTGGCTGTATCCTTGAACACACAGAGATCTGCCTGTCATGTGATCGGGATTAAGGGCATGTGCTACCACTGCCAGACTTCTGCTATGGCTTACTATTAGCTCTGACCCCCAGGCAACTTTATTTATTAACCTACAAATAAAATCACATTTCAGTACAAATAAAATATCACCATACCATCTCACCAGGTGTAGCGCCTGTGCTGGTCAGAGACGCATTCCCATGCAGAGATCCTTAAACACTCTTCTCTATGGGTCTGTTGACTGGCTCACTGTGTTCCTTCCAGGATCCTGCCGCTGCTGTGAGAAAGCACTGTGCTGGAGAAGCAAGCTCACGAAGGTCGCTGATGATTGGCTCTTTGCAAATGTGTACACAGGCTCTTACATTTCTTGTGTCCAATGGTAGAGTGTTTAATGCACTGCTTATTAGAGCAGCATTGTTAAAGGAAGAAATACCACAGGACTTCAAGCCAGAGCCCTCCACTTGATGGCTATGTGGTCATGGAGAGGTCATTTCTCCTTGTCAAACATTCACTTATTTTTACATAAAGCAGGAATGATAATGTCTGCCCTGGGTGTGTAAATTTAATAATAAAACAATAGCAAATGTTTAATGCAAGTCTTGATCATGGCAAAAGTGTTGCCCCTCTTCCCTGCTGGGTGCCGTGTGCTTTGCGAACATCAACTCATTTCATTTCGCCCATGCAGCAAATGGGGCAGGCCGTAATGGCTCCCAGGTCTTAGATGAGGAAAATGGCCCAGAGCAGTTGAGCTTTTTGTCCCAAATGGGATTGCTGAGAGTAGATTTGAGCTCTCCAGTCTAGTTCTGGGGCCCTTACTTTTGATCACTGTAGGTTACTTTTCTATTTATATGGTAAAATACCATGACCAAAAGCAACTTAGGGAAGCAAGAGTTTATTTGCCTCTGTTTCAGAGAGAGAGGGTTCATCAGGGCAGGGTGGCAGGAGCAGGAGGCAGGAAGCTTAGCAATCACATCTCAACCACACACAGGAAGTGGAGAGTGAGGACCGGAAGCTCAGCAAGTCTATAAACCCTCAGAGCCCAGCTCCAGTGACGGACTTCCGCCAACAGGGCTTCACCTCCTAAGTGTCACAACCACCACAACTCCAAACTCCACCGACGACCAAGTCTTCAAACACGTGAGCCTGTGAGGGACCTTCTCATTCAAATCACCACAGTCACAATCATTAAACTGCCCATGCATGGGAGGGGGGTGGGGGACGGGACAGGACGAGACAGGGACATGACACAGCGCAGCTGGTGAAATGCTCGATTTGCAAGTGTAAGTTTGATCTGCAGAATCCCATGTGAAAAAGCAGGACCTGGTGGTGCACACATGTAATCCCAGTGCCAGAGAGGTGGAGACAGGAGACCCCTGTTACATGCTGGATGGCCAGCCTAGCCTACTGGGTAAGCTCCGGCTGGTAAGAGACCCCGTCTCCACAAAATAAAATGGGGGTGAGGAGGGCTGAGGAGGTGGGTCCGGGGTTAAGGGGTTGCTCTGGGAAGATCTGGTTTGGATCCTCAGGATCCATGTAACATCCGGGGACAGAAGCCCAGCACTGGAGGTGGAGGGCAGAAAGACAGGCAGCTCCTGGGGTCGGCTGCTCTAATGATGAGCTTTGTTTCAGGGAGATTCTGCTCCAAAACCAGAGTGGAGAGTGGCAAAGGAAGACACCTGGCACTGACCTCTGGACTCCGCACCTGGGTCTGCAGTGTCCACACACACACATGTGCACACACATGGACCCACAGGTGTCCACACATACACATGTGCACACACATGGACCCACAGGTGTCCACACATACACATGCGCACACACATGACTCACAGGTGTCCACACATACTCATGTGCACACACATGGACACACAGGTGTCCACACATACACATGTGCACACACATGGACCCACAGGTATCCACACATACACATGCGCACACACATGGACCCACAGGTGTACACACATACACATGTGCACACACATGGACCCACAGGTGTCCACACATACACATGTGCACACACATGGACCCACAGGTGTACACATATACACATGTGCACACACATGGACCCACAGGTGTCCACACATACACATGTGCACACACATGGACCCACAGGTGTCCACACATACACATGCGCACACACATGACTCACAGGTGTCCACACATACTCATGTGCACACACATGGACACACAGGTGTCCACACATACACATGTGCACACACATGGACCCACAGGTATCCACACATACACATGCGCACACACATGGACCCACAGGTGTACACACATACACATGTGCACACACATGGACCCACAGGTGTCCACACATACACATGTGCACACACATGGACCCACAGGTATCCACACATACACATGCGCACACACATGACCCACAGGTGTCCACACATACACATGTGCACACACATGGACCCACAGGTGTCCACACATACACATGTGCACACACATGGACACACAGGTGTACACACATACACATGTGCACACACATGACTCACAGGTGTCCACACATACACATGTGCACACACATGGACCCACAGGTGTCCACTTATACACATGTGCACACACATGGACCCACAGGTGTCCACACATACACATGTGCACACACATGGACCCACAGGTGTACACATATACTCATGTGCACACACATGGACACACAGGTGTCCACACATACACATGTGCACACACATGACCCACAGGTGTCCACACATACACATGTGCACACACATGGACCCACAGGTGTCCACACATACACATGTGCACACACATGGACCCACAGGTGTCCACACATACACATGTGCACACACATGGACACACAGGTGTACACACATACACATGTGCACACACATGGACCCACAGGTGTCCACACATACACATGTGCACACACATGACTCACAGGTGTCTACACATACACATGTGCACACACATGGACCCACAGGTGTACACACATACACATGCGCACACACATGGACCCACAGGTGTCCACACATACACATGTACACACACATGGACCCACAGGTGTACACATATACACATGTGCACACACATGGACCCACAGGTGTCCACACATACACATGTGCACACACATGGACCCACAGGTGTACACACATACACATGTGCACACACATGGACCCACAGGTGTCCACACATACACATGTGCACACACATGACTCACAGGTGTCCACACATACACATGTGCACACACATGGACCCACAGGTGTATACACATACACATGTGCACACACATGGACCCACAGGTGTCCACACATACACATGTGCACACACATGGACCCACAGGTGTCCACACATACACATGCGCACACACATGGACCCACAGGTGTACACACATACACATGTGCACACACATGACTCACAGGTGTCTACACATACACATGTGCACACACATGGACCCACAGGTGTACACACATACACATGCGCACACACATGGACCCACAGGTGTCCACACATACACATGTGCACACACATGGACCCACAGGTGTACACACATACACATGTGCACACACATGGACCCACAGGTGTACACATATACTCATGTGCACACACATGGACACACAGGTGTCCACACATACACATGTGCACACACATGACCCACAGGTGTCCACACATACACATGTGCACACACATGGACCCACAGGTGTCCACACATACACATGTGCACACACATGACTCACAGGTGTCCACACATACACATGTGCACACACATGACCCACAGGTGTCCACACATACACATGTGCACACACATGACTCACAGGTGTCCACACATACACATGTGCACACACATGGACCCACAGGTGTATACACATACACATGTGCACACACATGGACACACAGGTGTCCACACATACACATGTGCACACACATGGACCCACAGGTGTCCACACATACACATGAGCACACACATGGACCCACAGGTGTACACACATACACATGTGCACACACATGACTCACAGGTGTACACACATACACATGTGCACACGGACCCACAGGTGTACACACATACTCATGTGCACACACATGACTCACAGGTGTCCACATATACACATGCGCACACACATGACTCACAGGTGTCCACACATACTCATGTGCACACACATGGACACACAGGTGTCCACACATACACATGTGCACACACATGGACCCACAGGTGTACACACACACACATGTGCACACACATGGACACACAGGTGTACACACATACACATGTGCACACACATGGACCCACAGGTGTACACATATACACATGTGCACACACATGGACCCACAGGTGTACACACATACCCATGTGCACACACATGGACCCACAGGTGTCCACACATACTCATGTGCACACACATGACTCACAGGTGTACACACATACACATGTGCACATACATGGACCCACAGGTGTCCACACATACACATGTGCACACACATGGACCCACAGGTGTCCACACATACACATGTGCACACACATGGACCCACAAGTGTACACACATACACATGTGCACACACATGGACCCACAGGTGTCCACTTATACACATGTGCACACACATGACTCACAGGTGTACACACACATACACATGTGCTCATACACACATTGTATACAAGAACAACCAAGATGGTCATCTGACCTACACATATGCACACACAAGTGTGACTACACACACACACACACACACATATACATACATACATACACACACACACACACACACACACACACTAGCTCTCTCAACATTCACAACATCCCTTCTCTAGCATGTTTTTGAGGTACTAGGATCAGTTGCTTAGCAACTTGTCAGTTTGTCTTGATTAGTTTGTCCAATGTGTTAGGCTGTTTCCACAGCTACGACACTTGTGTAACTCTTGCCACAATTCCAGCACGTGTGTGTATGCTTTCACACACACGCACACGCACACTTCCCATCTCTCAGAGAGAAAAACACGTCCCCATGAGGGTGGCGTGAGGCTGTGGAACTCTGCAGCCATCTGCTGGGCCCGTGTCCTGACTTCAGCTCCATATGGGCTGTCTTCTTTGTCCAGTTGTAAAAGGGACGGCCAACGCGAGACCAAGCCAGTTAGTACTCCCGCGTGGACGGGGAGAGAGGGGCTCGTGTTCTTCCGTGGACGGGGAGGGAGGGGCTCGCGTTCTTCCGTGGACGGGGAGGGAGGGGCTCGCGTTCTTGAGTGACAGCGTGAACGGGGAGGGGCTCGCGTTCTTCCGTGGACGGGGAGGGAGGGGCTCGCGTTCTTCCGTGGACGGGGAGGGTCTCGCGTTCTTCTGTGTCAGCGTGGACGGGGAGGGGCTCGCGTTCTTCCGTGGACGGGGAGGGGCTCGCATTCTTCCGTGGACGAGGAGGGCCTCGCATTCTTCCGTGGACGGGGAGGGGCTTGCGTTCTTCCGTGACAGTGTGGACGGGGAGGGGCTCGTGTTCTTCTGTGACAGCGTGGACGGGGAGGGGCTCGTGTTCTTCTGTGACAGCGTGGACGGGGAGGGCCTCACGTTCTTCCGTGGATGGGGAGGGGCTCATGTTCTTCCGTGGACGGGGAGGGGCTCGCATTCTTCCGTGTCGTGCTCTGGTGGATGGCCCCACACCCATGCACACAAAGGAAGCACTACTGTGACTTGGTGAATTATTTAACAGAAATCAAAAAGGAAGAGGGCATGAGGATGGGAAGGGGTGTTGCACTGGTCTGGGAGCAGCTGGAGAGGGGAAGTAAGCGAATATGATCCTGTTTTGTTGCATGCATGTGTGAAATTCTCAAGAACTTTTTATTTGCAATGGGAATCTAAGCAAGTCTTCAATATATTTCCTTCCTTCATCCAGCCTCTTGCCTTTCTTGTACCACCTGGAACATATTATTGAATCATTTTGTCCTGTATTTTCATGACATTAGCTCCTTGGATCCTTATCTCTGCTCAAATGTCAGCCCTTCAAGGCTTGCTGTGTCTCGTAGCTAAAGCCCACACAGGCATTCGTGTGCACACTCACACACAGTAGTCACTCTCCACCAAATTATTAACTGCATAAGATTCGTTAGTTTGGGCTTGTGTGTGTTATTTCTGCTTCCCTCTCTAGACTCTTAGCTGCAGGGAGGCATGTACATGACATGTCCTCTTCACGGTGATGAGCCAGCACTGAGCATGAGAAAATTCTCAATACTCCTTTGCTAAATGGATGCTGGATGAGTTAGCCGTGACGGCTTCTGGGTTCACCTTCCACTCAGTGTTACCTGCACATCTTTCGTGGCTTCATTTAATCTTCGAAAGTAGCCTAAGAAACATGTCTGATGGTGCTTAGATGTGTGACATGTTTAAGGGGCATGTGGTGGTTTGAATGAGAACAGACCCGAGAGACTCACATATTTGAATGCTTGGTCCCCAGTAGGTGGAACTATTTGGGAAAGATCAGGAGGTGTGCCGCTGGGGGTGGCCTTTAAGGTTTTCAAAGCCCATGCCATTCCCACTCTGGCTTGCTCTGCCTCTTGCTTGTGGATCGGATGTGAGCTCTCAGCTACTTCTCCAGCACCACGCCTTCCTGCCTGCAGCCACTCTCCCCACCATGATGGTCATGGACTCCAACCCTCTGGAGCTGTGAGCCATAAACTAAACGCTTTCTTTTATAAGTTGCCTTGGTCATGGTGTTTTGTCACAGCAACAGAAAGGTAACTGAGATGGGACAGAGCAGGAAGTACCACCCTTGAGGTCACACAGTAGGTAATTGGAGAAGCCAGGCTTCAAGTCCTGCAATTGGCAAAGGCTGCAGCCTTGACCATCATGCACTTGAGGTAATAAAAGACTTTTGTCTTGTATTGCCAAAACTTTTCCTCTCGCATTCCAACCCAGCTGCTTTCTCTGGCACCCAGACAGGCTGCCTTCAAAGTTCACTAGGGAATATTCTGGAAAAGACTCAATTCTCCTCTTTGGAAAAGAGGTCTAAATGGGTTGGAAGCAGGAGGCCTTGAGGGACCCCTGATGGTTCAGCCCTGCCTGCTGGCGTCACCTCGTGGCTGTGATTGATTCTGAAAAGAAGCCACCAGGTGTAAGAGAGGCTGAGCCAAAGTCTTAACAGGCCCTTCATCCTTCACAGCTGCTCCTGCTGGCCCCTCACTTTCAGTGAGGACCAGAATATTTGGGATCTCAGAAGCCACATGGTTTCCCCACCCCTTACCTCCACATTCTGCTCCCCTGCCTGGCACGCCCTTCCTGCATCCTTGTCCTCACAGACTCCTGCTCACCCTTCAAGACACAGCTCAAGGGCCCCCTCTTCCATGAAGATCTCTCTGGTTTTCCCTAGTGGAATGTTCTGCTCTTCTCTGCCTCTGCCCTTGGTTTTATACTGCAAGGCATGAAGTAGATGGACTTGAAGCCAGACAAATTAAACTCTCTTGCCCTTCATTCTTGCAAGTAAGTTGAACATACCAAGCCGTAATTTTTTCCTCTAAAGTGGAGACAATAGTATCTACCTTAGTTCTGATGTAGGTCATAAATGAGATAGCCCACATAAAATACCAGGCCTTGTGAAGTTTCAGAGGGAAGTTTAAAGACTCTATCAGGGACATTTGCTATTTTGAATTAAGATTCTATTGTTCTGGTTAGTTGGGGCTGAAGAGTTAGCCATGATTAACAAGAGACCAGCACCACTGAAGGGAAGCCTTTGTTTTACTGGTCCAATCGATGCTGGTTATCTGGAGCTGAAAAATTAGCAGTGATTAAGAAGAGACCAGCATCACTGAGGTGAAATCTTCTGGGAAGTGTTTCGTAAGAGTCAGCACACAGAATCCGTGTTTCAGAGGCAGCCAAAGCTGGCAGCCGAACTTGGTAGTATATCAGTCATCTAGGTGGTACTGGTTTTGAAGGTATGAAGGTGTCATGGAGAGCAGAAGACCCCAGCAGTTTTGGAGATGCCAGTGCCATGGGATGACCACCAAGAACAACAGCAGCAGTGGAGTGGAGTCAGCCTGAGCCTAGAAGACAAGCTGTGTGTGCTGCAGAGGGCAGAGCTGGAGGAGTGACCCAAGCCCTTTGGAGGAGCCCAGAAGATAGTGAGTGGATCCCAGACATTGAGTGTTGACTTATTCACACTGTTGGGAGTTTGGTTTTGCTTTGTGCTGATAATGATTGTGCTATGGTTCTTTCCTCGTGAAGTAAGACTAGATTTAATTTATTTTTGATTGTTTAGGAGCCCAAAGTTGAGAGACTGAACTTCTTACACCGATTTTGGGTTTTGAAAGAGACCTTGAATTTTGTTGTTGCTGTTGTTCTGTTTTTCAAGACAAAATTTTACTGTGTGGCTGTCCTGAAGCTCACTTTGTATACTAGGCTGGCCTTGAACTCAGAGATCTGCCTGCCTCTCCTTCCCAAGTGCTGGCGTTAAAGGCATGCACCACCACTGCCCAGAGAGACTTTGAATTTTAAAAAGACTGAACTTTAAAGTATTTGAATTTGTAAAGACCATGGGACTTTTTAAGTTTGTAAAATGTTTTATTGTGATATTGATATTAATTTATCATCTTGGGAATGAACAGGAAAGGAAAGGTTGTGGCTTTCCACAACCAGTTGTGCTGGATCGTTTTATGCCAACTTGACACAAGCTAAAGCCATCTGAGAGGAGGGAGCCTCAATTAAGAAAATGCTGCCATAAGACCAGCCCATAGGCAAGCCTGTAGGGCAATTTCTTAACTGGTGATTGGTGGGGGAGGGCCTGGCCCATTGTGGGTGGATCCCTCCCTGGACTGGTGGTCCTGGGTTCTTAAGAAAGCAGGCTGAGCAAGCCATGAGGAGCAAGCCAGTAAGCAGCACCCCTCCATGGCCTTTGCATCAGCTCCTGCCTCCAGGTTCCTGCCCTGCTTGAGTTCCTGCCCTCACTGCTTTTGATAATGAACTGTTACATGGAACTGTGAGTGAAATCAACCCTTTCTCCTCAGTTGCTTCTGGTCATGATGCTTCATCACAGCAACAGTAACCCTACCTAAGACACCATCCTTCTCTTCCTTATAAGTGGTTAGTGCCCTGGCTGCCTCGGGGTACTTCCCTGCTACCCTATCTCCCAGTTTCTCCTCCTCATTCCCTTTGTCCTTCCTTGTATCTACTTTAATTTGTAAGGAAGTTCCACTTTCAGCCAAAGTCCTTTCCAGAAAATGTCCTATGATAAATATCCTATATTAACACAGCACATTAGAGACTTAAAAAAAAAAGCCTCTTCTCATTACCAAGGTAATACATGCTCATTATAAAAACATGGGAAATTCAGGAGCATTTATAAAAGGCTATTCAAATCTCTCATAATCTTACAGTCCTGAGTAAGCCACAGTTATCATGTGCCTTAGTCAGTGTGCTGTTGCTGTGAAGAGACACCATGACCACAGCAGCTCTTATAAAGGAAAACATTTAGTTGTGGCTGGTTTACAGTTTAGTACATTATCATCATGGCGGAAAGGATGATGGCACACAGGCACACGTAGAGAGGGAGAGGTAGCTGAGAGTTCTGCATCCAGACCCGTGGGCAGCAGGAAGAAAGAGTGACACATCTGAAACCTCAAAGCCCGCCCCCCAGTGACACACTTCCTCCAACAAGGCCACACCTCCTAACAGTGCCACACCCTGGTGATCAAGCCTTCAAATCCATGAGCCTGTGGGGGCCATTCCTACTCAAACCCCCAAAATGTGTTTGCATAGTTCCTTCCAGACTACTGTATGTGCTTATGAGTACATTGGCACATCACCTGAGAAACAGACAGACATACACAGCACCTTGTTTAGAGCTTGTGGCTTCCAATGACATGCCCCTATCATCTCTTTCCCCCAAGACAGAAGCCAGCAGCTATTATTAAAAAATGAGTGGATAGAGGAAAATAAGACCCAAGGAAGGAATGGTGCTTCCAAGGTCACAAAGCTTGTTTGCACTCCTGGGGTTGCAGTCTGTGTCTCTTGGGTCACAACCAAGTCTTCTTTTCACTGGTCTGAAAGAAAAAAATAAGTCTGCCCAGGAGCACCGAGAGAAGGGTCTGGAGTAGTGTGCCAAATTTAAGAAATGTAGACTTAGAGTTCTCATGTTTATGTTTTAACTCAAAGACGGCAAATACTGAAACACTTTCATGCAGCCAATTTGAAACCCCGACACTGAGAGAGGGAGAGACTCTCTCTCTTGCCCTGATCCAGGACTTTCACACTTGCTGATCCTCAGGTAATCAGGGTTTTGGGTTGCATAACTTACTCCCATTTCATAAAAAAAAAAAAAAAAAAAAGAATGTATCCAAGGGTATCAGACACCAGAGGCCCTGCAGAAAGGCTAGAGAAGCAGATTTGGTAGCCACATAACCAGGAACAACCAACCCCACGCCAATTGCTGGGTATTTGACTTCAGGCCGCAAGGCATCAGAATAGCAGGTGGCAATCAATGCCCCCATAGCTCCAAATCACCTCCCCAGGAGCCCAGCAGGGAGACTATTGTCAGGTCTCTGCTGTGGCAATGTCACATGAAAAACTACTCTGCAACCCCAACCACAAACCTCACTGACATTAGACCAAGCTTGCTGGGCTTGGCCAGCCTTGGCTAGGGCCTGGGGAAGCTTTGATCCTTTATTCCAGGTCAGCCTGCAGGGTCATTGGCTATATGGAGCACACTTCTCATGCAGAAGGGAGAGGCTCAAGTGGACCAATGGGAGTTCATTCACCATGCTTCTTGAAGCCCTTCCTCAATAGACCCGGGATGATGCTGTCCTGTCCAGCTACAGTCTACAGCTTGGAAAGGGTTGGACAGTCCAGAATGTAGACTGTGCATTGTCACAGCACTCTTGTAGATGAGTCTAGTATGGGAAAAAGTGAAGAATGGAGGTGGTCACGCTGTCTACCACAGGCACATGGCTGCCACCCCAGGGCACAGCCTCTCCAGTTTACCCCAGCAGTGATGGTCACTGCACCTGTGGAACCCCTGATTCAGCAGCCTCTTACGGATAGAGGGATTGTCACCATCCCCAGAGTGGATTCTCTTGTGCTTCACGAGGTACTGTTAGCTATGCAGATCCGTTCCATTGCCCTGGATACCAAGGAGGCTAGAAAAGCAAGTTCCTGGATCCTTCAAAGGGTGGGAGCAGGGTAACCATTGGGAGGCAGCAGTTTCAGTAAGTGGGGAACTTCTCCAGCACAGAGAGGCTGGCCAAGAAAGAAGAGCAAATGTGGACATGGCGGGGCCATTGCACACGGACACTCACTGTGACTGCACTCGTAACACCTGCGTAATGTTAAATCAGCCAAAATTTATCATGGGTGGGGAAGGGCCCAAGAAGTCCTTCCTTTAGCTGAGGAGCCACTGGCAATGAATGGCTTCTGGGATAAAGAGTGTCAGTTTTCTTTGGAAGAGGCCCCCATAGGCTGCCCGTGTTCCAGGAGATGGCCCTACACCCACGGACGCGCTGACAGCACTCAGTAGATTTAAAAAAGACGACATGAAGTTGGGGGATAAAATAGTGGGGGTCATGGAGGATCTGGAGTGGGGGTAGATTTGATCAAAACACATGTTTGATTCCAACGTTCTCAGACAATAAAAACAAAAAGCGCAAGCGTTCGCTGCAGCAGCCCTCTCACCCCCCGAGACTGAAAACTCAGCCCTGTCTGCACGTGTCCTGTGACTTTCCGCACACACTCACCTCTCCGTCTTCATGACTCCCGCCCAGCACCTCCTCCACACCCTTCTCCATGGTGGCCAGCACAGAGACTCTGGGGCTTCTAAGACACTCCTTGAACTTTGGCAGGGCTTAGGGACAACTAATTATATATGGAAAAGAATTATATTTCCCAGTTTCCCTGGAAGCCAGGATGGCTCTGTCCTAAGTTCTGACCAACGGCTGTGAGTGGAAAGGACGTGTGAACAAAAGCTAGACAACACCTTTCCAGGAAGTTACACTGCCCTTCACTTCCTGCTTTTCCAGCTCCGTAGACTGGATTGTAGACGTTAAGTAGACATCACATGCAAGAAGAGGATGGTAGAAAGGCAGGAGAGAGGAGCCAAGTCCTCGGTGACCTCAGAAGTGGCTCTGCCTGTCTCCCTGGACTGATTTATGTACAAAAGAGAAATGTCCTCCTGGTCCCGTTAAATCACTGAAAACAAAGGTCTGTGCGGTCTCTCTTTAGTATTAGACTCCAGTTCTAGAACTTAGAGATAGACATATCTGCGGTATGAATCCTGAGTCTGCCCGTTACTAGCATTGGGAGTTTAAGCACACTGCCCTTGCATCCTCAGTGTTCTCATCTGTGAAGTGGGCTATACTATCCACTTCATACAATGCCTGTATAGCTTAGTTTTTATATGACATGTAAGACATACAGAGGCTTGTTCTTAACTGCTCAAATAAGCACGTCTTTCGCAATGATTTGAGGGAGGAGTTTTGATTTTTGTGTATCTCATTTATGTGATAGTCAAAGATCCATGTGCAGAAAACATTCCATTCCTAACTCAGCTATTAATTTCTATGGTGTGTAAGATATTCCCTTAGGTGGTGTGGGAAATAAAAAGATAACATAGGGCGATTCTACACTCAAGTATCACACAATTTAATGAGGAATAAAAAAGAAAATAGAAACAGCCAACCAATGGGCAGCAGAATTTTAAAAGTGTGAAAGAAGGGACTGTCCCTGAACAAAACTGAAGTGGGACGCTAGACAGAAAGGGGGGAAAAGTGGGGTCTGCGGAGCTTAAGAGACTATGGTACTCTTGCAAGGTACCTGAGTTCCATTCCCAGCACTGAGGGCAGGAGGCTGGCAACCTCCCGGAACTCCATCTCCAAGGGATTCAACACGTTCCACGGCCACCTACACTCAGAGTCACACGACGGCATAGAGACACACACTCATTTGCATAATTAAAAGTAGAAGTAAATTTTTAAAAACTGCAGGACAAGCTCTGGTTTAATCTTATTTTAAGGTAAACAATAAATATTTTCGTGTGAACGAAATGCCTTTTGGCACTGCATTTGTTAACATTTTTCTTTTGGTATCCAAAATTCAAATTCAAATTATATCTGTATCTCATGGTAAAGCTGGTGGTTTAAACTCGTCAGGATCGTGGGAGGCTGGGTACAATGGGTTTTGACGGTTGTTATACCCTAAAAATTCCAAATAGGATTTCAGTCGCTGGGTTATATAAAGATAATCCCGGTCAAGAAGGCTGTAAGAACAAAAGACTCACAATTTCTGGGTCTTTGATGACTGTGATCACTGGGTGATTCATGTAACCTGGCCACCATCTTGGTGAATCTAACTGATGATGATCCCAGTGATGGTTGCAGAGAAATATATAGCCATGTTGCAAATTCAACAACTCAGATATGGATCCTTAGCCTTGTGTACATCCAGCAGTTGGTGTCCTGAACTCTGAGAGTGGAATTAAACTAGAAAGTGGGGATTGGCTGCCAAGAGATCTCAGCAGGTAAAGGTGCTTACTCAATCCATGGAACCCACATAATATATAGAGAGAACCATTCCTCTGACCACATGCATGCTACATCCACATGCATGCTATACACACATCACTACTCCCCCAAACACACACACACACACACACACACACACACACACACACACACACTTTTTAAAAGACATTTTTTAAAAGAAAGAAAATGGAGAATTTAAGGGAGGCTGTCACATTGGCATAGTGATATTCTGAGAATGGAAATCACTGCCCAGATCTTCTTAAGTTACAAGACAATTATAAAGCACACAGCATGGTTCTGTTCAGTATAAAGACCCTTTCCTGCCCCATCAGCCCAAGAGATGGGTTCCAGGTAGCCATCTCACCACTCCCAAGCTGATGAGACAAGTGTGGCTATATAACTTTGGCTGAGCCAATCAAAATGCATTTGGAATTGGGACTAGAAGATTCTATCTCATTGTGTGTTGGATTCTTGTAAAAAGAATTTCTATTTATAAATAATTGCTGGCCACTATGGCAAAGCCTTGTTCTTATCAAGTCCCCATGAACTCTGCTCTTTATGTGAGACATGAGCTCAATCTCATCAGCCTGGACACCTTTTCCTCCCACTCTCTGTGATCTGAAAGTTGGAAAATTTATGTATTAGGTGCTAAAATCTGACATGATTTCTTGGGAGTAAAATAATAGTTTCTTTTTGCTTTTCAGTAATTATTTCTTACCTACTACCGGGGTCAGTCTGGGCACAAGGAGCTCAAGGCAAGATGCTAGCTGCTGGCTGCTGCCTGCCTGCTGCTTGGACCTCCTTCTCTCTATTTATTCTCTGAAATCACAGTGGGGATATATCCTGATCTCTGGGAGTTTTAAGCGCCGTACCTGCTCTGCACAGTGAACTGGTGTTTGCATTATTGATAAAGAGGCAGAGATTCTGAAAGGTCAGCACAGTGAGCCTGCCTTTCAAGCCTTGTTCAAGCACAGGCTTGCATCCCTTGCCAGGTTGTGAAAGCTCAGAATCTGTGTGGAGGTCAGTGTGCATTTGTGCATGCATTGTGTACACGTGAGTGAGGAGGCTGGGCTCACTCTTAGAGTCATTCTTCAGGAGCCATTCATCTTTTGTTTTGTGGACAGCCTCTCTGGCCTGGTGCTTACTAAGGAAATGAGGGGGTGACTGGCCAGTGAGTGAACCCCAGGGATATGTCTGTCTGCCCCTTCCCAGTGCTTGGATTTCAAACATGAACCATCACTCTTAGCTTTAACAAGCAAACAAACATGGGTACTGGGGATCACACTCAAGTCCTCAGGCCCAGACAGCAAGCACTTGGGAGTCATCTCCCAGCAGGCTGAACCTTGGGGTTCATGAGACCCCTCTTCAGCTTGCTCTGGTTTTTACTTCGGTCCCTTGGAGTTCCTCCAGACTTAGCAGGTCACCTCACTCCAGATAAAATGAAAATAGATGTGCTGCAGTGTTCCACATTCACAAATCTGGATGAAACTGCAAGCGGTAAGTGAACGCCATAGGATGCTTTCTCTGATCAATGCCTAGAGATGACCTTGAACCCAATGGCTTCAGAGACGTTGTAGAGGGAGGAGCCTGAAATGAGAAACAGTGAAAGGAAGATTCACTTGCTTTCTGGGTTGGGGAGCAGGAGTGAGCCATTTAGGGATGCAGCGTCTCTCTCCTGACTGCATCCCCCAGAAACCAGTGCCTTCTTCAAACATCCTCATTGGAAGACCTCATCTAACATCGCTTACAGTGGCAGCATCAGACCGGAAGACTGTGGCTAAATCACTTGGGTGGCTGAGCAAAGGTAAGTTTCATAGCTGGAGCCCTGGAAGGCAGAACTACCCATGACCGGCTCCGTCAGACTAATCGCAATTGCCAAGGTTGTTAAAAAGTCCCGAAGGATCAACTCGCCCCTGAATTTGTACCTCTAAGTCGTAAATCCCTAGAGTAGATGTGTGATTAAAAGGGTTAAATATCATCTTGGTAACAGCCATGATCTCTATTGTAAATGAAAATCCCAGTGCTCTGAACCAAAGTCATTTCCCATCAATATCCCAGTTTAATGTTTTTCTGGACTACAGGGATCTTTAATGCTTCTTATTTTGTGTCTGAGATTAATCAGATGTTGCATTTCTCATACCTGGCTCTAGGGAACAATAGTAATTTTCCCCTTTATAAACTGTCCTCCCCACACACACTCAAAGGCAGCTATTTTGACTGTCCTCTGCATAGAATGGCACTCTTCAGACTGTTATGAATGACTTTTTATAAAAAGTTATTGTCAGTGACCCTAGAGACAGTGGGAAAGCACTGTAGCACTCAAGGCTACATTCACTGCAGGGTCTGGCACTCAGGGTTTTATGGACCTGACCACAAACCCTGCGTTTAATAACCTGCCTTTCTATGCATGCACATTAGATAGCAAAGCTTTCTAAATCACCAATAAATCACTCATGCAGGCCAGGTAGAAATGGACCACATATAGATTATTCATTTATGAGTTCCCATGGAGAGGAACTTCATAACGAAATGGCTTAGAAAGATTACCAGGAGGAGGAGGACTTCCCAGGATATGCAGAGGCGCCCTTCTCCAGAGAGTGGGTTGAAGGTGGTTTTACTTGTGCTCAGTGCATACCTAACCAAAGACAGATACATCCAAGTTCATGTCCCAGCTCCATCACTCGCTAAGTCTGTGGCACTCCAAGTTACTTGGTCTCCATCTGCCTAGGTTTCTTTGTCTTACTATAAAATGAGCATAATAACAGCACTCTTGCAATGGAGTTGTCGCTCACCTACATGGGACAGTGACATTGATGTTAACAGCTCACTCTTTCAGAGAGACAGGAAGTACTTGAGGTCTTTCCCTCCAAAGGGATTCATTACAGAAAATGAGCACTACAGTTGATGGCTGTGGTGAGAAACCAGAGGCCCAGAGGGCAGCTTGGAGATTAAACATGGTGGGAAGCTGCTAGGGATGGAGGAACAGAAGGAGGTTGTCTTGCAGGAGATAAAACCACATCCGGATCTGAACTAGAGACACTGGGGAATGCCCAGGATGCAGAGAAAGGGAATAAAAATATCCCAATCTGTCTCTAAATTCTATTTTCTCATCTTGCACCAGCACCTCCAACGGCTGAACCTTCCTGGGAGTTTTAGGGTAAGGGAGCCCAGAGAATGTAACTCCCTAAATTACAGAACAGGTGAAGGGAACCTCAAGGGTATATCTGAGCGGAAACAGGAAGTTAACCCAGAAATCTTGACACTTACAGAGCCCTTCTTATGAGCAGGCTCCAGGCTCAGTGCTTTGCAAGAATTAATTCATTAAACCTCTATGGAATATCCAATGACTGTCAGATCCGTTATTGAAGTAATTAGCATAAAACTTAAAGAAAATAACAGCATATGGTAGCATCTTTCACACTGAGATAAACTGAAAGGGGGAACTGTGCCTAATTCATCTTTAGGTGCCCAGCACAGTACATGGTACCCTGCCTCTGGTGGTCATTCCGTTCCCATTTGTAAAACTAAATGAAATCTGCATCAATGGAATCAACGGAGTGAAGCTAAGTGGAGCGCTCTCCCATCTTGCTAGTCACTGCCAAGGCTCCCTCATAAACAGTCTTTGCCTGGCTGTCTCTCAGAGGGGACGGGGGAGGGGACGGGGGACAGCTTTTAGAATCCTGTGCCATCATCTCCATGTCCCTGAGAGCTCCAAAGCTTGTCCTGGGAAGACCATATGATCTGACCACAAAGGGATAAAGATGTCTGAGGAGCCTTAGATGCACTTGAATCGAGCCCAGGCACCAGACAGACTGTGAGCACATGTGTAGCCCAGGCCTAGCCTGACAACAATCACATGAACAACTCCGAGTGGAACCACCAACTGAGCCAGAAACCAACTGAACTGAGAACCCAGGTATGAATATGGCCTTTCTAAGATACCATGTTTGGATGTAATTTGTTCTTCAGCAATAATTAATACAGGAACATGTGTGTTCTATAAAATAAAAGCAAAAAAATTAAAAACAGACAAAAGATTCAATAAAATATTAAGAATGGGTCCTTTACTAACCTATCTGTGTTTTATAGTGAATCCCTCCAATAACCTTTCCATAGTTTTCTTCCTTCTCCTTCTGTATAAAGTTTTGGCATCACCAGGTATTTCCTTAAAAAAATGAAAGAAAAAAAAACATTGTATGTTGTAAAACACTTAACAGTGGCTTTGGGAGCATCTAGACTTCTTCAAGAAGCTCCAGGCATCCTATCATGGCTCCCCGATGATCCAAGCAAGTAAATGAGAGTGATAATAGCTGACTCCTTAATATGAAGACTTCTCTTGCTCCCCGCAGGCACTGAGTCCCTGTACACATGTGCATGAGAGCATTCTTGTTCATCTTACGTGAACCAAAGCTCTTCATGCCTGTTGATCTGTTCCGTCCAAAGCCAAGTCGTCTTCAGGACCCACTGGCGGGAAGTCTGTCTTTCTAATGAACTTAACAGTGTCTCCCTGGAGCTTCCAGTCACAGGTCGTCACTGAGTACCTGCTGTGGGTCATGCATTGTTCTAGGGCCTGGATACAATAAAGAACAAGACAAAAATCCTTATTTCCCAGGAATGTAGATACTAATGGATGAAATGTACAATTTAAAAAGCAAAACTTATATGATTGTTACGAATCAAGAGATTGCCTAACAGGCCATGCAATAGAATATTAATTTCTCGCTATAGCAGTGCTGAGAGATGGGAGGATTTGGTCATGAGGTGGCACCCTATGTGGATTCCTGCCTCTCCCAGGGGATGGGTTGGCTACAGTAGGGGCTCTGCCTTGCCTCCTTTGATGTCCCCCTCTACTAGGAGTTAGAGCATCACAAGACCTTCATCTGATGCAGCTGGCTGATGTTAGACTTCCCCATCTTAGGAACCACAAAGTCCAAATAAACCTCTTTTCTTTATGAAGTATGCAGTATCAAATGCTATGTCATGAAAGCAACAGAAAACAGTTTTTAAAGGACGGTCATGGAAGACCATCTTGGGGGGGTTGACTTTGGATAGAGACATGGCTGAAGAGCAAGAGGACGCCTGTGTTTCTCTGGGAAAGCATTCTGATGGAAGAACACCAAGAGCTGAGTTCTGAAGGGGTGCCTGCTTACAAACCTGGTTAAGAGTACAAAGGCCGAGATGGCTGAAGAGGGATGTGTGTGAAAGAGAAAGGAACATTGGGTCAGGAAAACTATTAAGAGCCCTGCTGAGGGCTTTGGATTTCATTCTCAATGTGCTGGGAAACTTCTGGAGGGCAGGCACAGAGGTGCGATACAGCTAACTGGTGTAGTCAGAGCTTTGCCCTAGCTACCAAGTAGGAACCTGAAGGTAGAGAAGGAGAGTGAATGACCGTTAGCAGTTTGCTGAGGCTCTCCAGGCAGCCAATGAGAAGTGGTTAGGCTCCAGATAGATCCCCAAGAAAGAACCACTGGGGCTTATTAGATTACACACAGATGTAAAGAGAACCCCAAGGTGGTTTTTAAAAACAAGTAACTTTATATCAGCAATATTTGTAGATGATTGCATATAACAGTTGGTTCATGTAAGAGAGAGACAGATATACTCCCAAATCATTTTAGTAGTAGGCTTACTATATTAAACATACAGTAGTTAGGCAGAAAATAAAAGTGTACACATGTGGGAACTCAAAGAGGGAACTCAGTGTTCCCTCTGGGAGAAGCATCATTATGAACATTGAATGAGTAGGATTGGCAGACAAAGATCTTTCCAGATTAGTGGAGTCAGCCTAGATGAGGGGCAAGAGGAAAACACAGAGTTTGGGGTGTTACTAGGAGTCAACAGGCAAGATGGGCATGGAAAAGAATGAACACAGGAAAACCACAGGGAGCAAGCTCCGTTTAGGAGGGCGTTGGTTGTTCAGAGGAGACGGGGTCCCATCCTGAAAACAGAGCCACCAGTGAGTGTTAAACCAAGGAGGTGTGGGGTAAGAAATGGACCCCAGAGGCACCCTGGCAGCCATGTGTGGAGAGAGGTGTGAAGACTGTCAGATGAGGGCAGTGTGTCAAATGTAGTCATTATCGTCCTTGGGGAAATGCAGGCCTGGAACCGGTAGGAGAGGGAAGGCCGGAGCTAGAGAGAAGTCAGTTGTGCTGTTGAAACAGGAAACCAGAGCGATGGATCCTGATGACTAGGAACAGGTGGTTCCAAGTTCCTAATGTGAGTGGGTGAAGTAGAAAATTGGGGAGGATGGATAATTTGACATACTGTTCGAGCTGCCTTAAGGATAGCCTGTGCTACCTCTGCATACAGTTGGGTATAGAAGTCTGAAGGTCAAAGTCAAGGTCCAAGGCTGGAAATAAAGACACGCTTGTATCATTTTGTTCTTGAGGACCCTACAAGTTAAATCTGATTTGCTTTCGGGATCCCTAAACATTTGAGGATAACCGTGCTACTCAGATCCACCCCACTGAGCTGCCTGAGGCACCCTTGGCTCTTCCCATCACTGCCCACTTGGGCCTCAAACAGAACATTCAGAAGCCCCACTGCTCATCTGTGGCCCAGTGGCACCACCTGGGGTCTGGGAACATGTGGACCAGTCCCCTTACCTCCAGAACTGCCGGCTCAGCATCTGTGTTTTAATGGAACCCTTCAGTGATTCTTCAAAACACTGGTTTAAAGTAGACTGATGTGCACTAACATGGTCCTGACAGGTATTAGCCATGTGTGGAAAGGCTATTTTGTTTTAATTAATTACTTAATTAATTAATTTTTGCCAGCCCAATCACAGTTTCTCCTCCCCCCCCCCTCTTCCCAGTTCCTCCCCTCAACCTCCTCTGTCCTCCCCCACCCAGCCACCCTCCTCCTTTCTCTTCAGATAAGGGCAGGCCGCCCGTGGATATCAGCCAGCTGTGGCATATCAAGTTGCAGAAAGAGTAGGCACCTTTTCTCCTGTTAAGGCTGGGCGAGGCAACCCAGAGGTGGAGCTCAGAGAATCCTGCGGAAGAGCAGGGAGAAAGGATCGTGGGAGCCGGAGGGTTCAAGGACACCACAAGAAAACCCACAATATCAACTAACCTGGGCTCCTCGGGGCTCACGGGGACTGCGAAGGTTATTTTTATGGCCTCTCTGTGCCTCCATTTCTTTCTCTAATCTTTCTCTATAATATCAGGAGTTATCTCATAAACAGTTACAAAGGCATAAATAAAATAATTCAAGTAAGCTGCTTCATATAGTTAGGCCCCCAGTGTGAGTTTATTACTGACTAAACTGCAGATCCCTTACTATAGTGATGAGCCTCCTGTGAATCATATCCAATTTGTCTACACGCCTTTGAAAGCAAAACGTTCAGAGAGCTGAGCGCCTGCCCTGAGTGTAGACTGGCCGGCCCTTGGTCAGCTGGACTGGCTCGTTCTGAACACCTGTCGTGACGTTAGTCGTGACTGTCACTTTCCATTGCTCCCGTCGTGACGGTCGGTCTGGCCTGTCACTTCCCGTTGCTGTGGACAAATATCTGAGGAAGGATTTATTTCGGCCTTTTGCTTCAGAGGCTCCATCCAGTGCACGGTCAGCTGGCTCCATTGCTGCCCTACCTGTGACAAGGCAGCCACATGATGGCAGAAAGCCGTGACAGAGGAAGGCCGCTTGTCTTCTGGCAGCCAGAGGCTTAGGACACCTTCCATGGTCATCCTCCTAGTGACCTACTTCCTCCACCGAGGCCCTGCCTCCTCGTTCCCACAGCCGCCCAATCTTGCCCTCAAACTGAGAAGCCATCTGTATTTTTAACCCATTCATTAGGTCGAAGCCCTCATGATCCCAACACTTCTCCACAGTGCTACCCGCCGGGAACCAAGCCTTCAACACAAGAGACTTTGGGGTGATTCTTCATCAAATATCAAAACCATAACAAAGATCCCCTCCCCGCTATTTTACCTGCTGCCTTCAGGTACCTTCGACTAGAATGGATGTCACATAATGGCTGTGAATTGAGCTAGAGAGCCGAAACACCTGTGGGGAGCTGAAGAGGACGTTAGTGTGGAAAGTAGATGAAGTGCTGAGTGAATGTGCATTGTTGACGTGAGTCCGGCCATGTCAAGGGCCAAGGCCTTAGACCCGTGGGAAATTAGGAAAGCCTTTCCTGTATCGTGCAGGCTGAGAACTGACAGAGCCTTCCTCTCTTCTGAGCGTGAGTGTTGACAGTGTTGAGTATTTACACACAATTGACCAGTGTGTGCAAAAGCTAGCAACTGAAGCTTCCTCCTCCGGGATATTTACAGCCTGAGACTGTAGACTGTCGGCCTACGGAGACCTCCTGCTGAGCCTGGCTGATCCATCCCCTGTGCTGTGCATAACACACTTGATGAAGGTCCAGATTGTTGGGATAGTCGGTGCCCTCCATCAGAGCCAGCACAGCCCATCTGACCCTCCATGCATGTCCTTTATGTTTATCTTGTCCTTTCTTTAGAATCTTGTCATCCCATCAGATTTCCAGACCCACATCACATGGGATGTGGTAGATCATCTGCCTTTGTCCAGTCCCTACAATCAGCAGCCGCATGGCTTACAAGAAGCACTTAATTTTTCTGGACCTGTTGCTTCATCTGTTGATTAAAAGGTGGTGGGACTAACACCCATCTTACAAGATGCTTTGGTTTGGAAGTGACTTGCCCCAAGTATGGTGTGCTAAGATTGTAAATCCTCTAAAAAGCTAAGGTCTAGTCCTAGGGGAGGAGGAATCGATGCTAGAGAGCTTGCCCAGCATGACCAAGGGCTTAGGCTGGATCCCGACACCAGAGATGGGGGAAGGCAGATTTTCCAGGATGTGGTGGTCCACACCAGCAGTTCCAGTAGTCGGGACACACAGGTAGGATGATGCCAAGTACGAGGTCAGCCTGGGCTAGGAGATGAGATGAGGTGTGCCTGGTGGAGGGTAATTAGGTCATGGAATTCTATTGGGCGTAAGGGAGTGGGTTGGGTCTAATAGAAGTAGATTCATTCCCAAGACAGCAAGTTGTTAGAGTCAGAATGAACCAGTCTCTCCAGTCTCCTGCCTTCTTCCTCACAAATGAGCCTCCTTGGACAGTTTTTCTCTTTCTGCTTCTTCACTGGGTTGTGATGCATCAAGGGGATCCTTGCCAGGATGCTAGTGCCATGGTGTTCCAGGGACCAAATAACCCTCTTTATAAATTGCCCGGCCTCGGGCATCTTCTTATAATAATACAAAGCACACTAATAGATATGGTTATTGCAAAGTTTAAATAACTTGAAGCATGAAGAAAAAGATCTGGAGCCTTTAAAGTAGTCATTGCCCAAGGCTGTCAGTAGAATCCTACTGTAATGCAGTTCACAAAATCACGGCATTCTGGAGGTTCAGAAAGGTTACACTGCAGATGCTAGAGAGATATAAACCCATCGTGGGCTCGGCAAGCAGGACCCTTGGAATACATCTGTATCTTCTCTCATATACCTCAGGCTTTGGGAGCTGTATCCCCAGCATGCACTGTCCAACCTGCCCAGCAGTATACAGCAGGTCTGCTTTCCTTGTTTAGAGCATCAGAACCTAGCTGGCTCAGGGCAAGTCTTGGGAGAACTTAGGATTCACTGGATGGATCTTAAGGTCTTTGGGTTTGGCTTTGGGTTCATAATGAGTCGCAATTATGAAAAATGTGTAGTTCATTTCAATGAAAAATAATTCTGATTGTTTTTTCAGTTGCCTGGGTGCCTTAAATTTTTACAGAATTATTAGCTGGCAGAGATTTCCTCAGGAACATGGTCCGGTGTTGCAGCTTTCTAGTTCTTCCTGTAAGCACTGGCCAATGGAAAAGCACTGGTTATCTCTCTGGCTGGGGGTGGGGGTGGAGGCGTAGGGGTGGGGCACTAGCGTTTTATTACTTGTTTTTGATTTGCTGAATTGCCACCGGGAAATGGGTACCTTGCCTGGAACAGTGGGGCTGTCACGGATGGCAGGATTATGGGTATCAAGCTATGGTAGATACCCAGGCTGTCACCCTGAGTCCTCATTCGTCAAGCTGGTTCTGGTTCAGTGGGACAGTACAGGGTCCAGAAACCAGCATTCAAGTAAACTCTGTGGGTGCTTTGTATGGGCACATAATCCATCTGAACCGTCCCAAGTGAAAGTTCGGTGTGACCATGTGACTCACTTGGACTAAATAAATGTGAACAGAAATTATTTGTCATTACTGGGTAGAATTTTTAAGAGAAACTGGTGCACCTGCCACATAACCCCTGCTCTTCTGGAAAGACTATAGAGCCCAAGCTACAACAAAGCCTGGATCCTAGGAATCTATGTGGAGTCCAAGAGAAGAGTAGACGGAGCAGGAGATTAAAAACAATAATAATAAACCCATATAACGTTTGTTGTGTTAAAACATTGAGATTTGGAGGTCACGTGTTGCTTCAGCATAAAGCAGCCCTCATAATGAGTGACCTTGAAAGTTGTTACCACATCCAGTTCTTCTAATCAGTGTCCTTGAGTGGGTGGCACGTCAGGTAAACTTCAAGCAAATTTAAGGAAAAAAATGTTCAAAAAAATGAGCCTCTCTATTGCTTGCCGAAGTAGAATGCTAAGTAAGTTTTAAAAATACAGTGTTTATTTTAGAAGCCAGCAACGACAAAGAAACTGGCCTGCAATAATTAGAAAGGGTTTGGTTTTATATTAAACCCAGATTTACTGAGACCTTAGTTTTTATTCTATCTAAAGTAAAAAGAAATTTAATTCCTGATGTGTCTTGTCATATAACCTAGACCTTGAGTTCTTGGGAAGAATCTTGAATTGAATATTTAAGCAATTATCGCAACCAGAGCCTCCCAGAGTGTTACCTGCTTTCATTACATTTCAATCTCGAAGACGTATGTCTTCTATTTTGGCTTTTCATTAAAAGGGGGAAAAGAAGAAAGCACAGTGAATGTCTACGAGATAAATGAACGTTTCGTCCTTTCTTAATAAATCTATTCCCCCTTCTCCTTGAGCTCTTGTCTGCTGTCCAAGTCACTAGGGACCAAAGAGGTCTGTGTGGGAGGGCCGAGGAAGACTTCAGTGGAGAAGAGGTGACAGGGATCAGCAGGTGCCACCTGGAGGAACCCAAAGACAGATGAGAGTGGTCGGAAGCAGCGCTCAGACCAGGGACACCACGAACTGGACCCAGCCTCCCCTTGTTACCGAATGCCACTTAAGGAGGAGGACAAACAGAATTGATGGGAGTTCGAGCTTTGAGTCGATAAACTGATGAGGTAAACTGAGACTCTTCCAGGAGGGTGGAGACTCCAGGGTGAGAAGAGAAACATGTCCCAGGCATGGGAGCACAGGTGTGGAATCCTGACACTCAGAGACCGAGACAGGAGGATTGCAAGTTCCAGGCCAGCTTGAGCTACATAGCAAGATAAGGTCCCCCCACCCAAAAGAAAGGCAGGGGATATAATTCAGTGGAGCACTTGCCTGCATTTCACAAGGCTCTGGTTCAGATCCCAGCACAGGAGGAACAGAAAATGGAAGAAGGTGTTTTGAGAATTCTTTCCCTGTGGAGACATAAGCAATGCCCACTCACTCTTTAAGACCCCAAGGACAAACCAAATTACAATTCCTGCACAGATCAACCCGGGGAGCTGATTGGTTTACTGGAATTGCTTACAGAATGTGGATGACCCCAAAGCAGCTTCCCTGGAATGACTCTGCCCAGCATGGACCATGGCTTCCTCACATATGCATAAATAGAGCCCATCTTCAATTAACCTTCCCCAGCCAGCTCATACATGTACTCTACACCTCCCATGATCCAGAGGCCACGTGCAAGGAGGACAGAACTATATACAAATGGCTAAGAGGAGAAACTGGACTCTCGGGGGAGGGCCCAGGGACACCCTCGCCACCTCCTTCTGTCAGGGATGCCGAGCGCCATGACAACGGACTCTTGCAAGCAGGCTGGTCTGAGGCAGGTGATGGCTGTTCCCTCAGAGGACCAAGTTCTACAACAGAAGGGGAGGACATAAAGTCACTTTAATAAATATAAATATTGATCTATAGGCATACTCAGTGAAAGTGCATGATTTTTGTACACACATTGCAGCAAGGGAAAAAACCACGGACACTGTGGCTCCTTTCTTGAGAGACACTGGAAGAATGTTCTTGACTTTGGTGTTTTCAGTGGGCACCAGGCTCACACTGGGGCTCGACACTGTGCTGACTGCTGCATGGACACTCAGAGTTTCTTGTCCAGTGGGTCTGAGGAGGAGCTCAGAACCTGCTTTTCTAGAAAGTTCTCTAGTGAGTCTGTTGCTGCTGATGGAGGGATCACACTTTGAGAATTTCTGTGTTAATTCATCTAAGTCCAGCGTTCAGCTCACCCCAGCTGACACTAAACCCTGGAGGGTGGGGTGATGCAGGACGCAGCTGCAGCCATGATGCGATAAAGTCACCAAAGCCACTGTCTTCTCATCGTCACACCTCTGCTGACGTTCCCCAGCAGTCCTTACAGGCCAGGTGTGATGCGGAGCATTCCCGACAGCTGGCCTCCTCTAACCCACATGCCCTGCTCCCATTTTGCAGGTGATGGGGCTGAAACTTCAAGAAGCCCGGGACCTTGCTACAAGCGCCAGGGGTGGCCCAGCCTGGCCTCACCGGGCAGTCTCTATCAAGAGCACAGTTTCTGAACCATGCCGCCGACTCAGTTTGTCATCTGAGCAGCACCATTTTAAAGGAGGTAGTTTGGGGACCACAAGACCCAGAACTGATTTATTAAAACCTACTCATTTGTGTCTATTCTCGGTGTTAGAGGTGTCTGAGCAGCCTTAGACACTGGGACATTTCCAGCCACAGTTCCACATCTCTGCCACAGTTCCACCGCTTCACTTGGAGACTACGCCCCTTCTCAGAACCCAGAGGTTTCCTTTCAGCTCCATTTTGTAGGTTAGCGCTTCAGTTTTCTGGTCACCCCTTTAATGTGCTCCTCCCCCATTCCACAGCTGAGGGAAGGGGCCAGAGAGGGGTGCTTGCTCAAGCATCTAATTAAATTGAATTTTGCTAAACAAAACTTCATCTCCTCCAGAGAGAAATCATATCACTGTTTGTGAGCAGAAGCAGCTGTCAGCAATTATGTTTTAAATAGTAGGGTTTATTCTAATTGATATGCATCGTTTATAAAAATGCCTGTAAGGAAAAGCGGGTCCAGTGATGAACTTGAACAGGAACAGCCTGTGTTCAAGTCCGTTTTGAGCAGTCTTTATCCAACCCCGAGTATTTTCATGGTCTTCACTTATTCTGGCCCTGTGGTTGGCTCATTTGCTGTTCCCACTGCTCACATGGAAGGTGGCCTCAACAGTGTTCTCAGACCCCAGACTCAAAACTTAAGAAGAAATTGGGCCATGAGTCCTACTGGTCAGCTGTCAAGAACATGGCCCCTGAAGTTTCTCCACAGAATCTGCAATTTGGGTGCCACTCCAGAGAAAATCATCTTCTTTTCACATTTATTGTGTGTGTGTGTGTGTGTGTGTGTGTGTGTGTATCCATGTCTGTGTGTATGTTTGTGTGTATAAGCATAAGTACAGGTACCTTCAGAGGCAAAATGCATCAGGTCCCCCTGGAGCTGGAGTTACAGGCAGTTGTGAGCCATTAGATGTGGACACTGGAAAGCGAAGTCGGATCCTCTGTAGGAACAGCACGTGCTCTAAACCACTGGACTATTTCACCAGCCTCCTGATTTCACCTTCTCAAGTCCATCTGGGCCAGAATTACATGTGTCCATGCTCTCTCCAAACTCTTGGCTTGTTTCCCAAGAACACGAGAGGGAAAAACCCAGACAGAACCCCAACTCTCTCAGGATGCCATTCCCTTCCTGTTCCCTTTTTTCTTTTCTCTGCCATTTGGGGAACACAAGCAAAAATCCAGCTGGGTCCAACTCTGTAGGTGTGGGGAAGACACTTTCCCAAGGGTCAGCTGAATTCCCCCCACTATGCCTGGCAGCTGGTACAGGGTGGGTCAAAGCAGCAGATGGTGTAGAATGGGCAGTTAAGAGCAGGAGGAAGGACACTGGATCCACAGAGATCTACCCCTGCCTGGGCAGAGACAGCTCTCCTCTACTCATGTTAGTCCTGGGATTCCAAGCAGAGCCTCCTGCAACCATGAATGAGCACACACTTGGTTCTAACCCACTCACATCCCTTCTTTATGCATTCTTTCCATGTGTTCTTTCCCAGTCTCTCACTTGCTGATCGAACGGAAGCGCTCAGGTACTGCTCCTCACAGTTCCTGCCTGCACACTGCCATGCTCTGTGGACTCTAACCCTCTGAAACCGAAAGCCCTGAACAAGCCACTGCTTTTATAAGTTGCTTTGGGTCATGGTGTCTCATCACAGCAATGGGAATATAACTAAGATACTGAGTCATAACAAAACTGAGAGTCAGAAGCAATAGACGTATTCCCAGGGAGAGTGCTGGAGTCTGCTGACTACCCCCAGACACTGCTTGCTCTTTTGTCCTTTAAGGAATAGAACCTCACACCTACCCTTCCAAACAAATGTGTCAAGTGTTAGTTAGGCACATAATCACCCAGCCAGAGCCAAAATTTCCCAGAGTCCTTTGCAGCTCTTGCTGAATGTGAACTGGTAGCCTGCCCAGCACAGTGGTATATAAGCAATGCCAACGTGTGCAAGCTTAACTTGCTCATCCTTAACTCTTTCCTTCTCTAGCCTGACAGGTATGGCCAGTTGTAGCTGGAGAGTTTTCTCTCCGGTCCCGCCAAACCCCAGCAGTCCGACAGCCCACTTATAAAATAAACACACAGACACTTATATTATTTAAACTGTTTGGCCTAATGGCTCAAGCTTCTAGCTATCTAGTTCTTACATCTTAAATTAACCCATTTCTATAAATCTATACCTTGCCACATGGCTCAAGGCTTACTGGCGTCTTCACATACTGCTTGTCATGGCGGCAACTGGCAGTGACTCCTCCCACCTTCCTGTTCTCTCAATTCTTCTCTCTGTTAGTCCCGCCTATACTTCCTGCCTGGCCACTGGCCAATCAGTGTTTTATTTATTGACCAATCAGAGCATTTGACATACAGACCATCCCACAGCAGCCGGTGATTTGGGCTGCAGCCTTCCAGTCCTGTGGGTGTCTTACTCAGGGTTTCTATTGCTGTGAAGAGACACCTTGACCATGGCAACTCTTATAAAGGAAAACATTTAACTGGGGCTGGCTTACACCAAAGCAGCATGCAGGCAAACATGGTGCTGGAGAGGTAGCTGAGAGTTCTACATCTTGATCTGCAGGCAACAGGAAATGAACTATGTCCCACATCAAACATAGCTTGAGTATATGAGACCTCAAGGCCTGCCCCCACAGTGACACACTTCCTCCAACAATGCCACACCTATGCCAACAAGGCCACACATCCAAGACTGCCATTTCATCCAGGCCAAGCATTCAAACACATGTGTCTATGGGGGGTCATCCCTATTCAAACCGTGACAGTGATCTTGAATGGATCACCTGCTTGTGTCTCTCTTTTATGATTTGAATACAAAATGTTTCCCACGGGTTTGTATGTTAAATAAGTGGTCTCCAGCTACAGCACTGGAAATTCTGGAAAAATTGGGAGGTGGTGCCTAGCTTTGAGAAGATCACCAGAAGTTTAACTTTGAAGGTTCTACCTGGTCCCCAGACCCCTCTGCCTTCTCCATGAGGTGTTGTGACATCATCACAAGCACATGGTGCCAAAGAACCTACTGAGACTGTGAGCAAAGCAGCTATGTCTTCTCATGAACTGCTTCTGTCGAGAATTTCATCCCGAAATACCACACAGTCTGACTAACACATTCTCCACCTACAACATGGCAGAAGACCATCTTATTTTGGATTTCTGTGATTAGAGATGTCATGCAGTTAAGCTCCTGAGGACCCAATAGACGATAGTTGTGATTATTGCTCAAAGGGACCATGGTAGAGATGGTTTAGGGACTCATGTGGTGGGATTCTGAGGAAGAGAGGCATGTTTATCATTATTTTTGTGTGGTGGCCCACAGCTCTTTGCTTTATTGCTGTCAGCCTTCCCAAATGCCGTCCAAAGTGGGGGAAAGAGCAGTTAGCAAAATGACTAACCGCCCAAAGGAGAAGCAGAAAAGGAAATACGTTAAAGTAAATCAGTGACTTTTGCAGAGCTGGGATCAGGAGACATTTTTTTCTGCTTCTAGAGTAGAGAGGAATCGCAGCTGATAGGCACTGTAAATCGTGTGGCTGACCAGGTCTCCCTCTATGCCGAGACCTCCGGAAAGCCCCGGGCAGGTTGGTAGCTGTGTAACAGAGCATGCTGGTGGTGGGATGGGTTCTTCTGTGTTTGTGTTGCTTCTGATTTTATGTCTACAGCCTGGGTTTTTTCCTTTCTTGTTTCCTCTAATTCATGCTGACTTATGACATTTTATGAGTCCCTTTAAGACTCTTAAATATTTTCTTGGAACAAAGAATGATGGATAGATGGATAAATGAAAAATAAGAGTAAAATCTTAGAGTAGAAAAATATCTGAGAAGCCATGTGATGCAATTCAGGTAATTTTTTCTTCAATATTCTTAAAAGAGTCAATCAAATTGCCTAATCTTAAGATTTACAGTGATTAGAAGCTTCTCTCCAATAAAATAGTTAATTGTAGACATTACTAGAATGTCTTGACCTAAAAGAGAATGATTTTCTTCTTTATGGAAAGTAATTTTAGTTACAGCAAGAGGATATAATTTTATAAGAAGTAAGGAATACAACCCAGGAGGCTGGGAGAACGCTCAGTTGGTAAGCGCTTGCCTTGCAGCCATAAGGACCTGATGACTCCAATTCCCAAAACTTGTATAAATAAAACATAAATCTGGGTGTAATAGGACATGCTTTCTATCCCAGCACTCAGGAGGTAGAGGCAGGTGGCTCTCTGAGAGTTCCAGGACAGCCTGCTCTACATAGCAAGATCTAGGACAGCCAGGGCTACTTAAAGAGACCTTGTCTCAATAAAAAAAAAAAATCAGGCATGATGGTGCCTACTGGGAAGCAGAGACGCTGAGTTCTTGGGTATTGCTGGTCAGCCAGCCTAGTCTGCTTGGCGAGGTCCAGGCCAGTGAGAGACCTGCCATATATCACTCAACACATAACACATACACAAAGATGGAAGGTTCCTGAGAAATAACATCCAAGTTTGCCCCATGGCCTCCACATATCTAGACACACACACACACACACACACACACACACACACACACACACACACACACGAAAGACAACAGAGGGAAGAGGTAGTGGACCAATAAAAGAAAAGTATGGGTTTCTGGGCAAGAAGTAAATAAAAACAAAGTAAAATGGTATATATGTAAAAAAAATGTGTTAGGCATTGGTGGCACACACCTTTAATCCCAACACTCTGGAAACAGAGACAGGTGGATGTCTCTTAGTTCAAAGCCAGCCTGGTCTACAGAGCAAGTTTCAGGATAGGCTCCAAAGCTATAGAGAAACCCTGTCTAAAACTAAACAAACAAAAGTATTAAAGGCAGCAAAAAGAAAGTAGGTATATATGAGCAATGTGGGCTGGCGTGGTTCTTTTCAGTCAGCAGCGTTAGCTTTGTGTGGTCTTCAGTATTTTCTCACTATAAACCATCTGTGTTTGTGATTCTGCCCATACTCAAT